>NC_140936.1:125896890-126411890 GCF_014529385.1 Adiantum capillus-veneris
TGCCCGGACGGCGGCCGGAAAGTGGTCGGAAAACAACCGGTCGGTTGGCCGGTGGCCGGTAGTCAATGGCCGATGGCCGGTGGTCGGAAGTCAATGGCCGGTGGGCGGTGGTCGGAAGTCAATTGTCGGTGGCCGGTGGCCGAATTCAAAAGCGGACTTATCTTCTCAAGGGCGGCCACACATGGGCGGATTGGAGGGTCCGATTTGGACTTATTCGCACAAGGGCGGCTACACATGGCTGTCTCTCATAAGAGAGGGCAGCCCTTTTGGCCTATAAAAGGAGGCCATTTCTACACACATTTCATATAGTGTGAAGTTGATGCAACAAGGTGAGTGTGAGGTGGTGAGAGTGAAGCAAGGCCGGAGCTCTATCAAGGGTTTAATCCCTTTGTAAACTACTTCTTCTTTTGAAGTGCTAAAGCCATTGATTGGCTGCTTTCCCGTGGACGTAGCCCACATTGGGTGAACCACGTATATCGTATATACTCTCTCTTTCTCTCTACTCTATAATCTCTTGTGTGTGAAATCTATCTCTCTCCATTAAGTAATCTACTCAAAAATCTATTTAGCTACGTCTTATTTTCTATCAATAGGTATCAGAGCAAGGTTTGCTCGTAGCTAAATTATCTCAAGGAAAGGATTCCTTGAATTGAGTGGGAGTTATGTCGGAGGAAGGGAAGCTCAAGATTGAGAACTTCAACGGCAAAAACTACCAACATTGGAAGATGCAGATTGAAGACTATCTCTACCAGAAGGACCTCTATTTGCCACTAGGCGGTCTTGCGAAGAAGCCCGCAACAATGGCAGATGAAGCATGGATTGTCCTTGATCGAAAGGCACTGGGAACAATCCGGTTAAGCTTGGCGTCAACGGTGGCCTTCAATGTTTCGGAGATGAAGACCACGGAGGACTTGATGAAGTCACTTGACGACTTCTACGAGAAACCATCGGCAACCAATAAGGTATTTCTTATGAAGCGCTTGTTCAATCTAAAGATGGAAGAGAATGGTTCAGTTGCAGAAAACCTAAATGACTTTAACACAAACATAAGTCAACTTCGATCAGTGAAAATCAATTTCGATGACGAGGTGCGAGCTCTCCTTATACTATCATCTCTACCGGATAGTTGGGACAGCCTTGTGATGGCTGTAAGTAATTCTATCTCTGGCACAAATACTCTTAAGTTTGATGATGTTGTGGGTGTTCTCCTAAGCGAGGAAATGCAAAGGAGAAGCACAGGAGAATCATCAAGTGCTGCACTATCAGTGGAAACAAGAGGAAGGCCTAAGGAGAGGTTCAAAAACCAAAAGGGTTGTGATCGCTCAAGGCGGAGCAAGTCACGCACAAAGTCAGTTCTTGAATGTTGGAACTGCGGCAAGAAGGATTGCTGGTCCAGGAAGAAGAAGGAGACAGAGTCTCAAGACAACAAACCAACATCGGAGGCCAATGTGGGAGGTAAAGTAGAGCAAGATGCTCTAATTCTCTCATTAGACAATGTGTCTAATTCCTGGATAGTAGATTCCGGGGCTTCATTCCATGCGACACCACACAAGCAACATTTCCAAGACTACACCAAAGGAAATTTTGGGTATGTATACTTGGGAGATGATGAAGCTTGTGAGATTGTCGGCAAAGTTCCAGTTTCTGTCAAAACTGCTAACGGAAATGAATGGAAGCTTAAAGATGTTAGGCATGTTCCTTCTCTTTGCAAAAATTTGATCTCTACAGGACAATTGGACGATGAAGGTCACAACATTGCATTCGGAAACAAACGGTGGAAGATCTCAAAGGGATCTTTGGTGGTTGCCAAGGGAGAAAAAGTCGGTACACTTTACTTGTGTACTGTTAGCACTCAACCTTCAGCTTGTGCAGCAACTACAGAAGTTGACAGTGTGGTGTGGCACTACCGACTTGGGCATATGAGTGCCAAAGGAATGCAAATCCTTCAAACAAAGAAGCTTCTACCAGGTTTGAAAGAAGTGGACTTAGAGTTCTCTGAAGATTGTGTTCATGGTAAACAAAAGAGGGTAAAATTTCAAAAATCAGGAAATAAAAGAAAAAATTAAAAAACTTGAGTTGGTTCATTCTGATGTTTGGGGTCCTGCAAGTACACCATCACTTGGTGGCTCATTGTACTATGTAACATTCATAGACGATGCGACTAGAAAAACATGGGTTTATATCATGAAGAATAAATCCGATGTATTTTCCATATTTCAAAGGTGGAAAGCCTTTGTGGAGAATGAAACAGGCACCAAGGTTAAATGCCTCAGATCCGACAATGGAGGCGAATATTGAAACCAAGCTTTTGAAAGCTTTTGTGCTAGAAATGGCATTCGGAGGCAAAGGACAACCCCAAGGACACCTCAACAAAATGGGATTTCGGAAAGGATGAACAGGACAATCATGGAACGAGCACGAAGCATGTGGCTACATGCAGGCCTACCGCTTGAGCTTTGGTCGGAATCTGTTAGTACGTCTGTGTACTTAATCAATCGGTCACCCTCAACGGCATTGGATGGGGGAGTTCCAGAAGAGGCATGGACATGTAAACCGGTGAATTATGCATTTCTCAAAGTGTTTGGGTGTGAGGCTTTCATTCACATAGATAGAAGCCTAAGATCAAAGGTAGATGCAAAGTCCAAAAAGTGTTTCTTCATTGGCTATGGAGAAGGAGAATTTGGGTATCGCCTATGGAATCCTGAAGATGGTAAAATCTTAAGGAGTAGGGATGTAATTTTTAACGAACAAAATATGTACAAAGATTACTTGGAAAGAAAACAAACAAAAGAAACACGTGATGAGTACATGGAGCTTGAGGATGGTGAAGACTCAAGGACTGCAAACAGTGACAATGTGCAACAACGTCAACCAAATGAGGAGCCTCAACCTATTCCCCGAAGATCTACAAGAGCAAGTAGACCTCCAGAAAGGTTTGTTCCTTCCTTCAACCATCTCTTGATCTCAGATTTTGGAGAGCCGGAATCATACGAAGAAGCTATGCAACATGAATCCAAAGAAGAATGGACGAAGAGCATGGAAGTGGAGATGGACTCACTACATGGCAACCAAACATGGGAGTTGGTTGAGTTGCCTAAAGGTAATCGGGCACTTCAAAACAAATGGGTGTACAAGCTGAAGGAAGAAGAAGGTGGGAAGAAAAGGTACAAGTCTAGGCTTGTGGTAAAAGGTTTTTCTCAAAAGAAAGGTATTGACTTCAATGAAATATTTTCTCCTGTTGTAAAAATGAACTCAATTAGGCTTGTCTTTAGCCTTGTGGCTGCTCATGATCTAAATCTCGAGCAAATGGATGTAAATACGGCATTCCCTCACGGTGACTTAGAGGAGGAAATCTACATGCTTCAACCAAAGGGGTATGAAGTAAAAGGTAAGGAGAAAATGGTTTGCAGATTAAAGAAGAGCTTGTATGGTTTAAAGCAAGCATCAAGACAATGGTACTTGAAGTTTGATCGATGGATGTTGGATCATGGATTCACAAGATGCAACTCGGATCACTGCGTCTACACGAAGAATTTGGGAGATGGGAAATTCATCATCCTAATGTTGTATGTTGATGACATGTTGATTGCAAGTGCTAACATGCAGGACATCAAAGACCTAAAAGAGGAGTTTTCCAAATCTTTTTCAATGAAAGATTTAGGTGTTGCAAAGAGGATACTTGGTATGAAAATATCAAGGGACAGGACGAAGAAGACAATAAAGCTATCTCAAGAAGATTACATCAAGAAGGTACTAGAAAGGTTTGCAATTCAAAATGCAAAACCAGTTTCTACACCTTTGGCTGGTCATTTTAAACTAACGAAGGATATGTGTCCAAAGACACAAGAGGAGATAGCCTATATGTCTAAAGTTCCATATGTTGCAGCGGTAGGTTCTCTAATGTATGCTATGGTCTGGACAAGGCAGACATTGCATATGCAGTGGGAGTTGTGAGTAGGTTCATGGACAACCCAGGTAAAGAGCATTGGTAAGCTGTGAAGTGGATACTTAGGTATCTAAAAGGGACAACAACAAATGCTTTGTATTTTGGAGGAACTGATATTTTTCTAAAAGGGTATGCTGATGCAGATATGGTAGGTGATAAAGATACTGGAAGGAGCACTACTGGCTATGTGTTCACGGTTGGAGGCATAGTAGTAAGCTGGGCTTCAAAGCTGCAGAAAGTGGTTTCACTTTCTACCATGGAAGCAGAGTATGTAGCAATGATGGAGGCAAGCAAAGAAATTATGTGGCTTCACAGATTCTTAGAAGATCTTGGATTCAAACAAGACAATTGTGTCTTGTATAGTGATAGCCAAAGCGCTATCCATCTTGCGAAGAACTCAGCCTTTCATTCAAGGACAAAGCACATTGATGTGAGATATCACTTCATGCGCACTCTTTTGGAAGAGGGACAACTAAAGCTAGGAAAGGTGCATACAAGTGAAAATCCTGCAGACATGTTTACAAAGGTGGTCAACAAGGAGAAGTTGAGCTTTTGCTCATCTTCAATCGGCATTCAAGGATAAGAAGCCAGAATGGAAATCAGTCACAGGTTTCGTTTGGAGATCAGTCTCCAAGTGGGAGATTGTTAAGTATGGAGCCTGATTTACCCTTGTAATTTTTTGTGGTAAAAGCACACATTTGTAAGGCCCCCATTATGAGGAGAAGCCATCGTGCGTGAAGGAAAATCACTCACCGGAAACCAAAATTTTCACGGACAAGAATCAGGGGCAACTTTAGAGGCCTCGGGGGCGGAGGCCCTCGAGACCATTTTTTTTGCCGGAATATTATGGCAGGACGGTGGCCGGAAAACAACCGGTCGGTTGGCCGGTGGCCGGTAGTCAATGGCCGATGGCCGGTGGTCGGAAGTCAATGGCCGGTGGGCGGTGGTCGGAAGTGAATGGCCGGTGGCCGGCTGCCGAATTCAAAAGCGGACTTGTCTTCTCAAGGGCGGCCACACATGGGCGGATTGGAGGGTCCGATTTGGACTTATTCGCACAAGGGCGGCTACACATGGCTGTCTCTCATAAGAGAGGGCAGCCCTTTTGGCCTATAAAAGGAGGCCATTTCTACACACATTTCATATAGTGTGAAGTTGATGCAACAAGGTGAGTGTGAGGTGGTGAGAGTGAAGCAAGGCGGGAGCTCTATCAAGGGTTTAATCCCTTTGTAAACTACTTCTTCTTTTGAAGTGCTAAAGCCATTGAGTGGCTGCTTTCCCGTGGACGTAGCCTACATTGGGTGAACCACGTATATCGTGTGTACTCTCTCTTTCTCTCTACTCTATAATCTCTTGTGTGTGAAATCTATCTCTCTCCATTAAGTAATCTACTCAAAAATCTATTTAGCTACGTCTTATTTTCTATCACCATCTGGGACCCAACTCTTTGCTTTGTCTCTCCTAATTAGGGCCCTAACCTAATCAGATTATCCTAACCTAATGCAGCCTGCACCTATAAAAGGGCACTAAGAGGTCACTATTGGGGACTGGCAACACTCGCATCAAGAGAGAGGGGATTTTGGGGCAGCACTTTGAGAAGTTAGCACTATGAGAAGGAAGCCATGTCCACACCCTGCCTCCAAGGGTTGTCACACATACACGAGAGTGAAATCTCCGTGCTTATGAAATCACCTCTAGAAAATGCACTATTAGGCTCTCTCTCTCTCTCTCTCTCTCTCTCTCTCTCTCTCTCTCTCTCTCTCTCTCTCTCTCTCTCTCCATGGTTTCCATCTCGCCAAAGATAAGGTTTTTGTAAATATTGCATTGAATCAATTTTCCCTCACATCCCGAGGGGTTTTCATCACCTCTCTCTCTCTCTCTCTCTCTCTCTCTCCCCCCCCCCCATTGGTGCATAGTGTTTGTGCTATTTTAAATCACCGTTATCCGCATTCAAAGCTAGGTGGTGCCCCCCCTGTTCATTTCCCGTGGCCAGCTCAGCGTACAAGGTCCTAACGTTTGAGTCCGTCGGGGTCTGTGTTGTGATTTGCACTCGTCAATAGCAATGTCTCTATGTAACTTTTCTGACACAAGGCAATACCACCATCACACTGCTTAAACTGTATGCCCAAGTAATGATGCAACAACCCCAAATCTTTCATCTTGAAAGTAGCATTCAAATGAGCCTTAAATTCAGCAATATGTCTCTCATTTGGTCCCGTGATAGCAAATCATCTACATAAAGAACCATAATGAGAAGTACATCATCCTCACGCTTTGCATATTGATGTACTTTCTATTGGAATCTTACGAAACACTCGTTTGACCAAATGAGTGTCAACTTTCTCATACCAAGTACGAGGAGATTGCTTCAACCCATGCAAAGCTTTCTTATCTGCACACTTTGTCCTCTTGTCTTTTCACGACAAAACCACAAGGCTGTGTTACATAAACTTCCTCAAATATGTCACCATTCAAGAAAGTAGTAACAATGTCTGATTGATGTACATCCCAACCAAAATGAGCTATGAATGCACATAGAAAATATTAACAGTAGTCATACGACAAGTGGGAGCAAAAGTTTCTTCATAATCTATGCCTTTTTGTTGTGCATAACCCTTTGCAACAAGTCAATCCTTATGGCGATCGATCTCACCATTTCTATTGCGTTTCAACTTGTAAACCCACTTTGTACCAATGGCCTTTTTTCCAGGAGGCAAATCATATAAATTCCATGTGTCATTTTCTTATAAGTGCATCATATTCTGATTCCATGGTAGCCATCCAATTTTCTGAATTCTATGCTTTATCAAAAGGTTCCTCAACATCATGTAAGCTAGACATAGCCAAAGCATAACAATCTGATGCATAAGATGCATGGCGAGAGCCTAAACGAGTTGGACTAGACAAAGCTGCATCCAATTTACTATCACACAAAGTATTCACCAGCCATTTTGGCATACCTCTAGCCTGCTCATTTTAAGTCCTTTCCTCATCAAGGACATCATGACATCTGAATCACTAATAGGCTGATTTATAACATTTTCAAAAAACCCCATAGGTTGTACATTTGCCTCATTGGAATTTACGTTCAAACTTCCACCACTAAAAAGAGGCAACAAAGTGTCATAAATGTCCTTTGAGCTTACATTATTGTCTCTAGTACACGACAGCAAGGGCTGAACAGAATCTTCCACAAACACTACATCCTGTGAAACCAAAATACGCTTTGTTTGCGGATGATACAACCTGTAACCTTTGCTTTCAGCACTATAACCAAAAAAAAAACATTGTACAACCTTATCATCCAATTTTTTGCACTGTGTTTGTGGCACCAAACCATAGGGCCAAACAACCCAAAACACGCATGCGCTATGAAAGAAGGCTTTCTATGATGCCATGTTTCATATGAAGTAATAGACTGCAAAGCTTTCGTACAACACCTGTTTAGTACATAAGTGGCACACATGATGGTCTCAAGCCAAAAAGATTGCGGCAAAGCTTGACTTTTGACCGTACATTGTGCCATTTCTGTAAGTTACCTGTTTTTTCTCTCAGCAACACCATTTTGTGAGGCGTATAAGGCATTGTACATTGGTGTTTTATCCCACAACTAGCCATAAATGCATTGAATTCATGAGACATATACTCCCCCCCTCAATCGGAACGGAGGGTGTCCATAGTACATTTCGAGACATTTTCAGCCATAGCTAGAAAACTTTTGAAGCACATAAAATCTTTGGACTTTGCTTTAAACAAAAATACCCATGCATGCCTGGAGTAATCATCAAAGGAAGTAAGGGAAGTAAAGGTAATTCCCCAAGGACGAAGTTTGCATGGGCCCAGAAACATCACTATGCACATGCTGCAAGCTGCATGTGGCCCTAGCTAAGCCATCCTTTGGAAAATTTGAACGCTGCATCTTACCCAAAATACAGCCTTCACAAACATGTTTGACAGGTGCTTCAAGAGGCGGCAAAGAAGCAACCATATCAGACTTCTACAAACGTAGCAAACTGGCAAAATTCAGATGACCAAAACGTGCATGCCAAAGTTTTGCATCTAAAATAGTCTTTGAATCCACAGTTGTATTTGCTAAATTTTGCCCACACTTGTCATACAAAGTGATCTTGTACAGCCCATGGCATAATATGCCAGATGCAACGATTTCATCACCAAAACTGAGATCATGAACTGTATATCTGTCATCCACAAATTTGACTATAAGTCCAAGTCTAGCAAGTGCATATATAGATAAAAGATTCTTCTTGATCCTAGGTAGATAAAGTGCATCAACAAGTGTGAAAGAACTACCATTCCCAGTAGTAAGCACAATCTGTCAGACTCCTTGAACTAGAAAAGAGGCATTGTTGGCACAAGTGACAGAATTCCCATGAGGGATAGACTCGAGAGAGGTGAACAATTCATGATGTGAGGTAATGTGCTTTGTAGCACCACTATTGAAATACCACACATGTGAATCTGCTGGAAATGGAGTCTGAAATTAGAACGAATCAGAAATCTGAGCAGACAGAGATCTACGAGTACACCCGAAATACTTGGTGACTTGCGAATGCTTGTGAAACCTCACTAAAATCGAAGAAAGTGAGCAGGCGTGTGCTGGAGCAACTCGCGACTAAGCCCAAAAGGACGCAACCTGCTCTGATACCAATTGTTGAAATTATGGTGCAGAGAAACGCACACAGCTTGGAGAAGAGGAAGGAAGCACAAGGCACAAAACAGAGAGTGTGTTACTTAGTGTGCAATGGAAAGATAGATAGCCCTAGAGTGATGGGCGTATATATAATGCACGGGGGAAAAAACCTCCTAAAGAGGGAAAAAATGCCCTAGCGGTCCTAGTGTGTTCACACACATCACTACCACATGTATATGGTAACAGTAACTCAGGGTGTACCTTGCTCCTAAATCGTGATAAACACCTTAATTTTGGGCATATATCTCAATTGTGTCGTTGGTTTGACATTTTTAAAAAATGCCAAGCAAATGGTTTTTGTAGAGAATTGGACCGAAACATATCTTATACGGACACTTTCACGCATAGCCTTGGTAGGGGTAGAGTGCACGTTGCAAAGGGGGAAATGGGAAAACCACTAGCACACTAACTGAATGCCTCTCTAAAGCCTAGTGATCTCGCAGCACCCCTATCCCCTAGCAAACACACACCTCGACTCCCAATCTGCAAACAATTATTGTCCAACCCCGATCCCGACCAACCCTGACTAGATAGATTCGATTGCAAAGTAGGTTCAAATAGCCTCCATCCATAATACTCTAGAGCACCATGTGAAATATAGGCAGTCCAATAACAATCGACACTCAAATGCCTAGCCCATCTTTGACATACACCCGTTTATCTTCAAGCTTGCAGACTTGTGCACACCAACATCCATATAGAAAGCACGTATACACCCATCGCCTTCGGAGATACACATATACTTGACCAATAGATAACAGAGAGAGAAAAGAGTGATAAATTTGGGGATAGATGTAACCAATATCAGGTAGACAAAAGCTCCCAAAGAGGGTGTACAATGATGGATCCTAGTTTGATTGCTTGGCCCATTTTCTGGTAGCTCCCAACAATACACCTTAGCTGGCGGACCCTCCCTCCTCGGTGTCAATCTCCCACAGGCTACTCTCGGCCTTCCTTTCTTTTTATATGCCGCGTCAAAAGATGTCGCACCCCTGTTGGCCGCTTGTAGCCCTGGCGGCCCCTCACCTTGGTGGGACCCGACCCCCAAAAGCTTCAACTCTGCAGCCCTCACATCAACAGCTCGGCCAGCCTCGGCCCACTATCATCCTCGGCCACCCTGTCGCCGAGTGCTCAGGCCCGCCACCTCTTGAGGCCACTTCTATCCTCCTCTTGCAAACGACTCCCTTCACCACCAACTGCGGCTCTGGCCAATAGCGACCTCGCTATTGGTCGCTCCCTCTATAAACTGGCTTCCCCACCGTACCTGTATGGTCCCCCTGTCATCCACTGGCGCTTCTCCCTAGTAGCAAAGCTTTTGAGCTTGGCCCCCATGCCCACACACCGCAACCGTCGTCTTCGATTGTCGATCAAGAAAACCTCCATCGGGACATCCCTTTGCATAGCCTTGACTTCTCAGGTCCCATTGTCTCATAAAACACCTTAATGTGGTTCACCGCTTCGGGAAGCACACAGCCATTATGAGGACCAACGAACTGTGCCGCAATCTGATAGAACTCTTTTCGCACAACGTATCCCGGATGAAAAGCATCACACCAAGAATGGTCTGGCTACCATCGTCGTTGACAAACCGGAGCCGAGCTACTAGCCCTCGACTTTCAAGAATTCAAAGAGGTTCGAAACCGTCGAAATGGTGCCCTCATTTTGCAACACTATAGCATGAACCGACAGAGGTGCCCATCAATCTTCTCAATACCTTTGAGCCTCCCAATCAATGGTTTTGAAAGCCATTCGAGCCCTGCCATATGCCATATCTGACATACACATCCTGGCCGGTAGTGTGTCCTGCAGACATCCCGCACAAAATCCCATATCACAAACTTGATGGTACCTGCATCCAGCATTTCTTGTCCCATTTCCAAGCTTGTGATATCTATACTTGCTCCTTCCTCCTGCAATAGCAACAACCCTCACAGCTCCTGCTAGCAAATGCTCCATCCCGATGTACCTGGACCCTAGCACCATCAAATACTTGCCAAATGCACCTACCACTTACCTGCAAACCACCATGAATGGACTTCTTGCACCTCCATAGGTCGACACAGTTTGGTTGTACCATCATTTCCCACCCCCTCGTTGAGCATTCATGGTCAACCACAGTATTATTTAGGTATTATAGTACTGCATAGAGAGAATGATATAAAATAGATATATAGACTGCATAAGATATACACATATTTAGGAATTTTGGGAAAAATGTGTAATTTTGGGACAAATGTTTGTGAACCAAGTTCTTGGGTGGTGGTTGGACTATGCTAGGTTGTGGTGTTGTAAACCATTGTTGTCAAGTTCCTAGGTAGAGTTTCCATTATGCCAAGGGGCTACTGACCCCCCATCAGTTTCGAGGTAAATTTCCCCAATAGTACCCCTCTCAAAATCTATAGCACTACTCTTGTACACTCTTACAACAAGGCTCAAACTAGAGGTTGAGGCATCAAGTGCCACCCACAATTCAAAGATTCCACTTTGGTACTTGAGTTGTAGCTAAGATTTTTGAAATAGAAAACTATAAGAGGAATGAAAACAAAACAAGATGAAATTTGCGAGAGATTTTAGACATTCTTGGTGTAAGAAACTCGGATTAATGAGCTTCTACTTGGGAGGCATTGCGCAACATTTGAGAGAAAGGGACCACATGTGCCCCCCATCAACATTGTGATCCTTTGCCCCAACAACACCTAGCTAGGTATACGGTGCACATTTCACAAAAGCTCATGCGTTTTTTTAGGTCATGGTTTAGAATGTATGATGAGAAATTGTATAAACACACTTGTGATACATAATTAAGGTGCCGAGGCAAATACTATTGGAGTAGAATGGAGATGAAGCACTGACTGAAGTTGTATAATTCCTATTTCGTATAGTTTGTCTCCTTCATGAGACGCTATACTCCTTTGGGATGATTGTCATGAATCGAGTCTCTCATAGCAAACTTGAGAGAAAAATGATGTTGTTGCACAAGAGAACCAAAGATATGGAATTTACAAAACCAACCCACCCTTACCAAAGTGCGATGCGTAGACCACTCCACTAGTTTGTTACTCGTAGGCCTGGAGATTTGGTGCAATATGATACACCTTCAATAACATTAGTAATGGGGGCCGTTACAATATTGGCCCCCTTACCTTAGGATTTGATACTTCTTTTACAATTGTTAGAGCTCCCCCCCCCCCCCCCCCCCCCCCCCCCCCCCCCCCCCCCCCCCCCGCCCCAGCCTGTCGAGTATGTGTAGGGCCTTCCAACTTTGGAAAGGCCTCTTAGGCGAGATATGCATGCCCATAATATCATTGTTGCGTATGACATAAATGCTACAATCCAACTCAAAGCAACTAAAACACCCTCGAGGTGGTTGAAGACTCCTTTTGACTAGTTGTGACAGGTTTGGAGATGATTATCTATTGTGGAGGGTGGTTCAACCAGCCCGTAGCTTGGGGGCGCCTAAGGAGACAACTTATTTCACAGAGTTGCAAAGACAACTTACATGTACATCAGGTCGTAAGTACAAGGCCCTCTATAATCAGCTTTGATGGATCTATGGGGAGTGTTGTTGAGGCTCGCGCTTTAGTTTGAGCAAGCTTTGGAGGAAATTATAGTCATTGACTAAGTCCGTCTAAATTAACGACTATGTTAGATTTCTCCATCAAATTTGAAACCCAACATTAGTTTTGAAATTTGGAAGTGACGATGGGCGCCTTGTTGCTATCCCCTAAGCCTGCCATGTCGCTTGCTGCTTTACTGTGAGCTCCCCATGAACTAGGCTAAGGAAAGATCTTGAAGCACCATGAACTGTTATGCCAGCTTGAGCCTGCCACGCATTGCAACATGTCTATCGCCTCAGCCGCCACACCTCTTGCTGTGGATCCATGTCAGCCATGCCTCTCATCATGAACTGCTGCATGACGCACCGATGATAAGGTGGCAGGTCGAAAGCAGAGGGCCGCCATAACAGTTGAGGGCACAGCTATTGGAGAGAGAGGAAAATGGCAGGTGAAGCAAGATCGACGCTACCCTTCAGCCTGATGCAGTGAAACAACACCCTGCCCTAAACTGTGATGTCTTGATCCCACCATGAATTGCAGCATTAGCTAAACGTCACCTCAGTCGCCGTGGAGGAGCCATTATTTGTCCGCCTTTGTCATGAGCTAATTTTCTTCCAAACCTGCACTGCAAAAGCACACTGAAAAATGTCGGCTCTGGAGAGCCCTAAATCCTCGTCTATATCCCAAAAAAGCTGCAGAGCGCGCTTGTGTGTACAAACGAGAAGCCCCATGTTGTTTTCAATTGCCGCTATGCTTGCTTCCCTCGTCCTCTCACGGCCCCCAAAGGCCCCTGCAGGTGGTCGCCTCAAAACTTCTACAGGTCTTAAAAAGCCTCTATTGCCTCTCAGAAAGCATGTGCCTACTTTTGCAGCATGATGTAGAAGATGGCCAATCCTTGCTTACTCTTCTGTAGCAATTGAGTCGTTGAAAGTGTAAAGTCCTAAGCTACACATTAACTAGCTTGTAAATACCTTTTTTTAATGTGTGCTGAGGTGGTATAAGAAAACTCAAGTGACATGCAGGTGTGCGGATATTTGACTTGGATGTGCAGTCTACACTGTCATTTTCCACCAAGCTTACAAGAGAGGAAGAGCTTGCTCGCCTGATACCTGTTGTGGAGGCAATTAAGAAGCTTCCATCCATGGAATCTGTATGGTCTACACCTGAATGTGGGCACATAATATGGAAAAGAGGACCTCCATACGAAGCAAGTGACAAGGATAAATATTGAGCAAGGGCTGCATGCATGCGCGCGTGCAACTGTCATCCATGCTCACCACATCCTACAAAGACAGTGACACTCGCTCTCTCTTTGCCAAAGGATCCCCCCCCTATTTTGCTGCCCTTGTGTTTTTGGGCAGGTATGCTAGCTCCTTTCTCTCTCTCTCTCTCATGCTTCTTGAAACAAAGACTTGCAATGTTCTTTCTAAGTAGTTGAGCATTTAGTCTATTGCTCTTAGGCTAGAACTTAAGTTCGACCCTCATATTGACCTGGATAGTTTTCAACAGGCGTCATGAGCACAATATAACTTGTTTTAGTTGAGCATTCAATTTTTGGATTCAAGGCTCCAACTTAAGTTCGAGCCTCATGACATAGACACTCAATTTTCAAGCATGAGGCTCCAACTTAAGTTTGAGCCTAATGACATGGATGCTTAGTTTTCAAGCCTCATGAGCACTCGAATATAACTTGTTTTAGTTCACTATTTAATCTCTAGTTTCAGGGCTCAAACTTAAGTTTGAGCATCATGACCTGGATCCTAAGTTTTCAAGCCTCTTGATTACTTGAATTTAACTTGTTTTCGCTGAAAATCCAATCTCAAGATTTGAGGCTTGAACTTAAGTTCGAGTCTCATGACACGGACGCTCAATTTTCAAGCCTCGTGAACACTCTAGTAGAACTCATCAGGCTCGAACTTAAGTTCGAGCCTGGCATGACACGGACACTCAATTTTCAAGAACACTTTCGATCTAGAAACTATCCTAAAGGGTTTGTATCTCACAAGGTTTGAATTGATTCTTCATGTTTTCCAAACTTATGTTTCGGTCTCATGATTAAAGACTCATTTTATAAGCATCATGAACATTCTAGTAGGACTGATCTTCCAAGCTAGAATCCATCTACAAGAGTCCTATCTCATGAGGTTGGAACTTAGGCTTGAGTCTCATGGGCCAGAGACTTTTTTAAAACTCTTTCAAGTTGAAATCCATCTTTAAACGTCTCTAGCGCATGAGGCTCTGACCCTCATGACCTTTAAAATCAATTATTAATCCTCATGAGAACTCTAGGAGGACACTTTATATCTAGAAGAGTCCTACCTCATGAGGTTGGAACTTAGGCTTGAGTCTCATGGGCTAGAGACTTATTTAAAAATCTTTCAAGTTGAAAGCCATCTTTAAACGTCTCTAGAGCATGAGGCTCTTGACCCTCATGACCTTTAGAATCAATTATTAATCCTCATGAGAACTCTAGGAGGACACTTTCTATCTAGAAACTATCTGCAAGACTATCTACAACACTAAGCGTGAGAGTCTCACAAGCTAGAGACTCTTGGACAAGTCTTTCCAATTGAAAGTCATCTTCCGAAGAGTGCCACAAACACTCTTTTTGACCAGAAACCATCCCCAAGTGTCTCTATAACATGAGACCCAGAGTTTAGTCTAACCCTCATGATTCAAAAATGCTTGTAAAAAAGCTAAAAGTTATCTACATCAGCGATAGAGCTCAAACTTCAACCTTGGGCCTAGTTATTCTCTAAACATTTGTGATAGCTTGACTCAAGATTTGGACCTATTCAGATTCATGTTATGCCATCTTATCACTAAAGGTACATGCCCAAGTATTCAGGTCCTCAAATACGAATGAGATTTACATAACTATGCATGTCATCTGATCACTAAGGTATATTCCCAAGTATTCATGTCCTCAAGTACGAATGAAATTTTCACAGATATGTTGTGTCATCTTATTACTAGGTTATATGCCCAAGTATTCATGTCCTCAAGTATGAATGAAATTTGCACAACTATGTCTAGCACTCAAAAATGAATCAAACATAAAAGAAGTATTAATGATATTTGTTTATCTTATTGTAATTTTTTTCATACTTTTAAGAGTTTTCATCATGATATATTCTTTTTTTTGTGGTTTTTGACTATATATCGTGTTTCTAAAAAGCACATTTGGAGTTTCATCAATTTCTCAAAAAATGCTATTATGTTCTATTCAAGTGATCAATACAAACAAATAGAGGCCACTCCATGCTCAGGGGATGTACTATGTAGCCATGTTAATGTACCTCGTGAGTTCAATGGGAGGGTTTTTAAATTCAAAAATTTTAAGCAATTTAACAAAGATACATTCAAGTAAGGGGTTTTTACATTCAATTTTTTAAAAATTGCCTAAAATACATAGTAATTTTAAAGTTCACTCAAACATGTTAAAATAGGAGTTTTTTAATTACCCTACGAATGCACACAATATAGGGGGGTATGGCATAGTGCACCGCTTGAGGCTCCATGGAACTATCTCACTGTCTCATGGAATTAGATCCCATAATACATACTAATCTCTCCCAAATGCAAGCATGTTTATGCTCATCATTAAGAGACATTTGTAGCATCGGTGCTCAAAGAGAGGTCATCCTCCAATCAACCATGCGATATAAGGTTGTGCATTTGAGTGATGAACCACATTCATCTCCTCTTTGATGATAATTGATAATGATGCTTTTTTGTTTGTTTAGCTAATCTTAACCTATTCAAGATAAGAAAAAGGTACCCTCCCCATGAAATTGTCTCATGGACATATCCTTCATATATGTATTATCTAGTTGCAAAAGCAGGCATGCTTGTGCTCTTCATTAGAGAAAATTCCTTGCTTTGCTCTCAAAGAGATGCCCTCCACAATCTAGCATGTGACGAGTAGTGGTTTATTTGGACTCGGAACTACATCTCTATCCTCTTTGATTTGCTAGATAGTGATGTGTTTATATTGTTATTTTAATATTTAAGATATACAACAAAATCAAAGGGTACTAAATACATGAAAATTATATCATAGAAGTAGCCTATATCTACATATTATTCACTTGGGATAGTAAGCATGCTCATGTTGTACATGCCAAGAGATTCCTTGCCTTTGTGATTAAAGAGATGCCCTCCCCCCTCATGTAAGTGGAACATGCACAAATATACTTTATTTTTGCAAAATTGTGTAACCTATCAAGTGAAGAGACTGAATTTTTTGAGGGGAACAATAGTCGCATGGCTACCTAGATTGATATATGCAAGGTAGTTGCATGGCTACCTAGATTGATATATGCAAGGTCAAGCAAGGATATACTTGTATCACTCTAGTAAATGAATTAGCTTGCAATAGAGAAACATTAAAGTATCTACAAGCGGAAACACAATGTTTAAGGACACATATGTATTAGGTTATCCGCTTGATATAGCTTCAAAGATCACATCTATCTTACTTTAAATATGAATTGCCTACATAACTAAGAATTCAGGTGTTAATATCTTTTTGTTCTTCATGTGTTATCTTGGTGTTTCTAAACACCATACTCATTTGAGAGCCCCTCAACATGAAAATTGCCTGTGAACAAGTCCAATTTTGTTGCTCATTTGTTATCCTAGTTTCTTAACATTGTACTCTTTGATGATGCTTTTGATTCCATTGGCCTTCCTTTAAAATGTCTTGAATTTGCAGACAATATATTTATGTGATTAGTGCAATGTTGGATGAAAGTGTTATTCATTAAAACTTACTCTTCCTTATCAACAATATTAAAGTCATGCTTCCAAATAAATTTTCATTGTATATACACAAGCACAACAACATATCTATGTGTTGAGGATATGGCTATGTGTTAAGGCTCAATTCCTGAAACCATTCTCTAGTCACATAGAGTTATCTTGAACTAGGTATGAACCTCATGCCCACTTGCTAGTTTAAGTGAGGTGTGTGATGTTATAATTAGCTTCAAACCTCCTCTTAATATCCTATAGAGCCACAATAAGTGAGGAGTCAATTTAGGTTTGAGTCTCACATCCATGTGCTAGTGCCTTGAACTAAGTTTGAGTGTGTCCACCTCCTAGTTAAGCAAGCCATGTGAGGCTCAAACTCAAATAAAATACTCTTCTTAATATCCCACATAGTAGCAACAAGTGAGGGTTGAACTTAATTTTGAGCCCCCAGTTCAATTTATATGGCACAAAGGGTCCCCACAAACAACCATGAGGTCAAACTTAACACAAAATACTACAATTTCAAGTCTCATTTTTAAAAATGGGCTGGGACTTGAATAATTCCCAAAATTCCTAAATATGTCTTAAAACCCCATAGGTTGTACATTTGCCTCATTGGAATTTACGTTCAAACTTCCACCACTAAAAAGAGGCAACAAAGTGTCATACATGTCCTCTGAGCTTACATTATTGTCTCTAGTACACGACAGCAAGGGCTGAACAGAATCTTCCACAAACACTACATCCTATGAAACCAGAATACGCTTTGTTTGCGGATGATACAACCTGTAACCTTTGCTTTCAGCACTATAACCAAACAAAATACATTGTACAGCCTTATCATCCAATTTTTTGCACTGTGTTTGTGGCCCCAAACCATAGGGCCAAACAACCAAAAACATGCATGTGCTATGATAGAAAGCTTTCTATGATGCCATGCTTCATATGAAGTAATAGACTGCAAAGCTTTCGTAGGACACCTAATTAGTACATAAGTGGCACACATCATGGTCTCAAGCCAACAAGATTGCGGCAAAGCTTGACTTTTGACCATACATCATGCCATTTCTGTAAGTTACCTGTTTTTTCTCTCAGCAACACCATTTTGTGAGGCGTATAAGGCATTGTACATTGGTGTTTTATCCCACAACTAGCCATAAATGCATTGAATTCATGACACATATACTCCCCTCCTCGATCGGAACGGAGGGTGTCCATAGTACATTTCGAGACATTTTCAGCCATAGCTAGAAAATGTTTGAAGCACATAAAATCTTCGGACTTTGCTTTAAGAAAAAATACCCATGCATGCCTAGAGTAATCATCAAAGGAAGTAAGGGAAGTAAAAGGTAATTCCCCAAGGACGAACTTTGCATGCGCCCACACACATCACTATGCACATGCTGCAAGCTGCATGTGGCCCTAGCTGAGCCATCCTTTGGAAACTTTGAACGCTGCATCTTACCCAAAATACAGCCTTCACAAACATGTTTGACAAGTGCTTCAAGAGGCGGCAAAGAAGCAACCATATCAGACTTCTGTAAACGTAGTAAACTGGCAAAATTCAGATGACCAAAATGTGCATGCCAAAGTTTTGCATCTAAAATAGCCTTTGAATCCACAATTGCATTTGCAAAATTTTGCCCACACTTGTCATACAAAGTGATCTTGTACAGTCCATGGCATAATATGCCAGATGCAACGATTTCATCACCAAAACTGAGATCATGAACTGTATATCTGTCATCCACAAATTTGACTATAAGTCCAAGTCTAGCAAGTGCATATATAGATAAAAGATTCTTCTTGATCCTAGGTACATAAAGTGCATCAACAAGTGTAAAAGAACTACCATTCCCAGTAGTAAGCACAATCTATCCAACTCCCTAAACTGGAAAAGAGGCATTGTTGGCACAAGTGACAGAATTCCCATGAGGGATAGACTCGAGAGAGGTGAACAATTCATGATGTGAGGTAATGTGCTTTGTAGCACAACTATTGAAATACCACACATGTGAATCTGCTAGAAACGGAGGCCGAAATGAGAACGAATCAGAAATCTGAGCAGACAGAGATCTACAAGTACCCCCGAAATACTTGGTGACTTGCGAATGCTTGTGAAACCTCACTAAAATCGAAGAAAGTGAGCAGGCGTGTGATGGAGGAACTGGGGACTAAGCCCAAAAGGACGCAACCTGCTCTGATACCAATTGTTGAAATTACGGTGCAGAGAAACGCACACAGCTTGGAGAAGAGGAAGGAAGCTCAAGGCACAAAACAGAGAGTGTGTTACTTAGTGTGCAATGGAAAGATAGATAGCCGTAGAGTGATGGACGTATATATAATGCACGGGGAAAAAACCTCCTAAAGAGGGAAAAAATGCCCCAGCGGTCCTAGTGTGTTCACACACATTACTACCACATGTATATGGTAGCAGTAACTCATGGTGTACCTTGGTCCTAAATCGTGATAAACACCTTAATTTTGGGCATATATCTCGATTGTGTCATTGGTTTGACATTTTTAAAAAATGCCAAGCAAATGGTTTTTGTGGAGAATTGGACCGAAACATATCTTATACGCACACTTTCATGCATAGCCTTGGTAGGGGTAGAGTGCACGTTGGAAAGGGGGAAATGGGAAAACCACTAGCACACTAACTGAAGGCCTCTCTATAGCCTAGTGATCTCACAGCACCCCTATCCCCTAGCAAACACACACCTCGACTCCCAATCTGCAAACAATTATTGTCCAACCCCGATCCCGACCAACCTTGACTAGATAGATTCGATTGCAAAGTAGGTTCAGATAGCCTCCATCCATAATACTGTAGAGCACCATGTGAAATATAGGCAGTCCAATTACAATCGACACTCAAATGCCTAGCCCATCTTTGACATACACCCGTTTATCTTCAAGATTGCAGACTTGTGCACACCAACATCCATATAGAAAGCACGTATACACCCATCGCCTTCGGAGATACACATATACTTGACCAATAGATAACAGAGAGAGAAAAGAGTGATAAATTTGGGGATAGATGTAACCAATATCAGGTAGACAAAAGCTCCCAAAGAGAGTGTACAATGATGGATCCCCATACAGACCACCATCCTAGTTTGATTGCTTGGCCCATTTTGTGGTGGCTCCCAACAATACACCTTAGCTGGCGGACCTTCCCTCCTCGGTTTCAATCTCCCAGAGGCTACTCTCGGCCTTCCTTTCTTTTCATATGCCGCCTCAACAGATGGCGCACCCCTGTTGGCCGCTTGTAGCCGTGGCGGCCCCTCACCTTGGTGGGACCCGACCCCCAAAACCCTCAACTCTACAGCCCTCAAATCAACAGCTCGGCCAGCCTCGGCCCACTATCATCCTCCGCCACCCTGTCGCCGAGTGCTCAGGCCCGCCACCTCTTGAGGCCACTTCTATCCTCCCTCTTGCAAACGACTCCCTTCACCAACAACTGCAGCTCTGGCCAATAGCGACCTCGCTATTGGTCGCTCCCTCTATAAACTGGCTTCCCCACCGTACCTGTATGGTCCCCCTGTCATCCAACTGGCTCTTCTCCCTCCATGCAAGCCTTTTGGCGACCTTCCCTCACGCTCTGCTCGTCTACTACAGTTGACAGAAATACAATTTTTTTTTTTTTTAAAGTAGCAAAGCTTTTGGGCTTGGCCCCCATGCACACACACCGCAACCGTCGTCTTCGATTGTCGATCAAGAAAACCTCCATCGGGACATCCCTTTGCATAGCCTTGACTTCTCAGGTCCCATTGTCTCATAAAACACCTTAATGTGGCTCACCGCTTCGGGAAGCACACAGCCATTATGAGGACCAACGAACTGCGCCGCAATCTGATAGAACTCTTTTCGCACAACGTATCCCGGATGAAAAGCATCACACCAAGAATGGTCTGGCTACCATCGTCGTTGACAAACTGGAGCCGAGCTACTAGCCCTCGACTTTCAAGAATTCAAAGAGGTTCGAAACCGTCGAAATGGTGCCCTCATTTTGCAACACTATAGCATGAACCGACAGAGGTGCCCATCAATCTTCTCAATACCTTTGAGCCTCCCGATCAATGGTTTTGAAAGCCATTCGAGCCCTGCCATATGCCATATCTGACATACACATCCCGGCCAGTAGTGTGTCCTGCAGACATCCCGCACAAAATCCTATATCACAAACTTGATGGTACCTGCATCCAGCATTTCTTGTCCCATTTCCAAGCTTGTGATATCTATACTTGCTCCTTCCTCCTGGAATAGCAACAACCCTCACAGCTCCTGCTAGCAAATGCTCCATCCCGGTGTACCTGGACCCTAGCACCATCAAATACTTGCCCAATGCACCTGCCACTTACCTGCAAACCGCCATGCATGGACTTCTTGCACCTCCATAGGATGACACAGTTTGGTTGTACTATCATTTCCCACCCCCTTGTTGAGCATTCATGCTCAACCACAGTATTATTTAGGTATTATAGTACTGCATAGAGAGAATGATATAAAATAGATATATAGACTACATAAGATATACACATATTTAGGAATTTTGGAAAAAATGCGTAATTTTGGGACAAATGTTTGTGAACCAAGTTCTTGGGTGGTGGTTGGACTATGCTAGGTTGTGGTGTTGTAAACCATTGTTGTCAAGTTCCTAGGTAGAGTTTCCATTATGCCAAGGGGCAACTGACCCCCCAACAAGGCTCAAACTAGAGACTAGATTGAGGCATCAAGTGCCACCCACAATTCAAAGATTCCACTTTGGTACTTGAGTTGTAGCTAAAATTTTCGAAATAGAAAACTATAAGTGGAATGAAATCAAAACAAGATGAAATTTGCGAGAGATTTTAGATATTCTTGGTGTAAGAAACTCGGATTAATGAGCTTCTACTTGGGAGGCATTGCGCAACATTTGAGAGAAAGGGACCACATGTGCCCCCCATCAACATTGTGATCCTTTGCCCCAACAACACCTAGCTAGGTATACGGTGCACATTTCACAAAAGCTCATGCGTTTTTTTAGGTCATGGTTTAGAATGTATGATGAGAAATTGTATAAACACACTTGTGATACATAATTAAGGTGCCGAGGAAAATACTATTGGAGTAGAATGGAGATGAAGCACTGACTGAAGTTGTATAATTCCTATTTCGTATAGTTTGTCTCCTTCATGAGACGCTATACTCCTTTGGGATGATTGTCATGAATCGAGTCTCTCATAGCAAACTTGAGAGAAAAATGATGTTGTTGCACAAGAGAACCAAAGATATGGAATTTACAAAACCAACCCACCCTTACCAAAGTGCGATGCGTAGACCACTCCACTAGTTTGTTACTCGTAGGCCTGGAGATTTGGTGCAATATGATACACCTTCAATACCATTAGTAATGGGGGCCGTTAAAATATTGGCCCCCTTACCTTAGGATTTGATACTTCTTTTACAATTGTTAGAGCTCCCCCCCCCCCCCCCCCCCCCCCCCTCATAGCCTGTCGACTATGTGTAGGGCCTTCCAACTTTGGAAAGGCCTCTTAGGCGAGATATGCATGCCCATAATATCATTGTTGCATATGACATAGTCGCTACAATCCAACTCAAAGTTACTAAAACACCCTCGAGGTGGTTGAAGACTCCTTTTGACTGGTTGTGACAAGTTTGGAGACGATTATCTATTGTGGAGAGTGGTTCAACCAGCCCCTAGCTTGGGGGTGCCTAAGGAGACAACTTACATGTACATCATGTCGTAAGTACACATCATGTCGTAACTACAGGGCCCTCTATAATCAGCTTTGATGGATCTATGGGGAGTGCTGTTGAGGCTCGAGCTTTAGTTTGAGCAAGCTTTGGAGGAAATTATAGTCATTGACTAAGTCCGTCTAAGTTAATGACTATGTTAGGTTTCTCCGTCAAATTTGAAACCCAACGTTAGTTTTGAACTTTGGAAGTGACGATGGGCGCCTTGCTGCTATCCCCTAAGCCTGCCATGTCGCTTGCTGCTTTACTGTAAGCTCCCCATGAACTAGGCTAAGGAAAGATCTTGAAGCACCATGAACTATTATGCCAGCTTGAGCCTGCCACGCATTGCAACATGTCTATCGCCTCAGCCGCCACACCTCTTGCTGTGGATCCATGTCAGCCATGCCTATCATCATGAACTACTGCATGACGCACTGATGATAAGGTGGCAGGTCGAAAGCAAAGGGCCGCCATAACAGTTGAGGGTCCAGCTATTGGAGAGAGAGGAAAATGGCAGGTGAAGCAAGATTGGCGCTACCCTTCAGCCTGATGCACTGAAACAACACCCTGCCCTAAACTGTGATGTCTTGATCCCACCATGAATTGCTGCATGAGCTAAACGTCGCCTCAGTCGTCCTGGAGGAGCCATGATTTGTCCGCCTTTGTAATGAGCTAATTTGCTTCCAAACCTGCAGTGCAAAAGCACAATGAAAAATGTCTGCTCTGGAGAGCCCTAAATCCTCGTCTATATCCCAAAAAAGCTGCAGAGCGCGGTTGTGTGTATAAACGAGAAGCCCCATGTTGTTTTCACTTGCCGCTATGCCTGCTTCCCTCGTCCTCTCGCTGGCCCCCAAAGGCCCCTGCAGGTGGTCGCCTCAAAACTTCTACAGGTCTCAAAAAGCCTCGATTGCCTCTCAGAAAGCATGTGCCTAGTTTTGCAGCATGATGTAGAAGATGGCCAATCCTTGCTTCCTCTTCTGTAGCAATTGAGTCGTTGAACGTGTAAAGTCCTAAGCTACACATTAACTAGCTTGTAAATACCTTTTTTTAATGTGTGCTGCGGCAGTATAAGAAAACTCAAGTGACATGCAGGTGTGCGGATATTTGACTTGGATGTGCAGTCTACACTGTCATTTTCAACCAAGCTTACAAGCGAGGAAGAGCTTGCTCGCCTGATACCTGTTGTGGAGGCAATTAAGAAGCTTGCATCCATGGAATCATTATGGTCTGCACCTGAATGTGGGCACATCATATGAAAAAGAGGACCTCCATACGAAGCAAGTGACAAGGATAAATATTGAGCAAGAGTTGCATGCATGCGCGCGTGCAATTGTCATCCATGCTCACCACATCCTACAAAGACAGTGACACTCGCTCTCTCTTTGCCAAAGGCTCGCCCCCCTATTTTGCTGCCCTTGTGTTTTTGGGCAAGTATGCTAGCTCCTCTCTCTCTCTCTCTCTCTCATGCTTCTTGAAACAAAGACTTGCAAACTTCTTTCTAAGTAGTCGAGCATTTAGTCTATTGCTCTTGGGTTGGAACTTAAGTTCGACACTCATATTGACCTGGATAGTTTTCAACAAGCGTCATGAGCACAATATAACTTGTTTTAGTTGAGCATTCAGTTTTTGGATTCAAGGCTCCAACTTAAGTTCGAGCCTCATGACATAGACACTCAATTTTCAAGCATCATGAGGCTCCAACTTAAGTTTGAGCCTAATGACATGGGTGCTCAGTATTCAAGTCTCATGAGCACTTGAATAGAACTTGTTTTAGTTCACTATTTAATCTCTAGTTTCAGGGCTCAAACTTAAGTTTGAAAATTATATCATAGAAGTAGCCTATATCTACATATTATCCACCTAGGATAGTAAGCATGCTCATGTTGTCCATGCCAAGAGAGTCCTTGCCTTTGTGATTAAAGAGATGCCCTCCCCCCTCATGTAAGTGGAACATGCACAAATATACTTTATTTTTGCAAATTGTGGAACCTATCAAGTGAAGAGACTGAATTTTTTGAGGGGAACAATAGTCGCATGGCTACCTAGATTGATATATGCAAGGACAAGCAAGGATATACTTGTATCACTCTAGTAAATGAATTAGCTTGCAATAGAGAAACATTAAAGTATCTACAAGCGGAAACACAATGTTTAAGGACACATATGTATTAGGTTATCCGCTTGATATTGCTTCAAAGATCACATCTATCTTAATTTAAATATGAATTGCCTACATAACTAAGAATTCAAGTGTTAATATCTTTTTGTTCTTCATGTGTTATCTTGGTGTTTCTAAACACCATACTCATTTGAGAGCCCCTCAACATGAAAATTGCCTGTGAACAAGTCCAATTTTGTTGCTCATTTGTTATCCTAGTTTCTTAACATTGTACTCTTTGATGATGCTTTTGATTCCATTGGCCTTCCTTTAAAATGTCTTGAATTTGCAGACAATATATTTATGTGATTAGTGCAATGTTGGATGAAAGTGTTATTCATTAAAACTTACTCTTCCTTATCAACAATATTAAAGTCATGCTTCCAAATAAATTTTCATTGTATATACACAAGCACAACAACATATCTATGTGTTGAGGATATGGCTATGTGTTAAGGCTCAATTCCTGAAACCATTCTCTAGTCACATAGAGTTATCTTGAACTAGGTATGAACCTCATGCCCACTTGCTAGTTTAAGTGAGGTGTGTGATGTTTTAATTAGCTTCAAACCTCCTCTTAATATCCTATAGAGAAACAATAAGTGAGGAGTCAATTTAGGTTTGAGTCTCACATCCATGTGCTAGTGCCTTGAACTAAGTTTGAGTGTGTCCACCTGCTAGTTAAGCAAGCCATGTGAGGCTCGATCAAACTCAAATAAAATACTCTTCTTAATATCCCACATAGTAGCAACAAGTGAGGGTTGAAGTTAATTTTGAGCCCCCAGTTCAATTTATATGGCACAAAGGGTCCCCACAAACAACCATGAGGTCAAACTTAACACAAAATACTACAATTTTAAGTCTCATTTTTAAAAATGGGACTTGAATAATTCCCAAAATTCCTAAATATGTCCTAAAACCCCATAGGTTGTACATTTGCCTCATTGGAATTTACATTCAAACTTCCACCACTAAAAAGAGGCACCAAAGTGTCATAAATGTCCTCTGAGCTTACATTATTGTCTCTAGTACACGACAGCAAGGGCTGAACAGAATCTTCCACAAACACTACATCCTGTGAAACCAGAATACGCTTTGTTTGCGGATGATACAACCTATAACCTTTGCTTTCAGCACTATAACCAAAAAAAAAACATTGTACAACCTTATCATCCAATTTTTTGCACTGTGTTTGTGGCACCAAACCATAGGGCCAAACAACCCAAAACACGCATGCGCTATGAAAGAAGGCTTTCTATGATGCCATGTTTCATATGAAGTAATAGACTGCAAAGCTTTCGTAGGACACCTGTTTAGTACATAAGTGGCACACATGATGGTCTCAAGCCAAAAAGATTGCGGCAAAGCTTGACTTTTGACCGTACATTGTGCCATTTCTGTAAGTTACCTGTTTTTTCTCTTAGCAACACCATTTTGTGAGGCGTATAAGGAATTGTACATTGGTGTTTTATCCCACAACTAGCCATAAATGCATTGAATTCATGAGACATATACTCCCCCCCTCGATCGGAACAGAGGGTGTCCATAGTACATTTCGAGACATTTTCAGCCATAGCTAGAAAACTTTTGAAGCACATAAAATCTTCGGACTTTGCTTTTAGCAAAAATCCCCTAGCATGCCTGGAGTAATCATCAAAGGAAGTAAGGGAAGTAAAGGTAATTCCCCAAGGACGAAGTTTGCATGGGCCCACAAACATCACTATGCACATGCTGCAAGCTGCATGTGGCCCTAGTTGAGCCATCCTTTGGAAACTTTGAACGATGCATCTTACCCAAAATACAGCCTTCACAAACATGTTTGACAGGTGCTTCAAGAGGCGGCAAAGAAGAAACCATATCAAACTTTTGCAAACATAGCAAACTGGCAAAATTCAGATGACCAAAACGTGCATGCCAAAGTTTTGCATCTAAAATAGCCTTTGAATCCACAATTGCATTTGCAAAATTTTGCCCACACTTGTCATACAAAGTGATCTTGTACAGCCCATGGCATAATATGCCAGATGCAACGATTTTATCACCAAAACTGAGATCATGAACTGTATATCTCTCATCCACAAATTTGACTACAAGTCCAAGTCTAGCAACTGCATATATAGATAAAAGATTCTTCTTGATCCTAGGTACATAAAGTGCATCAACAAGTGTGAAAGAACTACCATTGCCAGTAGTAAGCACAATCTGTCCAACTCCCTGAACTGGAAAAGAGGCATTGTTGGCACAAGTGACAGAATTCCCATGAGGGATAGACTCGAGAGAGTCGAACAATTCATGATGTGAGGTAATGTGCTTTGTAGCACCACTATTAAAATACCACACATGTGAATCTGCTGGAAACGGAGGCCGAAATGAGAACGAATCAGAAATCTGAGCAGACAGAGATCTACGAGTACACCCGAAATACTTGGTGACTTGCGAATGCTTGCGAAACCTCACTAAAATCGAAGCAAGTGAGCAAGCGTGTGCTGGAGCAATTGGCGACTAAGCCCAAAAGGACGCAACCTACTCTGATACCAATTGTTGAAATTACGGTGCAGAGAAACGCACACAGCTTGGAGAAGAGGAAGGAAGCACAAGGCACAAAACAGAGAGTGTGTTACTTAGTGTGCAATGGAAAGATAGATAGCCCTAGAGTGATGGGCGTATATATAATGCACGGGGGAAAAACCTCCTAAAGATGGAAAAAAGGCCCCAGGGGTCCTAGTGTGTTCACACACATCACTACCACATGTATATGGTAGCAGTAACTCATGGTGTACCTTTCTCCTAAATCGTGATAAACACCTTAATTTTGGGCATATATCTCGATTGTGTTGTTGGTTTGACATTTTTAAAAAATGCCAAGCAAATGGTTTTTGTAGAGAATTGGACCGAAACATATCTTATACGCACACTTTCACGCATAGCCTTGGTAGGGGTAGAGTGCACGTTGGAAAGGGGGAAATGGGAAAACCACTAGCACACTAACTGAATGCCTCTCTATAGCCTAGTGATCTCACAACACCCCTATCCCCTAGCAAACACACACCTCGACTCCCAATCTGCAAACAATTATTGTCCAACCCCGATCCCGACCAACCTTGACTAGATAGATCCGATTGCAAAGTAGGTTCAGATAGCCTCCATCCATAATACTGTTGAGCACCATGTGAAATATAGGCAGTCCAATAACAATCGACACTCAAATGCCTAGCCCATCTTTGACATACACCCGTTTATCTTCAAGCTTGCAGACTTGTGCACACCAACATCCATATAGAAAGCACGTATACACCCATCGCCTTCGGAGATACACATATACTTGACCGATAGCTAACAGAGAGAGAAAAGAGTGATAAATTTGGGGATAGATGTACAATGATGAATCCCCATACAGACCACCATCCTAGTTTGACTGCTTGGCCCATTTTGTGGTGGCTCCCAACAATACACCTTAGCTGGCGGACCCTCCCTCCTCGGTGTCAATCTCCCACAGGCTACTCTCGGCCTTCCTAATTTTCATATGCCACCTCAACAGACGGTATATGAAAAGACCTCAACAGGCTACTCTCGGCCTTCCTTTCTTTTCGTATGCCGCCTCAACAGACGGCGCACCCCTGTTGGCCGCTTGTAGCCCTGGCGGCCCCTCATCTTGGTGGGACCCGACCCCCAAAAGCCTCAACTCTGCAGCCCTCACATCAACAGCTCGGCCAGGCTCGGCCCACTATCATCCTCGGCCACCCTGTCTCCGAGTGCTCAGGCCCGCCACCTCTTGAGGCCACTTCTATCCTCGCTCTTGCAAACGACTCCCTTCACCACCAACTGCAGCTCTGGCCAATAGCGACTTCGCTATTGGTCGCTCCCTCTATAAACTGGCTTCCCCACCGTACCTGCATGGTCCCCCTGTCATCCAACTGGAGCTTCTCCCTCCATGCAATCCTTTTGGCGAGCTTCCCTCACGCTCTGCTCGTCTACTACAGTTGACAGAAATACGATTTTTTTTTTAAAAAAGTAGCAAAGCTTTTGGGCTTGGCCCCCATGCACACACACCGCAACCGTCGTCTTCGATTGTCGATCAAGAAAACCTCCATCGGGACATCCTTTTGCATAGCCTTGACTTCTCAGGTCCCTTTGTCTCATAAAACACCTTAATGTGGCTCACCGCTTCGGGAAGCACACAGCCATTATGAGGACCAACGAACTGTGCCGCAATCTGCTAGAACTCTTTTCGGACAACGTATCCCGGATGAAAAGCATCACACCAAGAATGGTCTAGCTACCATGGTCGTTGACAAACTGGAGCCGAGCTACTAGCCCTCGACTTTCAAGAATTCAAAGAGGTTCGAAACCGTCGAAATGGTGCCCTCATTTTGCAACACTATAGCATGAACCGACAGAGGTGCCCATCAATCTTCTCAATACCTTTGAGCCTCCCGATCAATGGTTTTGAAAGCCATTCGAGCCCTACCATATGCCATATCTGACATACACATCCCGGCTAGTAGTGTGTCCTGCAGACATCCCGCACAAAATCCCATATCACAAACATGATGGTACCTGCATCCAGCATTTCTTGTCCCATTTCCAAGCTTGTGATATCTATACTTGCTCCTGCAATAGCAAAAACTCTCACAGTTCCTGCTAGCAAATGCTCCATCCCGATGTACCTGGACCCTAGCACCATCAAATACTTGCCCAATGCACCTGCCACTTACCTGCAAACCGCCATGCATGGACTTCTTGCACTTCCATAGGTCAACACAGTTTGGTTGTACCATCATTTCCCACCCCCTCGTTGAGCATTCATGCTCAACCACAGTATTATTTAGGTATTATAGTACTGCATAGAGAGAATGATATAAAATAGATATATAGACTGCATAAGAAAAATGATAATAATGGCTATATAGATAGACTAGAGATAGAGAGAAAAGCATCTGTTGCATCATCCGCCAGGATCAAATGGAAAGCTCATAGCTTCCCCAATCATAGTGTAGGCTCCACCTGGATCAAAAACAAAACAATGGCTGTGGCCATCCACGTGTAAAGCATGCACATTCCAGTCTTCCTTTGCACTTGTAGGCCAATAGACACACCACCCTTCTTGTTCTTCATTGCTTGGAGCCTTGTCACCCTGAATCCATAATCCTTCGTGCCAATCATAAGCATACCTTCGATTCTTCTAAGAGCACCTGTACCATAAACTGCTACCATGCTATCCGCTATAGAACCCTCCATATCATCATTTTATCACATGAGCATTGAAGCCTGCATAGTACACCTTGCAAAACAACCTGGAACAACATAGCTATCAATAGCATAGTATGAAGCAACAATACCCTGCCATTTGCCTCCACTTGCTGCATAGCCAAACAAACGTGATCCCTTTGCAAACCTATATCCCAAACCCTCTGTAAACGGCTCACCAGCCATCTCTTTATCCTCAAGAGAATGACCTGTTAGAACGACAACCTGTTCTACAAACACCTCATCATCTGCAAGGTTGGTGTCACCTTCCTCTCTGCATGGAGCCTCACGCTCATAGGCTGCACCTGTATCCGCTTCCATAGAGTCATTTGCCGGAGCTAACTCTCCACGACCACACACAAACTCTGAAACTTCACCGTGCACCTCGACATGTCCCTCAAGGCAAGGTTGCCCCACCCCCTGCATAGACAAATCAACTCGACATACCTCTACTTCTGCTTCTAGCTCCTGCAAACCATCCTCAAAAACCTGCTCTTCAATTAAGTTTGATATACCATCAAACCATACCTCTTCCTCCAATAGCGACTCACCATCATAAGACACAAGAGATGGCTGCTCGACGGGCAAATTCACACAAGATATTTCCACACCTGCACAATGCGTCTCCTTGACCTCCAAATGGCTGGCAGGCAACTCACATACACTGTTCTCCACTTCATCTACATGAAAAACATCATAACTTTCATACCTAGAAGACATGGATTCTGTCTCCCATGTAGCATATGTATATCCAAACTGCTGTTGGAGCTATGAGATCTTTGGACTCCTCTTTTGAACTTTTCAATTCTTGGACCATTGCTACCTTCTCCGATGTCGGTTTGGGAACCAACACTTCTTCTTCAAAGAATTTTATTACCTCGTCCTCTTGACGAAGCAAACTGGGTGGCACTCTGAATATGCCCCTTTGTACCTTTTGAGCCCTGGTTGGCACTTCTTCAAGCTCTTCTACCCTGGCATCAGCTTCACGTTGTCAGGAGTTTTTTGGAGCAAGGGATTGCACATATGTACATATACATGCATCATGCATCAAATAAAGGATTTCCCATTTTCGAGAGCCAGGTGGCTACATGGGTCCCACATGTGTATAGGTAGGACAGCATATACATAGTGCATCGATTTTCATCGTTACCAGTACTATTGTGTTTTTTCTACAATAATGAGGAGTTGGTAGTGCGTAAAACTTCTCGAGGAAGCTATCCGCGGGCCGAAAACATGAGGTAAGCAGATGCATCAGATGGCATCTAGTGGCGTCAGGAGGTCGAATGGGGTCAATACTTGCACGTGGATGAGTACGGACACGACGTGGGTGTTTTCTTGTGCTAATTATGCAGAAAGGTCATCATGAGGACCACCTTTTGGTTCCACTTTACGTGGTTGCAAGACGCATTATTGGAAAAAGCTGAGTGCCAGGTGTGCGGATGATGTAAAAAGGTGACAACTATGCACTGCGAGGTCAGTTTTTGGCCTGTTCGGGGTCTGTTTAAGGTCATCTAAAAGGCCAAGGGTGCCCAACTAATAAAGCTAAGTGTGGGAACTGAAAAACAGAGAGAAGACCAGAAAAAACATGGAGAAGAGAGGAGGAACAGCCGCAGGTGTGTTTTTGGGGTTTTTGGAGCCTGTTTTGGCCGAAAACTACTCATCCGAGGTCGAAAGCCTCTAATCGTTCGACTTCGCCTGAAATCCTATCACTCCCTATTGCGTCTCTCTTTCTCTTCTTCGTACCTTTCAAGCCATTTTTGCATCGGCGCTGAATTTAGTATACAGAACTTCATGATCTTTTCTCGCATGGCTAGGTTCATTTTCTTCGGCACTCCTTGCCCTTGCGGCTCCTCTCCCACCAGTCTTGCATCCTCCTCATCGCTCCACAGTCAAGGCATTTCTGGGTCAGAAACGGATATAAATTCGGTCATCAATACAAGAGACTCTTGCACCAGCCATCCTTCTGCCATGCTCCCCTCTTGACGCGCTTTTTGGCAAACAAAACCCTTAAGTGTTTTCATGAACCACCACTGCAACTGCCACTGCAACCTCATCTACTACATGGACGAGCAAGTGCATTTGGATAGTTAGGCAGCTCGTGGGTAGATACTTCTCAATCATGCAAACTGCCTCAATGGAGTTAGCCCTTGCAACTGCAATAGATTCCTCCCGTATCTCCTTGGAAGAGATCCACCGAACTAGCTCTGAAATCTTGTATATGCAGGTCCGCACTTCCTCTGTTAGACACCCCTTGATCGCAATTGGAAGAATGAATTGCAAGAACTTATGCCAATCGTGTGATTTCAATCCTGACAATTGATCGTCACGGGTGAATGCTGTCTTGAGACATCGCATATATCCTATTGGCGTCCTGAACTCTGAAATCACCCTTTTCACTTGTTGCTCTTCGGTTTTTAGCAATACCCATGGCGCTCTTGGAACTTTTGTTTGGCCAGCTGCATTGGTGAAAGGCCATAGCTCTGGCATCTTTCCAACTGATTGCAAATCATCTCGTGAAGCTCGATTGTCTTTCATTCCCATGATTGTCTTTGAGAGGAGCTCTCCCACATCCTTGAATATACGCATTGGATCCAACAAATGGTTGATTAGTAGATCACCCCAGTACGGAAACGTATGGAGAATGGACAAACGTTTCATTCCTGGAACAGGTTGCCCCTCATATTGCTCCCATCGGCGACGCCACTCTTGTACATGCATAGGACGACATTCGACGCGACCAAGCTGACCTTCGCGCAAGTGATGGCCATCTAGAAGATAACGGTGGTGGCCTTGATAAATTGTCTTTCGAAGAGAGGCAGAAGAGCGCACATCCAAAGACTGCCCACAAATTGGACATGCATTGTATCCCAAAGTTGTTAGCCCTGCATATATTAAAGCATGAATCAGGCCAAGGCAAAGGGCTTGCGAGTAGGGAGAATTTTGTAAATCAATAACCATTACCAGAAGATTCTCCGTATCCTGGCCAATCATGCATAGTCCACATGAGAAGTCCATGGATCCTTGCATGTTGTTGTCCTACTGGTTCAACCGCATGTGCTATGTCGATCCCATGCCATAACTCCTGGAGCTCGTCAACTAGTGAAGCTAGATAAACATCCATGTTTTTTTCCTTGAACTTACCAAGTACAATAGGGCTTAATATCAAATGACCCTTCTTGATGGCAAGCCACGGCGGGAGGTTGTAATTGATAAGGCACATAGGCCAAGTGCTCCATGACGAGCTTCTCAAGACAAATGGATTGACTCCATCAATTGCCATGCCCAAACACAAATTGCGTGGTTCACTCTTAAAATGTGGCCAGGTATCTTCAATGTGCCTCCAAGCCTTTGAATCAGCGGGCACCCTAAATGTTGCGTCAGTGGATCTATTCGTAGAATGCCACCGCATCAACTTTGCAATGGAACCACAATGAAACATGCTTTTTATCCTAGGAATAATAGGGAAATTCTGCAACACTTTAGCTGGCACTGTCTCACCAACTGCATCTTGTGTGTAGCGCATTGCTCCGCACTTAGGACACGATAGACAATCTGGAAATTCATTGAGAAAAAGAATGCAATCATTTGGACATGCATGAATCTTGTTGTAGTCCAAGCCAACTGAGGTCAGAAGTTGCTTTGCGTCTGGCCTAGAGGGGGACATTTCATTGCCAACCGGGAGAAGTTTCTCCCGCAATAACCTGTTTAAGCCACATTAAAATAGAAAGCTCTTCGAGCACATCACCGTTGCAATCGGAAAATCTCTATTGTAAATTACGTACCTAAACAAAGCAGTGACGCTTGCATTTGACCACCCGTACACTGGCTGAAGATTCAAAAACTCCAGACAAGTACGAAGCATAGATATTTTGGTGCGAACTTCCTCAATATGTCTTCAGGAGATAGGCGCACGGCTTCTGGTGCTGCTTTGTTTGCGTTCTCCTTGCTTGTCTAGAAGAAGGCATCCAGCATCTCCTCCATGCCGTCGTCTTCTGTCTGTAAGCCCTTTTTTGCTTCCATCCGTGGCTCTATATTGGTCGGACCTTCATGCATAATCTTTTTTCTCTCTCTCTCAGATGTAGGTGCTATGTTGCAGAAATCAATGCCCGTTCCGTAGGAGTCGTATCGCAGATTCTGTACGGTTTCTCTAGCAAACTCTTTGTACTTGTGCACATGCTCATTACATATCCTACGCTTGCGCAGGATTGGATACTTGCAGAGCGTGCACGAGCATGCAATCTTTTCCTCCATGTTAGTTGATGACGTTGCCATCTACAATGATTATGAATGTTGTTTTAATATATATATATATATATACTCCTCACAATGTAAACTACCTCGCATTCTCTAGTCTTGCCCAATCTCCGTACACCTCTGTCCAGAGGTGTACGGAGATCAAGACCACCGGGTCAAAATCTCGTCTTTATTGGTCAAATCCTATATGGGTAGACACATACGTGCACTCCCAGGTGTACATGGAAATGCATGTAGCAGGCAAAACCCCTTTGCCTCTTTTAGTTCCATAGTTTCTTCTCTGTCTATATACCCTATCTCTCGATCTCGCTCTCGCTATCTCTCTTTCTCTCTCTCTCTCTCTCTCTCTCTCTCTATTTCCCTCTTTTCCTATCTCTCTCTCTCTCTCTCTCTCTCTCTCTCTCTCTCTCTCTCTCTCTCTATATATATATATATATATATATATATATATATATAACTCTATTCTCTATCTCTCTATTTCCTATCTCTCTCTCTCTCTCTCTCTCTCTCGCTCTCTACTTACTCTCTCTCTCTCTCTCTCTCTCTCTCTCTCTCTCTCTCTCTCTCTCTCTCTCTCTCTCTCTCTCTCTCTCTCTACTTCCCTATCTCTCTACTGATCGAACGAGCAACTGAGCTAGGGAGATCTAGACGCCCACGACTGCAGAGGACTACACAACATCGACAGAGGCTGCATCAGAGGATCTAGCTAGGTCACTTTGGCTTGACATGCACAACGCCCGGTCAGACTACTGACCATGGAGGAGATTGATGAGATTAGCCAGCGACGACGGATACTGGATCTCCTATGATCTACCTATCCTAGCTAGCTGGTTTAGCCGTTTAGTCCACACCCACCAGTTTAGGATTCCATAATATTTTATTTTGTCATCTTCTTACTCCGACTTTGTATCAGATCCATCACATTGTAACTTTCTTGTCTCATGTCTAATAGGTCACTTTGGCCTTTCGAAGACGTTAATATAACATTTCATTTCATTTCTCTCTTTAATTTTTTTTCTTTAATTTTAATTTCCTAAGCATACATTAATTCTCTCTCTCTCTCTCTCTCTCTCTCTCTCTCTCTCTTTCCTACACACACACACACACCGCTCTCTCTCTCTCTCTCTCTCTCTCTCTCTCTCTCTCTCTCTCTCTCTCTCTCTCTCTCTCTCTCTCTCTCTCTATTTTCTACACACACACACCGCTCTCTCTCTCTCTCTCTCTCTCTCTCTCTCTCTCTTTCCTACACACACACACACCGCTCTCTCTCTCTCTCTCTCTCTCTCTCTCTCTCTCTCTCTCTCTTTCCTACACCCACACAAAAGATGTAGAGAGAGAGAGAGAGAGAGGGAGGGGTTGGGGGGGGGGGGGGGGGGGGGGGGGGGGGGGGCGAAGATGGACATAATACCTGCGTAGAAGGTTTCGGCAAAGATCTGAGAAGGAGAAAATGGCCCCTGCACGCGGGTTTTGCTTTTTTCCCCCAAATTTTTATGCGTCGCTATACGCGTCGATATACACGTGGCAAATTAAGCCTTTCCACGCGTATAGCGACGCACACTGCGACGCGTATATGGACGCGTATAGTGACGGGCACTAACTGCGTCGATATACGTGTGGAAAGGCAGGGCCGTCGATATATATATGCATCGATATCTTCATGTAGTGTTGTAGTGTCGAAGACTGGATCATAAGATCAAGCTCCTATTTTGTTTAATGTTTTGATCTCTAAAGTCATTTTCAAGCATGCAGACAAAGTAAGTGCTGCCTTGGAGAATAACTTTCTATTCCAAAGTTTTAGCTTTCTAGTCACAATACTTTTGTCTCCCTTAGGGACACTTGTCTCTCAAAGAAGGTGATGTAAGGAAACAAAAGGGACAACAAAGTTATTTTACAAAGACCCTTGCCATGTGGCACTCATCCAAGCCAGTGCTGCAACAACCTTGCACAATGAATGCTATGGCCTTCCATACACCAAAAACAATAAATCTTTGAGAAAGAGGTGTAACACACAAAGGAAAATTGAGATAGCCTTGACATGTAAAACAAGGAAAGTGGCTTTTACTACATGATAGAGATACATGACACAATACAATAGGCCACCTTTGAAAAATATAGTTCCCTTGGTTAGCTCTCACTACGATCATGAGAAACCTCTCTCTCTCTCTCTCTCTCTCTCTCTCTCTCCCCCCCCCCCCCCCCCCTCCCGCTCCCGCCCTCCATCCAAAGAACATGCCACATACTTGTTGTTCTAACCCCAATAGTACTTTCAGAATGAAAGCTATCTTTTAGTAAGTCAGGTGTTCTCCTCTTTTGTAGGTCTCTCCTATCCAGTCAAATCCTCCCCATGTTGACCTTAAAAGTATGTATTGACACATTTTCTTTCATTTTAGGTTCGGGTGCTGCCTTGTGTAATGAAATTTCCACCTTGCCCTCAGTAACAAGGGGTGTACCTTGTTATCCCCCACTAACCAAGGCTGCACCTTGGTCCTAAATCACAATAAACATCTTAATTTTGGGCATAAATCCCAATTGTGTAATTGGTTTGACATTTTTAAAAAATGCCAAGCAAATGGTTTTTGTGGAGAATTGGGACGAAACATATCTTATATGGGCACTTTCACACATAGCCTTGGTAGGGGTAGAGCATGGATCAATAAGTGTGTCCACTTCTTGACTGCAAAGTCTATACCCTCTTGTCATCTTCCTCTCAAAGGCAGGGGTAGTCTCCAAATCTACCAAAAATAGTAGAGTTGAGTATCTAGGAAGCATTGATGGTGCATTTGAGGCAGCAATAGCACCCTTATGTGCATATGTTCTCTATGTTTTCAACAAGAGCACATGAAGCATAATCATAATTACATTTATAGAGGAGAGGTGTTGGAATCAAATCATATTAAAACACTCCAAATTTGTGATAGATGTGAGGTCCCAACTCACAGTCGCAATGTCAATCCAAACTATTTGGAAACTAGGAAATGTTGATGACGCATGCAAGATAGGACTAGCACCTCGATGAGTGGATCGGCTCTTTGTATTTGAAAAGAGCACATGACATAATATTTAAATTATAACTACATTATAAATTTATACAAAAGAGGTGTTGCCATCAAATCATATATAAGTACATTTATTGTTTTTTGGCGCAATGTTGAGAGGATTGTTACTCTGGCCAAACCATTTGTAGATCCTTGCGAGTAGTCTTGACAAAGACTCTTTTATCTTTGGTCGAGTTTATTGGTATATGTCAGAGGCATTACACAAAGTAAGACAACATGTTGGATTTGGTGCAAAGGACAAAGCTGCCATAATCACTATTGCCAACAAGTGATGGGTGCAATTGCATACGCCGTTGCATGGTGTTGCATTTGTATTGGATCCCAAATTCCAAATGCATCAACAATCGGCCAACAAAGAATTCATGACCGACTTCAAAACAATGTACTTTCGACTATTGGGACCAGAGCTCAGGGGGTTCCCCATTCAGTACCCCCCTATATAACGTGCGTTCACGGGGTATTAAAAAAATCCCTCTTTTAACATGTATGAATGAATAAAATGACCCCTTATTTTAGGATTTTTTTTCCACATTTGAATATATAACCCCTTATTTTAATGTATCTCTATTAAATTTCTTAATTTTTTATTTTTTTAAAACCCCTCCTTTCAAACTCGCGTTATACATTAACATGATTACATAGTGCACCCCTTGAGGATAAGACGATGAAAAAACTGCTATTCATCAACGATTTGTATGCTAATAGAACTTGTATATTCTAGGATCCATGGCATATAAATTCCACAAGTGCACCTCTATGGCGGAAGGAGTATGGGGGGAAGAAAGTGAATTTGTAACACATTGCAGTAAGGGTTTTATCTATTGTAGCATCAAGTGGAAACTGTGAGAGAAATTGGTCGGCATTTGATTTTATGCATATCAAGAAACAAAACCGGCTTTACCCTAAGTGGGATACTAATTTGGTCTATGTTTTTTGCAACATGAGACTTATCCATAAGCCAGTGGAACATTGAAACAATAGCAAAAGAAAAGCACTATGGTGTCTTCCAAACCCATGAAGCTATAGATATAAAAGTTGTTGTTGATGATGATATGGAATGGGAGATAGATTCACAATGCTTTGATATGGATGAAGTAGATGATATGGTTGGTGTGTTTGATGCAGACGAAGATGTGTGACATAAGTCCTTTAAGTTTTGCATGACTTGATTACTTGAAAATTATGGAAGATAGTCATGCTATACTACTTGATTCTCTCTCTCTCTCTCTCTCTCTCTCTCTCTCTCTCTCTCGCTCTCGCAAAGTTATTTTTTCAATAAGAGTCAAAACTATAGTTAGATACAATACAAATTCTCTTCAAGAATACAAAAAAGGATAGTTGAGGGGGTAAATGAAACTCCATGATTAAAAAAATTGTAGCACTTCACCAGTAGGAAGAGAATGGGGTGTAGGAGGGCCTCTTTATTTGCCATGAGCTTATAGAGGTGATTAGCATTTTGAGGAATAGGTGTATGCTATATGTGCAAGAATGGTGGGTGTGTAAGAGATGTGTAAGAGTGGTCAAAGGATGCACTTTTCCCCCCAAAAAGGAGATGGAAATTTTTATGATTTTTTGGCCTTTCATAACTCCCACATACGATCTCTGATTTGAGCGGAGATCATAGATCTGCAATCTACACGTTGAGCTCTTTCCATAGATATGCTACATGATATGGTTTTACTGACTATATTTTAAATTGCATTTTGGGGGGAAACTTTGAACTCAAATAAACTAGTTGTTTTGCATGTTCGAATTCAAAAGTTGTCCTTTGATTACTTTCTTAATACTAAAGGTTTGACTTCCTTAAACTGCCAAATAAAGAAGCCCTTCTAGACCCCATTCTCTTCCTAATGATTGGCTTCTTGAGAAAATAGATAGGGGTGAAGTGTACGAGGTGCTCAAGTCAAAGATTGTGTCAGCTTTTTGAGTAGCTCACTATGTTGAACTCAGTACTTCCAGGCTCATGAGATGGATATGCAAGTCCTTGTTGCAAAGGACTAGCCTATTCTGGCAGAGGCTCGTACAATGAGGCATATTGTTGTAGCTTGGATTGGGCCTCTGATAGTGAGGTGGTCCGGGGCGGGCAACAAGAAGAGCAACCTCTAGACACCCTTCAAGGCTCCCGTGCTGCTCAATGGGGCTGGGGCACAACACAACACAAACCAAAACAACAAACCCACAGCCAAATCCCAACTACATAAGGGGCACCACTTAGTTTAAGAGCGAACTAGGACGCAAAAGAGGAGAATCGTTAGAGCAACCTACAAACAAGCAAGGAATTTACAATGGAACACTCTCACACACTAAAACACGAGAGAGAGAGAGAGAGAGAGAGAGAGAGAGAGAGAGAGAGAGAGAGAGAGATGGTGTACAACTTAGCTTCAACTTTATATTTTGCACAAAAAGGAACTTAGAGCTTGCAGAATCAAGTGACAAGATTTGGTTATAGCATCACTAGCACATTGTCTTAGGGTTATGGGAGCCCTCTCACCATCCACCCTATTACAATGGTAGCCAAACAATTGCCAATGAATCACAAGCAACAAAACAACAACCTTCAATGAAACAAGTCACCTTATGAAGCTGAATGAGTTTTCCAAGCCAAATTGGAGGAGAAGCGTGAGCCTTTGGACATGAATTGCACCCAAAACTACCAATTCATTGATGTTGGGGTAGATACAACAATGGTAGGAAGAATATCTTTACTCGCACTCACTCAAACTAGCTCAAGCTTTTCTATGCACCAAGGTGATGGTGTATAGAAAGCTTACTCTCTCTTTACAACCAAGATAGAACTGGCGTGTGGTACGCTCAATCTAGTGTGCAATAGTATAGTCATGTCTTTTACAAAGAGGAATGGGTTCTATTTATAGGTTTTAGAAGCCTTGATTAGGATTAAGCCTAATCAATTTTATTAGGAAAGATCAAGGATTATGAATTTTTATGAATTTCAAATGAGAATGGGGTCTCTCTTTTCTCTTGAGTCACATGGATGTGGGCTCAAGTAAGAGAATTATTGATGTGGTGAAAGGAGAGAAACTTCCATGGGAGTGAGTGAATTTGGTTTACTCGTGCGGTTGCCTACTCCATATGTTGATAGTGTGGGTGCATTTTTACAAGAGAAGTTAGTTGTTAGTGGTAATAATCACTAGAATTGTTAGTGATACATTTACAATGGGTAGGATGAGTTGATTTGATGAAGGAAGAGGGGTGAATTAAAAGAGAATCATTGAGATGGTGAAGCTTTGAAGAAGCTTGAACTCACCCTTGTGTAGATTGTGGAAAAAATGACCGCTGGTCTTCTTCTTCTTCTTCGCTTCTTTACGCCGCCGCTACGGTTGACCACCACGATGAAAAGAGGATTTGTTGATGAAAAATCCTCAATTTGCAGAAGTTATCATGGTTAAGATGTTGAATTTTAGATATTTTTAGGAGAGGTAAATGAAATTGTAACATAGAAGCAATAGAGAGAGACATGGAGAGGGTGTATGTATGTAGAGGTTCATAAAAGAACTATAGGGATGAGAGAGAAGGGTAATGGTGAAGAGGGTGGGAGAAGCCATGGAAATTGTAGGTTTGAGTGAGGGAAGGAGAGGGAGGGATGTGTAAGAGTGAGTAGGTGTGTGGAAGGGTGAGAGAAGACTAAGGGCTACTTGTGAGAAAAGTGGGCAGACTGGGGTCCACTCAACAAGTCATAGCTCACCGCTGGTAGCTCCAAAAATCATGAAAAAATTTGAGGTGATTATTCAGAGCGTGGGCTACATGTTCTCTTTTGACTACCACTCCAAATTCGGAGTGGAGATAGGTGCCAAAATTCTCACCAAAAAGCCTGTTTTTATGCCTGCAAAAGTCTTTTAGTGGCCCCCTCCTTTGTTGAATTTGTACAATGCATCCAAGAGTGAGCCCCTCCTTTGTCATATTATAATACAAAGCATCCAAGTTGCCCTTGACCCATGCATGGAGGAGGATTATTGGTGAATAAAGAAATATATACATGGTGGGACTAGTGTATGGACTATTCATGGACTTTAGCTCAATGAGCACATGGTGTTAGAATAATGAGTAAAAATAATAATAAAAATAAGGAGGAGTTATGGATATGGAAAGATATTGGAATCATATGATATGGTCCCTCCTTGAATTATTTTGGGTGAAAGAGGAAAAGGTATGCAAGTAAATAATATAATAAACGTAACCAATGAGTAGAAATCAATTTTTTGTTTTCACGAGGGTGAGGGTGAAAATGTGGGAGTGATTTGTACAAAGGAAAAATATGAGGTTAGAGTATGTACATATTGGCAAAAAATATAATTATAGTGTAAGAGGATGAAAGAAGGTGTACATAGGTTTAATAAAACACACAACTAAGTATAAATATTTAAATAAAATACCAAAATAATTATTAAAAATCCCTATATCTAGGCCATATATACGATGAAATATTTACACACAAAGAGGCCATAATATACTTTTATTTTTTTATTTTTTTATTTTTTTGGCTCAACTAGCCCAGTGACTAGCTAGCTGAGGGTTTTTAAAAAGATATGGGAAAAGCCCCCTAACTCACACACGCCTATGTACAATGAAATGGTAGGGATAGCCATAGCGTTTGGGTGAATTTGGTAGGGTGAGGTATCTTACTATGGAAATTATAGAAAGCCAAAAAACGGCTATCATTAGCCTCCCCCTTAGATAATGGTACATTCATGTACCATTTATCCGATCATACAACATGTATATTATGTAACGTCTGTCTTTGTCTGCTCTTATCTTTGAAGAACCTTTGTTGTGTGATTAAAAAACCTTGTGTGATATGGAAGGTTCTCCGAGCCAATAGCAAGATGAAATGAAGTGACGGAGTAAACCTCCTCCATTGAGAAAGTTTCCATAAGCACCCCCCAGGATCAAAGATCTTGAAATATCTTTCCCAAAGCGAGATGTATGGTATGGAATCACTTACTGATTTCGGTTGAAGAAAGTTGTATATTTTACTGTTGTCCATCATTGCATTTATTACTATGAATGTGATATAAAATATTGGTTGCTCTTCCTCCTGTGTAAAGTTGATGTATCTGCTATGATCTTCAAGAGCTTGTATGAGAAAATTCTTGAACTGTAGCTCATAAAATTCATTCAACCTGGGTAGACTCATCAACAAGTAAAAAATTCTATGACCTTCATGATTTAGGAAAGCTTGATCCATGCTTCCAGCTGCTATTGGAAGATATTGCAAATAGTTTACCACATAAGTAGATAATAGACAAAGGTTTCTATTGCTTCCAATACATTGGAAGAGAATAGATTTTGGTACTGATTGATGAAATATCCACATGTAGCAATCAACAAGTTTTTCATCTATGATGAAGACCAGAAGCATCACAATGTGCGACCTCCATACACCAAAGAACCAAATGAAGAAGATTTGGAAACATCCGTTTATCACCAAGTATTCATGTCCTCTTCCGCTTAAGAAGGTATGGTGTCCCCGATGAAAGGTATATGTGAAGAGAGGAGAAGTTGACGTTGAAGAGGTGAAACCCAATATGAAGATGATTGGGGCTTCAAAAGCTTGGATTTCCTTGCTAAGAGATTGTCCCATGAATGAAGAGCCACCCACTAAAACACCATTGGAGAGAATGATACCCTTCTGATAGTTTCCTTTTATGATTTTATCTTTTACTACTCTCCCATGTTCTTCATCCCCTTCTAAGCCCCCCCTTTGGCAAGGTTGTAACTCCTCACATCGTACCACTTCAAAGGTTGATGGATTACTGTTCCTCCATGCTTAGCATACATGGGTCATACCAATGCTTTTCAACATCCTCAAACACTTCTTCAAGATTATCCTCACATGGATTCAACTCACACTCTTCTACTTTGTTTTGGAGTTGGCATTCCATGTACACAATCATCTCTTTATGATCAATGTGGTCCATGATCTCTCCACCTATGATTTCATCTTCTTCTTCACTCTCTTCTTTTAGACAAGATACACTCTCAGAACATTCCATAAGATCAAGGTTACCTTCAAGGTCTTCATTCTCCATAGAGTCATGTTGCACAAAAGCTTCGTCTGCTCGGACTAGAAATTGATCCTCCGCCAAAAGGTTGGATGTATCCATTATTGAAACATCAATGCCATTTGAGATATCTTGTGTCGATTTTTGCATGCTTGTGATAAAGGTAGAAGAAAGAGATTCCACATTTGAATCTTGGCCACACACTTTAGCACTTGAATAATCAGTTGGCATGTAAGTAACTTCTTCAACATTTGTCGGAGTAGAAGGAGACAAGTATGGCAAAGGAGATGACTCCTTGATAGAAACACTTTCATGATGGTTGGTTCTTCCAGCATGATGGAAACCAGTTTTGATGTAGAAGTACTTGTGAAACTTCCTTCGGGCAATAGTGACCGCTTCTTCAAAGGTAGAGGGTCCACTACAAGTAACCTTAGTCTTTAGGAAAGGAGACAAACCCGAAATAAATTGATCCATTTTTACATAATCTGGAAATGTAGAACTAAATCCACATCCTTCCCATTGACGAGAAAAAATATCCTCATAAGCATAGTAGTCTTCACCATGTTGTTGAAGTCTCCGTAGTGAAGCCCATGCTTTCTCCGTTGTTGGAACTTTAGAGAATCTGGCCTTCAAAGCTTTGGAAATTTGGGTATATCCATCTTCAATCTGAGAAGACATACTCCAAAACCATTGCTCAGCGTTGCCTCTAACGCATAGCAATAGAAAATCCCCTTTTTCAATGTCATCCCTTTTACCAAGGATATGACAAACCATTCTAAAATCAGCAAGAAAATCATCAACATCTTCTTCTGGATTTCCAAAGAAGATTGGGATATCATCAAAGGTATAGCGTGTCATAGTCTCTCAATGCTAGAACCACACAAAGATTAGTTCCAAACAATCATCAACTAACTACACAAAGTTTTGAAAGGTCTTTCAACATGAATTCTAGACTTTTATGTGAAAATGTTTTTTTCCTTTCTTATGTTATGCATAATCCGAACCATATTCTAGATCAATTTTTGTCTCCTTGAAATTAAACTCGGTCTGTTTTCATGATTCATAAAATCTACTTGATTATGCTGAAATTCAAGCATTCATGCAATACAACAACACTAAGCACACAATCGTTCCTCAGTGGGGGCACAAAATTGAGGCGGTCTGGGGCGGGCAACAAGAAGAGCAACCTCTAGACACCCTTCAAGGCTCCCATGCTGCTCAATGGGGCTAGGGCACAACACAACACAAACCAAAACACAAACCAAAACAACAAACAAGTTTTTCATCTATGATGAAGACCACAGAGAGAGAGAGAGAGAGAGAGAGAGAGAGAGAGAGAGAGAGAGAGAGAGAGAGAGAGAGAGAGAGATGGTGTACAACTTAGCTTCAACTTTATATTTTGCACAAAAAGGAACTTAGAGCTTGCGGAATCAAGTGACAAGATTTGGTTATAGCATCACTAGCACATTGTCTTAGGGTTATGGGAGCCCTCTCACCATCCACCCTCTTACAATGGTAGCCAAACAATAGCCAATGAATCACAAGCAACAAAACAACAACCTTCAATGAAACAAGTCACCTTATGAAGTTGAATGAGTTTGCCAAGCCAAATTGGAGGAGAAGCGTGAGCCTTTGGACATGAATTGCACCCAAAACTACCAATTCATTGATGTTGGGGTAGATACAACAATGGTAGGAAGAATATCTTCTACTCGCACTCACTCAAACTAGCTCAAGCTTTTCTATGCACCAAGGTGATGGTGTATAGAAAGCATACTCTCTCTTTACAACCAAGATAGAACTGGCGTGTGGTGCACTCAATCTAGTGTGCAATGGTATAGTCATGTCTTTTACAAGGAGGAATGGGTTCTATTTATAGGTTTTATAAGCCTTGATTAGGATTAAGCGTAATCAATTTTATTAGGAAAGATCAAGGATTATGAATTTTTATGAATTTCAAATGAGAATGGGGTCTCTCTTTTCTCTTGAGTCACATGGATGTGGGCTCAAGTAAGAGAATTATTGATGTGGTGAAAGGAGAGAAACTTCCATGGGAGTGAGTGAATTTGGTTTACTCGTGCGGTTGCCTACTCCATATGTTGATAGTGTGGGTGCATTTTTACAAGAGAAGTTAGTTGTTAGTGGTAATAATCACTAGAATTGTTAGTGATACATTTACAATGGGTAGGATGAGTTGATTTGATGAAGGAAGAGGGGTGAATTAAAAGAGAATCATTGAGATGGTGAAGCTTTGAAGAAGCTTGAACTCACCCTTGTGTAGATTGTGGAAAAAATGACCGCTGGTCTTCTTCTTCTTCTTCGCTTCTTTACGCCGCCGCTACGGTTGACCACCACGATGAAAAGAGGATTTGTTGATGAAAAATCCTCAATTTGCAGAAGTTATCATGGTTAAGATGCTGAATTTTAGATATTTTTAGGAGAGGTAAATGAAATTGTAACATAGAAGCAATAGAGAGAGACATGGAGAGGGTGTATGTATGTAGAGGTTCATAAAAGAACTATAGGGATGAGAGAGAAGGGTAATGGTGAAGAGGGTGGGAGAAGCCATGGAAATTGCAGGTTTGAGTGAGGGAAGGAGAGGGAGGGATGTGTAAGAGTGAGTAGGTGTGTGGAAGGGTGAGAGAAGACTAAGGGCTACTTGTGAGAAAAGTGGGCAGACTGGGGTCCACTCAACAAGTCATAGCTCACCGCTGATAGCTCTAAAAATCATGGAAAAATTTGAGGTGATTATTCAGAGCGTGGGCTACATGTTCTCTTTTGACTACCGCTCCAAATTCGGAGTGGACATAGGTGCCAAAATTCTCACCAAAAAGCCTGTTTTTATGCCTGCAAAAGTCTTTTAGTGGCCCCCTCCTTTGTTGAATTTGTACAATGCATCCAAGAGTGAGCCCCTCCTTTGTCATATTATAATACAAAGCATCCAAGTTGCCCTTGACCCATGCATGGAGGAGGATTATTGGTGAATAAAGAAATATATACATGGTGGGACTAGTGTATGGACTATTCATGGACTTTAGCTCAATGAGCACATGGTGTTAGAATAATGAGTAAAAATAATAATAAAAATAAGGAGGAGTTATGGATATGGAAAGATATTGGAATCATATGATATGGTCCCTCCTTGAATTATTTTGGGTGAAAGAGGAAAAGGTATGCAAGTAAATAATATAATAAACGTAACCAATGAGTAGAAATCAATTTTTTGTTTTCACGAGGGTGAGGGTGAAAATGTGGGAGTGATTTGTATAAAGGAGAAATATGAGGTTAGAGTATGTACATATTGGCAAAAAATATAATTATGGTGTAAGAGGATGAAAGAAGGTGTACATAGGTTTAATAAAACACACATCTAAGTAGAAATATTTAAATAAAATACCAAAATAATTATTAAAAATCCCTATATCTAGGCCATATATACAATGAAATATTTACACACAAAGAGGCCATAATATACTTTTATTTTTTTATTTTTTTATTTTTTTGGCTCAACTAGCCCAGTGACTAGCTAGCTGAGGGTTTTTAAGAAGATATGGGAAAAGCCCCCTAACTCACACACGCCTATGTACAGTGAAATGGTAGGGATAGCCATAGCGTTTGGGTGAATTTGGTAGGGTGAGGTATCTTACTATGGAAATTATGGAAAGCCAAAAAACGGCTATCAATAGCTCTATATCAAGATCAAAGATTCTGCCATGGAACATGTCAGGTGTCTCTCCTTGGCTTGCAAGATCCTACCCCTGGCTTGCTAATACAACAAGCATCTTTGATTCTGTAGGATGTAGAACTATATGACGTTTGTGTGTAGGCATTGGGTTATTGGTGTTACTTGTTGCCACTTTGTTTGCAATCCAACCCCGCCTAACACCAAGATTCTTTGGGCGGTCTGACCAATCTACCCGCCTCCCAAGGAATCATAAGCATAGCACTATTGTATGAAGTAAAGTACCTTTTGGTTATTGTTTGAAATAACTCTCTCTCATCGTTGAGTCTTTGTACAAATACTCGTGCTAGCCCTTTGTGCTGCAAATCTGATTCCTTTGCATTGATGTTGATTCAAAATAGTTACTGATGCACAAAGTGCTTTGGACCTAGGTTCTTGCACTCTTTGAGGCTGAGAGGATTGCCTTGTAACTCGGACTCGTCCTCTTCAATTCTAGCAATAGCTTTGAGGTCTTTCTCTTGGCCATTGTGCTCTCTCTCTCTCTCTCTCTCTCTCTCTCTCTCTCTCTCTCTCTCTTCTTTGTAGATCACCTGAGCTTCAGTGTGGTGAAGTTCTTCTTAAATATTTGCAAATCAAGCAAATATGTCACCATTAGAAAGCTCTAAAATGAAGTTAATAAGTCATCACATTTAAATCACTTATTGAATACAACAGTTTACATTTGCTTACTAGAGAGAAAACAACAATCAAATCATCACTTTAGTCATCATTTATTTGTAGACCAGAAGTCATTACAATGTCACAGCCCACTATATGGGCACCTTTTAGACAGAGAAAGAGATTAAAAGCGTTAGGTCGGGTTAAGGGATTGTTTTGCTTGCCACTCTCAAGGTGGGTAAATACATTGATTAAAAAATCCAACATGCACTTTAAGAGCCGTTTACTGTTACCATATGCATGTGGTAGTGATGTGTGTGAACACACTAGGACCGCCGGGGCATTTTTTCCCTCTTTAGGAGGTTTTTTCCCCCGTGCATTGTATATACGCCCATCACTCTAGGGCTATCTATCTTTCCATTTCACACTAAGTAACACACTCTCTATTGTGTGCCTTGAGCTTCCTTCGTCTTCTCCAAGCTGTGTGTGTTTCTCTACAACCCTAATTCCAACAATTGGTATTAGAGCAGGTCACGTCCTCCCGGGCTTAGTCGCCAGCTGCTCCAGCACATGCCTGCTCACTTTCTCCGATTTCAGTGAGCTTTGGCGAGCTCAAAATTTCGATTTGGGCTCATTTTGGCCTCCATTTCCACTACAGGCAGTACTGCACAGGCTATTTCATCATTTTGTGCAGAATTTCTTTCAGTGCCGTTTTCTTCATAACAGGTGCCTTATAGTCTTCTACGGTTTGTGCTATATAGCACGGTTGTTCTCGCTCTGTTTCTCCTATTTTCACGCAGTTTTCACATCAGGTGCAGCATTTACTATGGCTGTCAACAACAACACAGATGTGTTCAAGATGTTTGCTGATGAGGACATGTTGGATGGGGACAACTACCCTATGTGGGATTATATGATGCAACATGTTCTTGTGTCAAAGGGTGTCTGGAACATTGTGTAGGGCATTGATGTACGTCCTAGTTCTGATGATGTAGGGGATGTTGAGGATGTTGCAGGTCTTGCTGCAAGGATTGCAGCTGTTAGAGTTGTTTTGCCTACGGCAGAACAAGCTCGTTGGGATGTTAAGGATGTGTAGGCTCATGCATTGATTGCGTTGTCTGTGAAGCGCACCATTGTTCCTCACATCCGTTCAGCAAAATCTGCAAAACAGGCTTGGGATATTTTAGCAGGTCTTTATGCAAGCCGCAATAAATCCAAAATTGCTTTGCTGCGTAAAGAGATGGAGTCCAAGATTATGCATGAGGAAGATGATATGGACACTTTCCTTGCTAGTGTCAAGGATATTAATGAGCAGCTTATTTTTGCAGGTGAAGTCATTTCAGACAGTTCCCTTGTGCAGACTGTTCTTGATGCCTTACCAGATTCCTACCAGACTTTTGCTAGTACTTGGAGACTGATGACCCAAGGAAATCCTGAAGTTGTCAAGTTTGATGCATTATGCACATTGCTGTTGCAAGAGTCACTTTCTAGAAAAAATAGGACTAGGCAGCGTGCAGTTGAACAGTCTTTTATTGCTTCTCAAAGAAAGGGTGGTAACAGTCATGCAGCCACTTCTTATGGTTTTGCTACGAGTGGCAAAAATTATGTTCCAATGCTTCTGCTGGCAGAACTTCGTCTGGAAATTATGGTGATAAGGGCAAAAAGAAGATGCGTTGCCATTATTGTAAAGCCAATGATCACTTGATCAAGTCGTGTCCTAAGTTGAAGGCCAAAGAGGCTAAGAAGAAAGAGGGTGGTTCCACTGCAAATGCTCGTTCCACTACAAATGCAGCCATTGTTGAGTCTTCTATGAAAGAAGACTGTAATGCTGATGTTGATGTAGAATGGGCTTTTAGCGCAGAGTGCACTTACAATCCTATTGTCCATGATGCATGCTTGTCAGTTCCTACAGATTCACATGTGTGGTATTTCGACAGTGGTGCTACAAAGCACATTACCTCACATCGTGAATTGTTTACCTCTCTCGAGTCAGTCCCTCATGGGAATTCAGTCACTTGTGCCAACAACGCCTCTTATCCAGTTTAGGGAGTTGGAAAGATTGTGCTCATTGCTGCTAATGGCAGTTCCTTCACACTTGTTCATGCCCTTTATGTACCTGGGATCAAGAAGAATCTCTTGTCTGTATCCGCACTTGCTAGACTTGGACTTGTAGTCAAATTTGTGGATGACAGATGTAGAGTTCATGATCTCAGTTTTGGTGATGAAATTGTTGCATCTGGGCTTTTGTGCCGTGGGATGTATAAGATCACTTTGTATGACAAGTGTGGACAAAATTTTGCAAATTCTGTTGCAGATTCAAGGGCTATTTCAAATGCAAAACTTTGGCATGCACGTTTTGGTCATCTGAATTTTGCGAGTTTGCTGCGTTTGCAGAAATCTGATATGGTTGCTTCTTTGCCGCCTCTGGAAGAACCTATCAAACATGTTTGTGAAGGCTGTATTTTGGGTAAGATGCAGTGTTCTAAATTTCCAAAGGATGGTTCAGTTCGGGCCACATGCAGGTTGCAGCTTGTGCATAGTGATGTTTGTGGGCCCATGCAAACTTCATCCTTGGGAAATTACCTGTACTTCGTGACTTTCATTGATGATTACTCCAGGCATGCATGGGTATTTCGGCTTAAAGCGAAGTCCGAAGTTTTTATGTGCTTCAAACAATTTCTGGCTATGGCTGAACATGTCTCAAAATGTACTATGGGCACCCTCCGTTCCGATCGAGGGGGGGAGTATATGTCTCATGAATTTAATGCATTTCTGGCTAGTCATGGGATAAAACACCAGTGTACAGTGCCTTATACACCTCAGAAAAATGGTGTTGCTGAGAGGAAAAATAGGTCACTGAAATGGCACGATGTATGGTCAAAAGTCAAGCTTTACCACATTATTTTTGGCTTGAGGCCATTATGTGTGCCACTTATGTACTTAACACTAGGTTGGTAATGGGACACTTTTATGTCATGGAACAGTTTTATGTCCTGTTAAGTGACCATTTTCCTTGAATTATCTCAAGAGTTTCAAAATGGATTTTGAGGTGCTATCTATCTAGAAAGTTGTGTCATGAGCTTAAAAAAACTCGACATTTTTTTGGAATATCAATTCCATCTTTAACATTGTCCTTGCACAACATTTCACAACCTAAACTGTGTGAAAAACGGGTCCTGTTTTTGGCTTTTTTCAACTTTTTGCAACTATACCACTCTAGAATTCATGTTTGTTAGGTCTACAATGCTAGAGAACTATCTTTAGTAGTCCTCAACATGTCCTGATGCTTCTAGGGAGAAATAATTATTAAAGTTGTAAGTTATGACCAAATTACAAAAATTATCAAATCCTGTTTTTTAGCCAATTTTAGCTCTTCTATGATTTTTTTGGTGAATTTCATGATATCCAAATGCATTTTTGATTTTCTATGTCGCATATTGTAACATAAAGCTAACATTCCTTGAGTTTTGGTGCACCTAATATCCTATTTTTCATAGTACACAACGATGGTTGATTTTTTCAATTATAGAAGAAAACGAAACATTCTAGTATATCAAGTATAGCTTTTTCAATATTGTTAGTTTCTTGTGACAACTACATGCATTTTGTAGGTAGTAACCATATCTAGTCATAAGGATCAAATTTGGCTAGATATTGAATAGTTTCTATGGGATTCTACAACTCATAATGTTGAACCCAGTTTTTTCATGTTTGCTGTATTTAACACTTCATCTTTGTCCCCAAGATTCCCCTTGGTAAGCGATGTATTATTCTTTTGACATTCTCCATGGCTCCTTATGAACATAAAGGACAATAGGGAACTAAGAAAACATGCATATTATTGAGCGTGGCTATAGAATCTTTGATGATAGGTTTGCAAAATGGTAAAAATTTAACTTTTTTGTACGTATTTATTTTGGCAAAACAAAAAATAGTGAGTGAGAAGCAATCATATGTTCTGATCACCAACCGATTGAAGTTAACTAGGGAATTTATCTCAAGTCCTACAAAACTCCCTAATCTTATTTTTATGCAACAAAACGTAAGAAATGACTGTTTTGATGAAAATTCACTGGTCCATCAACTTTGGAGGCTTGGTGTGACCAAAAGATGAGAAATTTTACAAGTTTCTTATTTTTTCCATGTTTAATAGGCCTTGAACTATAACCTCATGAAAGGATTTTACAAAATGAGTGGATCTACTATGGTTTTGGAGGTTTTTTTCAAAACCCTGAAAGGACACTTTTATGTCCTGTTAGGTTACCAACCTAGTGTTAGGAGGTGTCCTACGAAAGCTTTGCAGTCTATTACTCCATATGAAGCATGGCATGATAGAAAGCCTTCTATTGAGCACATGCGTGTTTTTGGCTGTTTGGCATATGCTTTGGTGCCACAAGTGCAGCGCAGAAAATTGGATGATAAGACTGCCAAATGTATTTTTGTTGGTTATAGTGCTGAAAGCAAAGGTTACAGGTTGTATCATCCGCAAACAAAACGTATTCGGGTTTCTCAGGATGTAGTGTTTGTGGAAGATTCTGTTCAACCCTTGCTGTCATGTACTAGAGACAATGATGTAAGCTCACAGGACATTTATGACACTTTGTTGCCTCTTTTCAGTGGCGGAAATACGAATGTAAGTTCCAATGAGGCAAATGTACAGCCTATGGGGGTTACTGAAAATGTTTTAGATCAGGCTATTACTGATGCAGATGTACATGATGTACTTGATGAGGAAAGGACTGAAAATGAGCAGGCTAGAGGTATGCCAAAATGGCTGGTGCACACTTTGCGTGATAGTAAATTGGATGCACCTTTGTCTAGTTGTACTCGTTCGCCATGCATCTTATGCATCAGATTGTTATGCTTTGGCTGTGTCTAGCTTACATGATGTTGAGGAGCCTCTGTCTTTTGATGAAGCACAAAATTTAGAAAATTGGATGGCTGCCATGCAATCAGAATATGATGCACTTATAGAGAATGACACATGGAATTTATGTGATTTGCCTCCTGGCAAAAAGGCCATTGGTAGGAAGTGGGTTTACAAGTTGAAACGCAAGCCAGATGGTGAGATCGATCGACATAAGGCTCGACTTGTTGCAAAGGGTTATGCACAACAAAAAGGAATAGATTATGAAGAGAATTTTGCTCCCACTTGTCGTATGACTACTGTGCATTTTCTATGTGCATTGGCAGCTCATTTTGGTTGGGATGTACATCAATCAAACATTGTTACTGCTTTCTTGAATGGTGACATATTTGAGGAAGTTTATGTAAGGCAGCCTCGCGGTTTTTTCATAAAAGGACAAGAGGACAAAGTGTGCAAATGTAACGAGGCTTTGTATGGGTTGAAGAAATCTCCTCGTGCTTGGTATGAGAAAGCTGACACTCATTTGGTCAAACAAGGCTTTCGTAAAACAGTCCAACAGAAAGCACATTGTATGTAAAGCGTGAGGGTGATGTACTTCTCATTGTGGTTCTTTATGTGGATGATTTGTTGATCACTGGACCAAATGAGAGACATATTGCTGAATTTAAGGCTGATTTGAATGCTACTTTTTGGGGCTGTTGCATCATTATTTGGGTATACAGTTTAAGCAGTGTGATGGTGGTATTGCCTTGTGTCAGAAAAGTTACATAGAGACATTGCTATGTAAGTTTGGACTTGAGGATTGCAAACCTATTGCCACTCCCATGGAAACAGGTTTGAAGTTGAGTCTACATGATGCTGGTGATCCTGCTGATGTCACTCTTTAACAAATTGTTGTTGGCTGTCTCATTTATGTATGCAACACGAGGCCGAATATTCATTTTGCAGTCTCACAGGTCAGCAGATTTACGCATAGCCCAGGGTCTAAGCATTGGCAAGCTGTCAAGAGGATTTTCTGCTACCTTAGTGGAACTTTACATCTTGGCTTGTTTTATCCCAAGGGGGGATCATTGCCGCCAGACTTACATGCTTTTTCGGACTCAGATTGGGCTAGTTGTTTTGACATGCGAGTGTCCACAGGTGGTTTTTGTTTCATGCTTGGCAGTTCATGTATATCATGGTTGAGCAAGAAGCAACCTACTGTGGCCACTTCGAGTTGTGAGGCTAAGTACAGGGCAGTCTTCACAGCTACGGTTGAGTGTGTATGGCTCAGACGCGTTATGGCTGATTTGGGTGTTGGACAAGACACTGCCAACACTATCTACACTGACAGTCAGAGCGCATTGGCAGTTGCGAGGAACCCAGTTTTTCATGCTCGCACAAAGCACATTGAGGTGCATTACCACTATGTCAGGGAGAGGCTCTCAGAAGGAGAGATCAGCTTGGCTTATGTGCCAACACAGGACAACCTTGCAGATCTTTTCACAAAGGCATTGTCTCGTGAGAAGCTGGAAGCTTTCCGCAAAGCTTTGGGCTTACTCCCCTTTGTGGACTGATCCTGTCCTCAGGGCATGGCACTTCCCTCTACTCATGTGCTAGCTCTCGTTCACCGCATCACTCCAGGGGGGATTTGTTACCATATACATGTGGTAGTGATGTGTGTGAACACACTAGGACCGCCGGGGCATTTTTTCCCTCTTTAGGAGGTTTTTTTCCCCGTGCATTGTATATACGCCCATCACTCTAGGGCTATCTATCTTTCCATTGCACACTAAGTAACACACTCTCTATTGTGTGCCTTGAGCTTCCTTTGTCTTCTCCAAGCTGTGTGTGTTTCTCTGCAACCCTAATTCCAACATTTACAAGTATGAAACATGGAGAAGATGTCCATGGCTTTATTCTAGGGAGGGGGATTAGTAGATATGCATTTTGGGGTGGCCCATGGAAAATCTCTCTCTCTCTCTCTCTTTGCTTTCTAGTTTCTTTTTTCAAGTCAAGGAGAGGAGGAAAGCATGCCATTGTTTTGGTCTTTGTATAATAACCCCAATCCATAATGTTTGCATAGACCCCCTTCTGTCCAGAATGAAGCATCATGTTGCGGGAGTGCAGGTCATTGTGGAGATAGTTGTGCACATGTAGATACTTCAGGGTATGAAGAAGAAGAGCGTCAATTACCTTTGAAATGTTATTTTGGAACAACTCTACTATTCCTTCAGTGGCCACATAATTGCGATTGACTACCATTTGCATTGCACTCTTTTATCCACTGCTCTACATGGCCGCCATTCCAAAAACGTGAAATGAGCATTGGACGCTCTGCATGGTGAACCATGGCAAGTGGATAAATAATGCCACAATGAGTGATGTCCAAAATTGTGGCCTTGTCTTTAGACTGCTAATCCACTGTGGGTCCATGCAAGTGGAATTTGAAGATCTTCGTTCCATACATTGGATCTTTAAATGCAGGATGGGTGACACCCACATGCTTCATGTGTGCCTTTCTCCTTTCTCCAAGTTGTGGAGCCTATATGTTGAAGATTGTAGTATCTGGTAAAAGATGAAATACTGGGGGGGAGTTGTGGCTGGTGGTCCAGAGCTAGAGCTATTGCTTGCATGCATAGATTCTTGTCTTTAAGGTGGGCTACTTCCACTGCCAACTCATATGTTGCAGCGAATCTCTCCTTCACCTTCTCTTTAAGAAGTGACCACATGCCATCAATGAAATGGTCCTTCTTGGGGAAATTAGGTGCTCCTTCACCTTCCTCCAATGAGGCAACCCATCACTCCCACAAATCCACAAACTTGGATTTGTAAGTGGAATATTCTAGCAAACCTTTCTGCCTGAACTCTGTCAGCATCTGCCTAGACTATTCTGAGGTTGTGCCTCCACAAAACCTCTTCACAAAGGTAGCATGTAGTAAGTCCCATGCATTCTTGGTATCTTGGAGCAAAGCATTGTACCAAGACTTAGCCTCTACTTTCATCAGTAGAGGAAAGATTTGTAGCCATGAGGCGTCATCATCCTTGTTGGAAACCACACAAGTGATGTCAAAGTTATCCAAAAATTAGTGTTAATGTCTTCTCTCTTCCTGCCCCACTGAATGTGGGAAGAGAGACACTTGCCATGGTAGTAAATCAACGAGTAGAAAATTAAAAATCCCTGGCACATGGCCTGACCTCGCTAGGAGGACCATTTCCTTGGCATTATTTACAAATGATGATGCAAGCTAGATGCTCTCTAGTTAGTGGGTGGCCACCGCTAGAGAGAGAAGAAGAATATACAATAAATTTTGGTTTTTTCTAAAATTACAAGAAAAGGAAAGGGGTAATGATAGGTAGAGTAGAACAAGAAATTTACAAGTGGTTGTGTGAGTGTGTAAGTGTGTGTGTGTGTAGGAGAGAGGAAGAAGAGAGAGAACCATTGATTTTTCCAAAGAGGGAAAAGATAGAGAATTTTAAGCCATGGAGAGAGTAAGAGATTAAGAGTAAAGAGTGTATGTGTGTATATGTGTGAGTGTGTATGTGCTAAAAATTGGTTGTTTTCAACTTGTGTGTGTGTGTATATATGTGTAAAAGAGAGATAGAGTTTTTTTGTTGATGAGAGAGAGAGAGAGAGAGAGAGAGAGAGAGAGAGAGGAGACAAGGAGGGCCCTCCATCCTCCTTTGTTGACTTTGGCTTCATTATTAGACACCCTATTTTCAAAGTATAGATATTATATTGCTAAAATAAATTAAGAGTGGAACCCCATGGGAAGAAAATCATGGGAAAGAAAGATGCTCTCGGCTCCACCAATGCTTGGCCATAATGCACCCTCTTGACCATTTGTCCCATGGAAATGTCTCGTAAGAGACGTTTTTTCCAAGCTTCGAGTCTTCAAGTGGATGTTCATTGGCCAATCCTTGACGCCTTGCTGTCAAGTACATACCAAGAGAGAGATGAACCAAAATTTGAAAAGCGGCCCTCAATTGCAAGGTATATTATATAAAAGAACGTATTTCATTACAAGGTACATTTATAAAAAACCCAAATGTAATCCAATCATGATAGCACTTCACTATCTACAACAACTAATAATTCAATTCCAAATATATCAATCTTTATCATTTTTTAAAACTAAGCTCTACTTTCTTAGCTCATTCTTCCCCTCCATTCCCTTCTACGTACTCTTGTGTCACGCAGGGATTTCATTAATGTAATCACGATCGTGTGATTACGTCAATAACTCCACTATTTACACAAGAAAATCACGTGATCACGTTAATTGTTAATGTGACTTTGATTATGACCTGCAAAAACCCATAGAACCGGTTAGCCCTCCGGTTTTTTTTCCCTGCGAGACCTGCCGGGCTTTTTTATTTTCTTGGCGGGCCCGTCAGGTATCTACAAATTCTCGATGGGCGTAATTATATTAGCTAGGCAAATCCTTGGGGAGTGTATCCGAGTGCCGGGTATAGTAATCTCCTTGTGAATTGACCTAAGGTTACAGAGTCATAGGTCCTTTTTTTGGGCCGAACTTGATTCTTAATTCAGTAACCACTTCTAAAAAATTTTAATTTGTTTATCGATGTAAAGGTACGAAACCAAAACAGTTTAAAACTGGGAGAGTCATGCTCATTGCGAAGAAGCCATTGGTCCAAACGAGGGCTGTAATTGGTTTTAGAAGATGAGCATATGTAAATGATGAGTCGATAGTCAAGGGTCGGATGTCCTGTACTAGTGTACTGGGCATATAAAGATCCTTGAAGTCTTACATTTTTCACCATCATAGATTTGAGTTGATTTACACTATCACTCCACAATATAAGAGCTATAATCCTTAATTGGATTAAAATAGCTTTTATATATTGAATTGGTTTCATGGGGGGCTACAATCCTTCACTGGGTACAAGTAGTCCTATATTGAGTGATTATATTGAAGATTTATTTGTGTTAGTTCATGCATTGGTTTATACATAGAGTGCATTATGTATTACGATAGATTATTAGTGCATGAAATGACCAATCATATATTTTATTGCTTTCATTTTTTTTTTGTAGCAATTGAAATTAGATGTGTAAATAATCATGATAATAATTATTGCATTGAGAAATTCATAGCATTGTTGTAGTTATTATGCCGTGCATAGACTGTATTGCAATGTGTATGTTGCTCACATTATAGGTGATCGATATGTGGATTCACTAGCGTGCATTGAAAATCTCATATTGTGCCTCATCGTTACTTTCATATTGAATGTTTTTTAATTTTAATATATATTGAAATAAGAAAAATGTTTCAAAAATTGAACATCTGGTTCTTTTGTCTTCAGTTTTAATTTAAAATCAATGGAGCAAAATGTGGGCGCAAGTGGTACAAAGAAGCCAACGAATAAAAAAGCTCTTGGCAAAGAGTGGGATTATGCTCACAACATATGCGGCCAATATATGGAGTGGCAATGTAAATTTTGTCACACGAAAAAATTAGGCGGTGCACCACGTATTAGGGATAAGTTTCCGGTAGCGTTAAAAAGAGTTGTAAGAAATGTGAACATCCTCACGCACCTGCAGATGCAAAGCGTTTGAGAGAAGAGCTTGTCAAAAATGGTGGCAAGAGACAACAGCTATATAGCTTTGTGTCTTTGAGTCAAGAGTTCTCAAAGCCAAATATTAACTCCACAGATCCTATAGTGACGCTGACGGGAGCAAAGCGAACCCCGAACCCCCGGCGGCCTCTAAAACACCAGGGACCGAATGGCGCGCCTCGAGCCTGTCATGGTAAAGCAAACAGGGGGCACCACCTAGCTTCAGCGGCTAGGACGCAAACAACACACCACCACAACAAAGTTTTCATCCAAGAGAGATGGATGCTTGGGAGTAATGATGAAAAGGAAAGGGAATGAGATCAAGTGTGAGAGAGAGAGAGAGTGTGAGGGAGGGGGTATAGCGGCTTAGTACTTAGGCATCACAAAAGGATGGCGAATCCGCACACCCATCACATATACACAAGCTCACTCCAAAACACAAGACTAGGTGGCGATTCCGCACACCTCACATGGGCAAAACATTACAAGAAAACATACTCACAAAACCTCAAGCTTTATTTAGAGAATTAGGCGATGAAATGGGGAGCATAGGGTAGGGGAATGAGAAGGGAGAGAGTGGTAGAGCACATGGCGGATAGGTGGGAGTTGATGGCGAAGACTCGCACGAGGATTATGGACATCATCCTTCATTTAGTTGCCCTTCATCTTCCATAGCCAAGGGTGTAGAGGTCATGCTCAAGACAAGCATGGTGATTGCGGTGATGGTGATGGTGTGGGTGTGTGTGTGTGCACTAGGCACACACAGTGCATAGTGTGTTCTTTGGTGATGTTGTGTGTGTGTCTAGTGTGATGGTGACCCCTCTTTATATAGGGTAGGAGGGGGAAGAAATTCTAGAATTTAGAAATGAAGAAATCATTATCTACACAGGCCATGTGACTGTGGGCCCCACTTGTCTGGCTGTATGTATATGTGCCAGAACAGCAGTCTCATGAGAGAGAGACTAAGAGAGAGAGATGGGTGAATGGAAAAAAGAGAGGTGACATGGAGAATAAAGTAACTACAAGAGGGAAGAGAGGGGAGTGTGTTCAGAGGTGAATCTGTGTGCAGATGTGTGTGAACACAAGAAAAATCAGGTAACCACCGGGTGGGGATGGGTCTATGGGCACCTTTTTCAGTGAAACTGAGTGTGTGTGAGTGTGGGGGAGGCCATCTGGCTACAAGACAAGGAAATTTGGAATTTTAGAGAGAGAGAGGGGGGTATTTGGATCATGGAAGAGTGTAGGAGAGAGAAAAGGGGGGGTGGGGTATACTGTTTTGGAAGATAGGAGAGGTGGCATGTGAGTTAGGGTGCATTATTGGTAAGGACAGGGGGTGGGGTAGCTTCAAGGGAGAGAGAAAGGAGAAAGGACAAGGGGAAGAGAGAGGGGGTTGACCTTTTGAGTGGAGGAGAGGAAAAGGGACACGCGGAGGGGCAACAGTGAAGAAAAAGGAGGCAAGGTGGGGATGGGCTGCCCCGCAGGCATGAGGTGGCCTATTTTACCTTTCTTATATATTTACATAATCATACTTTATTTTTTTCTTACTTTTTCCAATGCCTTTTATCACTCCCTCCCTAAAAGGAGGTTTCCATGGGGTGGGGACGAGAGAAGAGGGGTATGTGAGCTTGGCTTGTGAAAAGCCCCCATCGTTAGCCCTCTCCTTTTGGCTAGAGGCATTCATGCCTCTAGCTCATCTGTTTCTTCTTCCGCTTAGCTATAGGATCCGATATCGAGTTGCCTTCTGAATTAGTCATTCCATTTGGCCATTGGTGAGATTTCTGGGATATTCATGAATGTGTAATAGATCGGAGTGATAACTTGTTTCTTGGAATAGTGTCGGTTGATTAAAGGGGAAGCCCATGGCTTCCAGAACTTTGTGCCAATGTCCTCTTGGATCCCAAGTGAAAAATAGGATCATTGTTTGCAGTGTCCGAACAATAAAATTTGCATGCCAAATTGGACCAAATTTGTAACCACCAGTAGCGAGAGGGGAAATGAGAATCTTGGCTCCTGCAAAGACAGAACTGAAAATTATGATTCCCAAGAGTGTACCAAGAATCCACCATATATGGCCGCCTTGTTGGTGTGGTGAGCTCAAGTTGTCTTCAGAATCCTTCTTATTGCCATGACTAGAAAAAACTGCAAGCATATCATGCTTCTTTTGGGTGTGCTCAAACATGTCAGCTTCCTTTACTGATGCTAATAGCAAGCCACCTACCTTGCGGCTTAAATACAAGCGTAATCCACTTACCTTTCTCCAAAGAGAGGATGCACTATTTGTAAAAAATTGTACCAAATTGCAAAGGAGGTCTTCATTCTTGCATTCTATCAGGCTTTTGTCTATCCATGGCTCCTTAGCTTTTATCTCAATGCTGATCTTCTCTCTATATGTTATAGCGGCTAGCCATAGCCATAGGTCTGATGCATCCCATGCAAACACAATGCTGTGTTGTGGAGGAGTTTGGAACATCCTTAAAAGGTTGGAAACATATTGATCATCAAACTTACTATGAACATCCTCACATAAACTGGAGGCATTACCCATCTCCAAGTTTATAACATCTTTCAGTAGACTAGAGGCATTACCCATCTCCAAGTCTATAGCACTACACAATAAAATCTTGCTCGGCTGCGAAGCCTCTGGAGAAATATCCAAATCCAAACCTTCAGTCATACTTACCTCTTCGTTATGGTCCTCTAGTGAAACTTCCTTGATGCAAGATTCCTTTAGCTTGCTACATTGTCCTGGGTCCATGCTGTTGCACAGGCTTCCGTTTTCAAAGCCCTCCCCTTTGCTTGATATGTTGTCCATCTTCTGCAAAGCCTTGCTAACAGGCTGGTTTTCCTCTTCTCTTGTATCTTTCATGACCTTTGCATTCCTCTTATTCTGACGAGGCCTAATCAACACTTTACACCCTCTTACCCTTACTGCCCAATGCTGTCGATTGATCGCTTTGGTGCCTATTTCATCCAAGGTTAAAGATGTACTCACATTTGTAACACAATTTTCTTGACTTACCTCCCCCACCTGGGTAGCATCTTTTGATTCTTTAACCTCTTGTTCCACTGCTTCAGTTCTTTGAATAGTCTTCTTACTTAATCCTTCTTCCGTTACACTCATCTTGACCTCTTCTGCAAGACCAATGATACTTGGTGTGCGGGTACCAATTGGTGGTGGGCGTAGGATGATTGTAAGTGGTGATTGTGGCGGTGGTTGCATTGGTGACTGGCGTTGAACTGGTGTGGCTAGCTGTGGTTGCACCGCTGGTGGTGGGATGTGAACAGGTGGGATTGGTTGCCTGAGTGGCGGTGGTCTTGCTCTTGGTAGAGAGATCTGATTTTGTCTCCCCCCTCTATTGAAATTATGCCTCCTCCGGTGTGGACAGTAGTACATTTCATGACCATCTTCCCCGTAGTTGTCACAGTGGTACTCTGGGTTTTGCCTTCGTTGTCCTCTTCCTTGTTCTGGGTTCCTGCCAGGTGCATGCCCTTGCTGCACCAGATGCACAGATAAACTCTCTAGTTGGGTGGTGATACGACTCAGCAGGTCTTGCTCTTCTGATGCCTCCTGCGGTTGGACTCTATGATTGGCTGTTGCAGTCACTGGGGTTGGTTGGGCTGAGCTTGTTTCCTCTGACTCATTTACTCTTGCTTGCATGCGTAGCTTCTTGTCTTTAAGGCGGGCTACTTTGACTGCCAACTCATATGTTGCAGGAAACCTTCCCTTCACCTTCTCTCTAAGAGGCGACCATAGACCAGCAATGAAACGGTCCTTCTTTAGGAAACTAGGCGCTCCTTCACCTTCCTCTAGCGAGGCAGCCCATCTCTCCCATAAGTCCAAAAATTTGGACTCGTAGGTGGCATACTCCAGCAGGCCTCCCTGCTTTAATTCTGTCAGTAACTGCCATAGCCTCTCCGAGGTTGTGCCTCCACCAAACCTCTTTACAAAAGCAGCCATTAACACATCCCATGCATTCTTGGTGGCCTGGGGCAATGCATTATACCATGACTTGGCCTCTACTTTCATCAGTAGAGGAAAAATTATAAGTCGTGAAGCGTCGTCATCTTTGTTGGAGACGATACAAGCAATGTCGAAATCATCCAAAAAGTCGGTGGTGAGATCCTCTCCCTTCTTTCCACTGAACGTGGGGAAAGAAACACTTGCCATGGTAGTGACTTAGGAAATTACAAACCTCTTTTTCTTTTTTTTTCTTTTTTTTTAAACATTACATTAACAGTAGCGGCTCATAGCAGCTTTTTACAGGGGTGGGTGGATAGGTTAAAACAAGATAAAGATAGAAACATTAAAGGAATGATGGTAATCTAATATGGAGAGAATGATAGGGTTCGGGGAATTGAGGATTTCTCCTAGTACCGTCGCACCGAATAGGTGTACGATCTTCTATTGGTAGAAGACTTTCCTATCTACATAGATATTCACATGCATATGCTGCAAGAATCTGAACGGGAATGCCGTTGGCCCGTTTTCCATCATGCACAGAGGATGAAATACTTACTTATACTCTTATTGTGCCAGTGTTGATGTGTCGGTGCATCCACAAGAGGTCGTCGCCTTTCATGGGCTCTACCTTTCCTTCGTTGCTCAGCACGTACGGGGTGATGGCGACGCGTCTGACCACTCCCAGCCTCTTGGCTAACAAAAATTGCAGGTAATTTCCGTAGTCGGCGTGCTGCATGAATTCTACTCCATTCAGTTGCAACTCGTCCCCAGCCCACTGGGTTTCTCCCGTGGTAGAGAGCTTCTTCAGGATAAGTTGTACAGGGAGAGGAGGAAGATACTCCACTCTCTTTCCAAAACAGCGAGAGCAGTAGCCGAACCACTCTTCTCTAGGACATGGGAATCTTCTTACCACTTCTTCTTCCGGATTGTCGAAGTGGATTGGTAGCACTCGCATGCGTCGTGCAAATCGGTAGGCGACCTTTCGCCGCTTAGCTTCGGATGACCTCCTCTTTGGAAAACTGGGTACAACCCGGATTTCTGAGCTTGAAGCACTTGCTTGGCCAGATGCTTCTCCCTTCGGGGTCATGTGTTTCCAGATTGGCTTATCTTCTCCTTGCCTTTGGCTCGAGCAGCCCCTTTAGGCCACTTTGGAGTTATAAATTTGACTGTAGTTTCTTTAGGGAAAAGAGGTCTCACCGTTTGCTTCCCTTCCTTGATGTGAATGACTTCTTTGCGATGAATGTCGATGTAGATGACTTCAGCCCTTTCGCTGCCTTCGTTGCTGGCACTCATTGACAGTGTGCCTTGGTTGACAACAGTGATGGCACTTCACCGACCTCCCACCTGATGCTCTCAATTTATAGTTAGAACGAGCGACACGAGATGGAGAGTTTACCTCTTGAATGCTCACGACACTGCAGCCTGGCAGTAGCACCTCAATGAAGGCGGCTAGTGCCTCCTTCGTCTCTTCTTCTTCCGTCCTCCAGTTAAAAAATTCCTTCAGCCATTCGTCCATGATTGATAGTGGGCGTCACTTTCAGCATTGTAAACTGAAGGGTCTTAGAAATCCCTCCTCAGTGGGGGCACCAAATGACGGGAGCAAAGCGAACCCCGAACCCCCGGAGGCCTCTAAAACACCGGGGACCGAATGGCGCGCCTCGAGCCTATCATGGTAAAGCAAACAGGGGGCACCACCTAGCTTCAGCGGCTAGGATGCAAACAACACACCACCATAACAAAGTTTTCATCCAAGAGAGATGGATGCTTGGGAGTAATGATGAAAAGGAAAGGGAATGAGATCAAGTGAGAGAGAGAGAGAGAGAGTGTGAGGGAGGGGGTATAGCGGCTTAGTACTTAGGCATCACAAAAGGATGGCGAATCCGCACACCCTTCACATATACACAAGCTCACTCCAAAACACAAGACTAGGTGGCGATTCCGTACACCTCACATGGGCAAAACATTACAAGAAAACATACTCACAAAACCTCAAGCTTTATTTACAGAATTAGGCGATGAAATGGGGAGCATAGGGTAGGGGAATGAGAAGGGAGAGAGTGGTAGAGCACATGGCGGATAGGTGGGAGTTGATGGCGAAGACTCGCACGAGGATTATGGCCATCATCCTTCATTTAGTTGCCCTTCATCTTCCATAGCCAAGGGTGTAGAGGTCATGCTCAAGACAAGCATGGTGATTGCGGTGATGGTGATGGTGTGGGTGTGTGTGTGTGCACTAGGCACACACAGTGCATAGTGTGTTCTTTGGTGATGTTGTGTGTGTGTCTAGTGTGATGGTGACCCCTCTTTATATAGGGTAGGAGGGGGAAGAAATTCTAGAATTTAGAAATGAAGAAATCATTATCTACACAGGCCATGTGACTGTGGGCCCCACTTGTCTGGCTGTATGTATATGTGCCAGAACAGCAGTCTCATGAGAGAGAGACTAAGAGAGAGAGATGGGTGAATGGAAAAAAGAGAGGTGACATGGAGAATAAAGTAACTACAAGAGGGAAGAGAGGGGAGTGTGTTCAGAGGTGAATCTGTGTGCAGATGTGTGTGAACACAAGAAAAATCAGGTAACCACCGGGTGGGGATGGGTCTATGGGCACCTTTTTCAGTGGAACTGAGTGTGTGTGAGTGTGGGGGAGGCCATCTGGCTACAAGACAAGAGAGATTTTGAATTTTAGAGAGAGAGAGGGGGGTATTTGGATCATGGGAGAGTGTAGGAGAGAGAAAAGGGGGGGTGGGGTATACTGTTTTGGAAGATAGGAGAGGTGGCATGTGAGTTAGGGTGCATTATTGGTAAGGACAGGGGGTGGGGTAGCTTCAAGGGAGAGAGAAAGGAGAAAGGACAAGGGGAAGAGAGAGGGGGTTGACCTTTTGAGTGGAGGAGAGGAAAAGGGACACGCGGAGGGGCAACAGTGAAGAAAAAGGAGGCAAGGTGGGGATGGGCTGCCCCGCAGGCATGAGGTGGCCTATTTTACCTTTCTTATATATTTACATAATCATACTTTATTTTTTTCTTACTTTTTCCAATGCCTTTTATCACTCCCTCCCTAAGAGGATGTTTCCATGGGGTGGGGACGAGAGAAGAGGGGTATGTGAGCTTGGCTTGTGAAAAGCCCCCATCAACGCCAACTAACCTTGGAGAACAACCTGCCCACGGAGAGGAAATTCTAGGTACCGTTCCTTTTAAGCGTCACAATGAAGGTGGACTTGGTCAAATGCATCAAAAATCATTATATCAAAGCTTTCAAGTGTAGTCTCTAGAAGAAGCACAAACTGCAATCACCAAAGCAATATTCTTTACTGGAAGTGCTTTGGTCATGGTAGACAACAATCATTGGAAGGCTGCTTGGAAGAGAATCGATGAGTTTGGCCCAAGATTTTCAACTCCTTCTTATCACACGATACGAATGTTTTCTTGGACAAATGTTACATCAAAGTCAAAGAGTGTGTTGAAAAAATAATACTTGGGAACATTTTGCTTTCAGGATGTACGATTGTGAGTGATGGCTGATCAAATGTTCAAAGAAGACCGCTGATCAACGTAATGCTGGTTTGTTCAAGGGGAGAAATGTTTATAAAGGCAATTGATAGTTTTGGTGCAATTAAAAGTGGCAAATACATTTTTGAGGTCTTGATTAATGTAATTAAAGAAATTGGTGTTGAACATGTCATTCAAGTAGTTATGGACAACGCAAAGAATTGTAAAATTTTTGGTAAATTAATAAAGAAGTTCTTTCCACACATTTTTGCCAATGGTTGTAATACGCACAGCTTAAACTTGGTGCTGAAGGATTGGTACACTAGCAAAGAAACCACATGGTTCGCCAAAATAATTAATACACCGCATGAGATTGTGAAGTTTATTTTGAAACGACAAAGAGTGCTCGATTTGTATAGGATGCGCATGTCAGTGATGTTGAAACTTCCTGCTAAAACCGGTTCTGCACGCACTTTTATACCTTGGAATCACTTCTCCGTAATAAATGAGTTGTGATTGACACATTCAATTGCACGACCCTTGATGAATGGCAGCTTGAGCAGAAAGATAAAGTGAAAGATAGAATTACATGTCTACGTGGCAATGTAAACAAGGCTGCTTGGTGGAGGAGTGTAATAATAGCATACCATGTAATGATGCCCGTTATGTTCGCGATCCGCAACCTTGATCAAAGGGCACCAAACTTGGGCAAAGTGTGGATGACATGGTGGTCAATCCAATAGAGTCTTGAACATCCCAAAGAGCTGAAAGAGTCTGTAGTAGAGAAGGAGTGGCGACTACCATTCTCTGGCAGACAACAAAAAATTTTGGCCAAGTATTTCCATGCAAGCTGGAAGAGCGCTCATAGTCCACTCCATAGTGTTTCTTAAATGCTCGATCCAGAGTATTGGAATTTAGATCTGATGTCCAATACAGAGGCGGTAAGCGATTTTTATCACGTGGTCAACACATTCTACTCCAACGTTCAGGACCGAATTGATTGCATCAAAGAAATGAGTGCATTTAGATTAAAAGAAGGACCTTTTGTGAATGATTCTGTACAGTTAATGGTAAAAGAGCAACGTGCATGGAAGTGGTGGATGATGAATGGTGGAGAGCATTACTCTACCTTACGTCCCCTTGCAATGAAAGTACTACCACAATGTGCAGCAAACTCAAGTTCAGAGAGAAAGTGGAGTATGTACAAGTATGTTCACAACACTATTTGCAACAGACTATTAGCAGACAGAGCGGAAAAATTAGTGTATATGTTTTGCAAAAAAAATATATTGAATCACATCGAAAGTGCTGGCTACGAGGAGGAAATTCCAAACTAGTTGTATGATTGTCAAAACGAAGACAAAGAAGAGTTCAATGTTGGTGTATCTCAATGCACTATAGACGAAATAGAAGGGAATTTGATAATAGATGTGGATGTTGAAATACAAGGAGAACCACAACACTCAGACTTAGAACCAGACAAGGATTTTAATTACGCGATGACGCATTTTGTTAAATGTTAATTATTGTTGTTATTATCACTATTTTTTTCATGTTAATAACATATCTAATGTCATGACCTACAAAAACCGGTAGAAAATGTAGAACCGGCGGGACAACCAACAATCCCGGCAAGCCCGGCGGGTTTAATATGAAACTCGGCGGGCCCCGCGGGACAAGCAAGAATCCCGTCGGGCCCGTCGTGTACCCCCTCCATATTTGGTGGCTCTATATAACCCTTTTATAAGCATCACATCACATCACATCACATCACCTCTTACTCTAAATTTGGTCATCCTTTAAAATTTAGAAGAAAAACTAAAGGTAAAAAAATGAATAGTCTTTAAAAAAAATTAATACTTAATGTAACTCTGATCATGGATCATTAGTTCTTTTTTGGACTGAACTGATTCTTGAAAGGAGGTAGAAAGGTGAATCTTTGGGTCGGTATCTCTACATTTGGGATGGACTGATCTCATGTTTGGTTCATCGTTATATTTGCTAAATTGATTGCTATATTGATTGCTATATTGATTAGAACTTCTATCATGGGTCATTAGTTCTTTTTTGGACTGAACTGATTCTTGAAAAGAGATAGAAAGGTGAATCTTTGGGTCAATATCTCTACTTTTGGGATGGACTGATCACATGTTTGATTCACCATTGTATTTGCTTGCTATTCCGATTAGAGCTCCAATCATGGGTCATTAGTTCTTTATTGGACTGGACTGATTCATGAAAGGAGGTAGAAAGGTGAATCTTTGGGTCGATATCTCTACTTTTGGGATGGACTGATCACATGTTTTATTCACCGTTGTATTTGCTTGCTATTCCGATTAGAGCTCCAATCATGGGTCATTAGTTCTTTTTTGGACTGGACTGATTCATGAAAGGAAAATAGGAAGGTGAAACTTTGGGTCGATATCTCTACTTTTGGGATGGACTGATCACATGTTTGATTCACCGCTGTATTTTCTTGCTATTTTGATTAGAGCTCCAATCATGGGTCATTAGTTCTTTTTTGGACTGGACTGATTCATGAAAGGAGGTAGGAAGGTGAATCTTTGGGTCGATATCTCTACTTTTGGGATGGGCTGATCACATATTTGATTCACCGTTGTATTTGCTTGCTCATGTTTGAGTAGGAAGGTGTATTTTCTTGCTATTTTGATTAGAGCTTCAATCATGAATCATTAGTTCTTTTTTGGACTGGACTGATTCATGAAAGGAGGTAGGAAGGTGAATCTTGGGTCGATATCTCTACTTTTGGGATGGACTGATCACATATTTGATTCACCGTTGTATTTGCTTGCTCATGTTTGAGTAGATTCAGGTTTATTCCCTTCAAGCTTCACTACTACGCTTGTGTGTGATATTGATTATAACACTAATGTTTGGTTTGAATAATACTTGAAAGAAGAGATAGCATATTTAGCTATGTTTATTGGTATTGCAGGCATCCAATAAGTATGTCTTCCACCGGGAATGTGAGCGGTGATGTTGGTGTCTCAAGCCTGGCTTCCTTGAGGAGACCTCCTACCTCGATGCCAGGTCCTGCTTCGCAGGGCAAGCGAAAGGCAGGTGGAAAAAGTCCAGGACCCGAGTGGAATTTTGCCAAAAATTTAAATAAGTATCAAGATTGGAAATGTAGCTTTTGTGGCAAAGAGAAATCTGGAGGAGCACCAAGAATAAGGGATCATTTGCTAGGTGGCAATACCAGAATCCAAGGAGGAAAGTGCAAGGGCTTAGGTGCAGAAGAAGTAGCTATGCGCTTAAAATCTTTAATTGGTAAGCTAATTTCCACGAGAAAATCGCTTGCCGTGTGACGATGATTGCACTGCTGCGAATGTCCTCAACCGTCATATGAGGTGTCCTTGAGCTGAAGTCCAATGCTTCACCCAAGACATAATGCATGTATAACATCTTGGCAAACCACAATGGACAATCCATATGATGCATAGGATAACCCATAACATCAAGATATATGTTCTCTCCATTGTCTCGTATGTCTGCATTAATGCATTGTGATAGCTTGAGTCGGCCTTTCTTGATGTTGTCATCTACAACGCCTGGCCATATGGATTTGACCATTTCTCGGTCAATCCTAGAGTTCACCTCTTTCCATTGTGTACCCACTGGGAGCAACGAGCTGCAATTCGAGCGGTGTCATTCACTCCACCGCCTTGACACATGGATCTGAGACACTCAAAAGCGCGCTTAGCCCTTTTATTATCATTATCCATATCCTGATTAAACACTATACTTCAGTTATGCATACAAACTTAATGATAATCAATTGCTATAAGAGTAACCACCATTTTACGACAATCAATTGGTATAAGAGTAACCACCATTTTTACGACAATCAATTGATATAAGAATAACCACCATCTTACGACAATCAATTGATATAAGAGTAAACACCATTTTTTAAATCAATGAATGACAATCAGTGATTCCACGTGGCTTATTGCTTGAAACTTAAGAGAAAAAACAAAACTCATAGAAAATTTGTTGTCTATTGAGATATAACAAAGTTTTTTTATTACTCATACATCATCCATGGCGCATAAAACCCAAATTTTAAAAGTGCTTTTATAAGTCAAAAGTCTCAAAAAAACCTGCTTCATAAAGTACATCATATATCCATTAAAAAAAGGCTACACTCACTTGAGAGGGAGGGCGTAAGCATCGTTCTGGATGGGCTTCAAATCTTTCTAATTCTTCGTCCAAAAGTGCCAAGGTCTTTCTCTCTGTGGATTTCTTCCTCACCCAACCTTCCACAACAGTCCTAGATATGGCTTGTGCCTCCACTGAAACCTTATGTTTGAACCAATCTGTGCTGTAGTAGTCAGAGAACTCTCCACAAAACTTACAAAATTGCCATATCACCCATCCTATGGCGTACACATCTGTGGCCTTGGTCCATGGGCACGGGTGATTGCCATCTAGTAACTCAGGAGCTCGCCAAGGATGAAGCTTTTGCCAGTTTTCATCGGTATTATTGGTCTTTTGTGTCTCTAAGCCAACACGCAGAGCCAATCCCCAATCAATTATTCCAATACGGGGAGTGAGATCCTTGGTAAAGTCCAACATGATGTTCCATGGATGGAGATCATTGTGGATCACTCCCTCGTCATGTGCGAATCGCAATGCCTTCACCAAGGCATGGATCAACGAGGGATCATGATTGCACAGGCTCTTGATACGTGTTTTTTGGTCTTCAGAGGGTTGCTCCCATTTAAAGTCTACAGGGATCTTTCCTTTCCCCTCTTGATGCGCTACAATCGTCGTGAAAGAGCCATGTGGATGGGGCACTGTCTCCATAAGATCACTTAAACTTCCCCCATTGAAGTAGGAATATCAGAAACCATGGCAACATTATAGAGTGGGCAATACTCCTCACAATCCCTCTATGGTTGAGATCTACCCCACTTTCTGATGCAAAGCTTTTCCACTGATGCTTGGCCTGTTCTTTGAACTCCTTGGCACAATAAGTATTCGTTGCAGGAAGGAAACTGATCCCTTTGATTTGAACTTGCCACCCTGTGCCATAAGCCCCTGACCCAAGTTTCTTGATCTTCTTAATGGACTTATTTGGAATGACCAGAGTCATACTACATTCAGAATTGTATATACTGCTCTCCAGGTGATTGGCAGAAGCAGTAGAACCCGATGTTCCCTAAATGGCAGCCTCCTCAATAAACGGTTCTCCGACTTGGCTGCTCCCCACAACTCTGGTGACAGCCATTCGCATTTTCTTGCTTAGGCCAAACTGTGTGTCTATGTGGGATGCTCGCCTTGACCTCTCCTTTTCAGCTCTCCATCTAGTGTTCCAATGCTCTAGCTTACCCTTGTCTACTTCTTGAGGGCATTCCTCTTTCAAATCAGAGGCCACCTTGGGCAAATTGCCCACCCAATTGCTCAGTAATAATGAGTTTATTGATTCGGTTGTTTTGTCTGGATATAACAACAACATTTTGCGGGAAATCTCACTGTATAATGATTGCAATCTAGACTCATCTGCAACAATCTGCGCTATATCGTCGAGATCTAGTGCACTGACGATCGTAATCAACAATTGTCTAATTTTCTTTTTGAACTCTATCATTGAAGTAGTAGAAGGATCCATTTTGCATGCAATGGTATTATTGCAAACAACACATTGTGAAATATAACTATGTGCCACTGCATTTGGATCTTTTCTACGTGAAAGAAAAAGTGCAATATAGACCATAGATCTCGTACGCTTTTGCAGTGACACACCTAATCACAATTGCAACCATGTGCCAATGCCTCACTGTACGACAACTTACAAATAGATGCTCATGTCATTCTAGCAGCAACACACCTAGTCGCAATTGCAACCATGTGAATGACTGGGAGCAACATAAAACATAGTCACCCTACGCTTTTGCAATGACACACCTAGCCGCAATTGCAACCATGTGCTAGTGCATCCACGCATGGTGACTTCTTCCAAACAGATGCTCCTGTCATTCTAGCAGAAACACACCTAGTCGCAATTGCAACCATTGATTTTGAGGTGTAAATTTCTACTTACGATGAGATTAGGCCGTGGGTCGGCGATGCCAAAAGCTATGAAATATTGTGAAATGCTTATGTCAATGCGTAGAGCTCTTACCTGCGGTTGCAACACAACAGACACAACCGCAATGTGACAATCGGGGAGGGAATAGGAAGCGCGAGAAGGAGAAAAGTGATCATTTGTACGTCTTCGGTATTTAGCAGCTTTTGTTAAATGACATTGACTCAGTTAACAAATCTGCAAATATCAGTAGAGTTACCTCTCGACATGGCACTCCATATTTGCTATAAAGATGCGTCTTTTGAGTGAAAATAGACTTTTTGATACTATTTAAACAACATTCCATAGCCATATATTGAAAAACATACTATATTTAATGTTTCATGGTCGTTGCATTTACCTAGTTAGAGAAAATCTATCAATTTGGGTCACATTAACAAGTAGAGCCATTAGGTGAAATTTGAACTCACAAAGGGGCTCTTTAACACTAGTTCTGTAATTTGACACTTAAGTGTCCTGAGACACTAAAGTGTCCTGTTTTCCTTCCAAGTTTTGGCAATTTATTTGTCAAGCTAGAAAGAAGTTTTTTATACCTTGCTTCTATCATAGGTTGGTCATGAGGGAAATAAAACACTCGATTTTTCTCCATGTCAAAATACAATCCGTATGGATAGAATTCTGGTAAGTTCTAAGCCATAAATTTTAGTGAAATTTCAAGCTGTTTTTCCAAAAAAAATCATAAAATTATTATATCTTTTTGTAGAGATAGCCCTTTTTATGTTTATAAAATCCAAGTGTTAGCACTTAGTGTTACAAAACAATGGAATGCACTTTAAAGACAAGTTTCTAAGTCACATGCAAGTTATACACATAATTTCATACTTGAGCACCTGTTGAATTAGAGCATAATTTTGGTCTTCCAAAGCTCCCCTCATGGAATTAGGGCTATTCTAGTGCAATTTGACAACTACAAATGACTGTATGTATTCAGACCAAGAAACTACGTCGTTTTTGGGCTCCCTAACTCAATTAAATCTCGTTGCTTGAACTCTATCTTGAATTTTTTATCGTGGAAAATCTCTTGAAAATCTTGAGTTCTCCATAATAACATGAAAACCAAGGTTTTGGGCACCCCAATTGTGTATGTACCATGTACTTTGATACATTTAGTTGATCTATATAGAAAGTTTGATATTATTTGAGGTTTTGAATGCTTATGTCTCAATAATGCAAATATCAAGGTTCTCTCTTATGCTGTTTTGAATATTTAAAATAATCCAATAATTGTTGCATACCAAAGCCCTTCTACTTGCCACCTTGAGTCCTAGATGGAAAGGGTAAGCAATGCATCACTTTCTAAAACTCACAAATACATCAAAAACATATTTTTCTTTGTATACAAGGCAAGGCAATGGGAGAGAAAAATGTTACCTTTTCAAGATGTCTACAAAAGGTCATGCATCAAGTGTGGATCTAGTAAATCAAATGAGACAAACTGGGCAAGGTGACTTGAGGAATGCTTGGGTTCACTTTGATCATACACATAGGATAGATGGAGGGGCAACAATGTCATGTTCCGTGTATGATCCAAGGTAAATGTTTTTAACTGGAAATATGAAATATTTATCCTTCAAAAGGTTTGTCCTAACATTTGCATCATATTTTGCCAGCATGCAAGCGTTGCAGGTTATCACAATTTGTAAAGAAAAAGAGGAGGATGAGGAGTCTCAAGTATTGTTTTGGGAAACTCTGAATGCTACCATGTCTCAATGGGAAAGAACCACCTGATTTTGCAGGGTTCATGTCAGATGAGGCAGGGGAAAACTGGTTGCCAATAAGAACAGTGTACAATGGAGGCCCGTGTAATATTATGGAAGGTAGAGAGCGCTCTAGCTTGTTCCATTGGGAGAAAATCTTGCACAAGTACACAAGAAAATCAGGGCCTACACCAAAGCAAAATGAGCACATTGGATTGTGCGAAGCATGGAGACTCGCAACAGTTGTAGAAGAGGCTACAATTCAAGCAAGGCATACCAAATATTGGTGGTTGATTCATGTCCCAAAAGAGAACTTAGAGGTGCTTCAATGATGGTTTAAATGGTGGGAACAACGAATTGAGCATTGGAAAAACATCAACAAGAATGTGAGTTTATATTTTATCCCTTTGTGATCCAAGAAAAACCATGTCCAATTACTCAACTACAATTTTGTGGATAGGCTAATAAAAGTCCATGGGAGAAGGCACAAATTCCAAGTATAAACTTGTCTGTCTGAGAGCATTCTTGCTAGAGGGTTGGCTGCTGATGGTTGGTTGCTGAAGGGGGAAGAAGAAAGACTTCATTATATGATGCATGTGTTAGCGATTTCTTAAACTCATATATACAATGTGCAAAGTGTTTGGGATTCTTGATAGGTCGTTATATAGGCACGGGTCCACACTTGGATCTATGCTCTCAAGAGTCCATAGACAACGAACTCCAAGTCTAATTGTCATTGCAAGGGTGGTGCAAAGAGTTGTTGCAGGCACCCCAATGTATGAAGATCCCACACTGCATGGTGACAAGGAAATCATGCAATAAAAAAAGAGAGGGACAAGAAAATCTATTAGTTCTCGTCGTCCATAATATGTAATGGAGTCAAAACAGTGCAAAGTTCATGGTCGTCCATGACATATCGGATTTGAAACCATGGAGTCAAGAAATAGTGAAGAAGAAGAGATTGAAAAAGACTACATGCCTCAAAATGAACATTTGGCATGCAACAGAGCAATCAATCTATGTAGAGGAACATGATGTTCCACGTGAACAATGGGCCTTTGTGCAGAATGCCCATTCATTGTAATAGGAAGTGTTTTGGTGTTGTGGGTAGGAAAAATTGTGGTAACACTCTTAATAGTCATGGTACACGTTTGGTCGCACCATGATTTTGGTCAAAAAGATGCACCAAAGACAAAACCATAGAGCAATGGCTATGGTTTTGCAATCATGATGTGGAGCACACAAAGGAAATTAAAGAGCAGATGAAGGAGGTACCAATAGCCCCTATGATCTAGCCCATTGCAAGGGGGAAAAAAGTCTCAAGAGAAGAGCTCGGTAGTCTTACAATGGCTGGTTTTCAAGTGGCTGGTATTAGCACACCAAACTGACAATAGGATTTCCTCATTATGTAGAGAAGGAGTTCAAGTAGTAGTCAACAAAAGTGGAGGCATGGTATTTCAAAAGAAGCACAAAAAAGGATTGAGGCAGCTGCAGTGATGGTTGGAGCCTTCTTAGAGGAAATCTCTATGATTCAAAAGAAACATGTTATGTTTCTTTTATATACTTACTGAAAGCTATTATGATGTTAATATCAAAGGTGAGCCAAGCTGTACATGTCCAAATTTCCAAAAAAGGGGGATACCTCAAAAGTCATTCATTTCTTGTAAGCACATGTATTATGTGTATGTGCATGTCTTGGGTCTGCAACCTAAGGAGCACATGGTAATACATCAACGTACACTGACCACGATATATGTTTCCTTCATACTTAGTCAACCCCGTATTGCAATCCCCGTGCTATGAACCCTTAACTTTCTACATTAAAAAATAGGCATCCCCATTTTTCCCCTCTCTCTATTTAGTGAAGTAGTACGCTCTCAGGTTTCTTTCACACAATGTTGACGTGGTAATGCTTTTTATGTTTAATGATGCAGCAATTTATATATATATATATGTATATGTATGTATGTATGTATGTTTGGTTTGTGACACTTATTGTGCTGATAATCCGTTTGTTCTTTTGTGTATAAAATTACCGGGTGGTTTTGGACATTGTTTAGAACTTGTATATTTACTCTAGAAAACGACTCTAAAAAGCTCAAAAAATTGTGTATTGTTTAAAAAGCATGAAAATAAAAGCTCGTTAAAAAAATGCACTCTTCTAGATGAAATCATACGGCCAAAATTGTCAAATTACATCTAAAAAACTCCCAAAAGGGTCCCATGTTGGCATGTGGGACCCTTCTAAGAGGCTTCAAGGCCTTTCTTTAGTCTAATATCTCATCCATAATTATCAGGATGAGACATATGGGTAGTCATTTCTAGGGTTTTGGGGTGTTTTGGATGCATATGTGTGGTCAAAATTTTCAAATTCTAATGACTATAAAGAAAATTAGATCGTGCAAAGGTTTTTGAATGTGTTCACTTCATTTTGAGTTCAAAACTCCATTTATAACCATATAATGAGACATATGGATATTTACTTTTAAGTTTTTGGGACATCTTAGATATAACGGTGTAGTTAAGGTAACTAAATTCTCTCTCTCTCTCTCTCTCTCTCTCTCTCTCTCTCTCTCTCTCTCTCTCTCTCTCTCTCATATAATCATACATAGAAATATTCAATGAATTAGTTTGTGTAAATGTAGATATTTTAGGAGGGGATTAGATCATTTTCAAGTTGAACATCTCTTCCTTTGGAGATATGTGAGGCACATGGATACTTCATTCTGAGTAAATAAAAAATAAAAATTACCTTTTGGTTTTTAGCTCAAAATTGTGTTTTTAATGTGTGTTCTTCTTATGAAACCATGTAACACTATCAAGACAATGTTGTCTATCGGTGTTTGTAATGTCCTCTTGTTTGTAAAAATAAAAAATAAATATTCATCTTCCATCTTTTGTATAGCTACATTGTAAGATTGTGGTCAATAGAAATTTTGTGATGGAACTACTTGAAAATATTTGCTTGTAGAGAAAGGTTGACTTTGAAAACTCTTTGTTTTCAAGGTTCTTCTGACTTGTTAACATTTTTTGTAGCAACAACATAGTCTTTGATCTCTCTGGTTGTTTCAACCATGCTTTGTGTGGTTGTCTTTGTATCCTTTATGATGGTGTAATATCCAATTTTGGGTCATCTTTGCTTGAATTTCTAATTTGCTCAATTTTATTTGCTCAGGTAATGGAAATCCTCTCTTCAAATAGCAATAGGCCACTGAAATTTGGTTATAAAGGCAACAAGAAGTTGAAATGTCATTACTATAGGAAAATGGGTGTAGCATATAACATGTCATCATGATTTGTTTACTTGTCATGAGATTATCCCCAATAAGATTATTGTCATATATGGGAACATTGCCTCTTATCTAGTTCAAAAGAATTGGGAATATTGTGCTTACTTCTGCTCTTTTGCACTTTTGGATAATTTGTATGCACATGGGATCAAGAAGAATCTTTTATTTGTGTGTTCACTTGTAAAACTTGGTCTTGTAGTCAAATTTGTGGATGATAGGTGTATGTGTATGATCATACACGACAAAGAGTTGTGTGTGCAGAGTTGCTTACGTCTACAAGCGGGTGAAGGAGGAAAAGACCAAAATCATCATCTCTCATTCTCAGAGGTTGCACAAGGGCCTGTAGGCCACTTCATGTCAAAGTTTCTTACGCCTACACGCGGGTGAAGGAAGACAAGAGTAAAATCATTATCTCTCCTCTCAGAGGCTGCACAAGGGCCTGTAGGCCAGTTCATGTTAGAGGAGCTTTCCCTAGAATGCATCACACTTGGAGTCTTCTCTCTCCCTTGCTCGCATTGTCTCCTAGGTCACCATGGCTATGCATTGAAGTCCCCCCCCCCCCCCCCCCCCCTACTCCCTTTTCACCTTGGCCTTAGATTGGGGCTATTAGGGTTGGCCAAGGGACAATTCCCCTGTATTCCTTCCAATTATGCCACGTGTAAGGTTAAGAGCTACTATTCAACATGATGTTTGGGTTTTGAGGTCCCTTCGATGCACATAAAAATTTTCTAGAGATTATAGAATTTCATAAAATCTACCTTTCGCACGGTCATCATCAAACAAAAGGAAAATTGCCAAGATATTAAGAAAGTCTACAAATCTCAAACCTTCTTGTTTTTCTCTTGGTTGCAAAAAGTGAAGTGAATGGTGGAGCCGATAGCATTCAAAGCAGTTTTTTGGCAAGATGCCATCTTCTAATTTACATTCCACGTAGTTATTTTGGCCAAAATTCTAAATCAATAAAAATCACTACCTTCAAGACATTTAGCATGGCTTTGATTTTGGCGTTAATAGCTTGATTTGGATTTAAACCTTTGATTTGGCATGGCAAATTGACACCACTATTGTGGTTTCTCTTTTGCGTCAAGGTTTGCTAAAGCAGTTTTTGCACAGGGTATTCATTTCTCATTCTTGATCACACAGTATTGTTGGACCATGGATCCAAACTTAGATATGCATCATTTATTTGAGTTCAAGAAACTTACACCTGATGAATTTGTTGTTGCTTTATCACTAGCTACTCTAATGGAGGTGCCCATATAGTAGGAGGCATAGACCATAGCATGGAGTTGCTTAATTTTCAAGAGTTTAGAGAATTACAATCACACATGTCTATCATGGAAACAATATTTTCATGATTGAATGAAAATGTCACAAAGCTGTGTGATTTGATAGTGCATTATTTGCATGAGCAAGCCAAGAACCCTTTAAGTGAGCAGTCTGAGGATCCATCAGAAACATTTCCTATAAACCCTACCCTTGGCATGCTATAACAAGGCTCTGAACCCGGATTCGTTGTTTATTCTTACACTAGATGAGCTGTCAAAAAATACAAAACCACCAACCTTTCATGGGCAGAAAAAAGTACACAACAAGGATGCAGTGAATATTGTCCTAAGTAATTGGGATGGTATTTATGATACTACAAATGCACGTACATCTACTATCATAATAAGAGAGAATTTGTGGTAGCCACATCTGGTGCATCCAAAAAGCCCAACGGGCCTCACGGCCATCTATCAACAAAGGATTTTGAAAAATTTCAAAGAGGTAAGTTATGTTTGATTGCTTGGGAAGTGGGCATGGCAAAAAGGATTGTCCCAAGGAAAAATCTGTTGCCCAAGGCAAAGAGAAAGTTCTACACATGGTGTAATCAATTCCTCTAGAATCCTCTTCTCACTATTCCAAGGTGGAAGTAACACACATCAAAGCACTATATGAGTGTTGTATTACAACCTTTATGTGGAAACCAACTTTTAGTCCACACAAGCTTGTGTGAATGCATGGGTCTATCAAGGGTCACAAGGTGAGAATTCTAATAGATAATGGTGCATATCACAATTTCATTAACAATCAATTGGTGAAATGTCTCAATCTGCTATAGACCCCTAGTACCAATCACCGCTACATGGTAATTATGCTAAGCAGCCATTATGCTAAGGCGTGGGATACACAGATCAAGGGGGTCTCTCTTGAGACCCAAGCCCAGGTGTATCAGACAACCTTAGATTATTAAATTATGAATATCAATAGGGCAGATGTGGTTTTGAGTCAAGAGTGGTTGCATGGGTTGGGATTCTGCTTACATCAAAGCAATGAGCATAATAGTCTAATGCTTGAATCCAATGGTGTGCCATTAGGCAAAATTTGGACTCACAAAGGGGCCCTTTAAGGAGTTTGACTTTACCTCTCTCTACCAAAACGGGCGCATGGATAAAATTTTGCAAACAAACTCCAAAGTTGGCGGAGGTTTGACAGTTAGAATGTCCTCTTCAAGCTCTATCTACTGATATATAGCACGTTATGAGTGACAACTCTGTCGGAATCTAAGCGAATCAAAAAAAGAATCTTCTAAAATATGAGGAATCTCATGGCATGCTATATATCAGTAGATAAAGCTTGAAGAGGACATTCTAATTGTCAAACCTCCGCCAACTTTGGAGTTTTTTTGAAAAAATTTATCCATGCACCCGTTCTGGTAGAGAGAGGTAAAGTCAAACTCCTTAAAGGGCCCCTTTGTGAGTCCAAATTTTGCCTAATGATGTGCTGCTATTGGGGAAAAAGGATGTGTCTCTCTCATCACTTATTTGTTTCAAGCTTATGAATCTTTCTTTGAATAATGAAACAGATGAACTCTTGTTACTTCTTGTGTCCTTTTTTATCTAATGTTGATAATACTTCTAGTCTAGTAGACAATTTCTCAATGCAGCATTCTTTTTTAGCAAAACTCACAATTGTGAGTGAATTATATTGGTCATCCCAAAAAATTACAAGATCTTGCCATGCTCGTGCCAAGCTGTGACATCATTGAGAGACCATAATTACATTGGCTAACTGTGGGAGCCACCCCTAACGGCCCCCGTCCCCTTATCCTTGGTACAAGGCATTGGTAATCCTAGGCCAATTATCCGAGTTTTGCTTGCACTCGAGAGTCCATATTAGTACTTTTCTTTTTTGTACAATTTCTGCAAAACTTTCCACCTCAGGATCTCATTCAAACACACGGTGGTTCCTTGTCTACCATACATTATGTAAGAAGAAGTATGTGACAATTTGAGTGCTAATGAGGAGGGCATGACTTCCCACAGTCTTACCTCAAAGGGATAAATCAGTCTTGAAAAAACCAATTTTCCAGGTCGTTTGGACCCACTTGCATATTTTCCCTACAAGGCCTCTGATAGTTGGGCATTCCATGAATAGGTGGGCCAGATCTTTGCTAGCCAACCTGCACCCCAAGCATCAATCTGTCCCAATCCTTCTCTGCTAAATATTCACCTGTGTTAGTAGAATACCCCAAATTACCTTCCATAGAAATACCTTCATGTGTTGCGGAACCTTTGGCTTCCAAATGTTCTCCATTACTTGCTCCCACCTTTCCTTTGGCCATTGTTTTTTCCATATCTTGTCAAGGGGGCTAGACCAAATCTTCTTGTGCTTCATTGTATGATATATGCCCTTACAATGGGGTTTCCATAATAGACTGCTTCTAGGCCATTTCCAGGCATTCCAATCAAACTCCGATTCATAGATTGGCATCACTACATTGTAAATCTTTTCCATCACTTTATTCACAGACAAAACCTCCAAGCCATTCACCAGAAGTTCAATAGTTTTCTAGCTCTTGATGTCACCATCCCAGAAGTGCCCAAGTCAATTCAAACCCTTATTATTCTTTTTCCTGGCTATTTCTATCCAGTCGGATCTAAAAATTTGGAGAGCGAGAGGGACCAATGCAAAATGTATCTTGTTCCTTGTCCTTACTTTAGGACTCCCACTACTTTGTTGCATTTCCTTACCAATTCCCTTAAGCTGCCTCCCAAACTTATAGTAGACCATGTTGGGGCTAATAGTTTGTCATGAATCTCTACCCCTCTCCACTTTCCACCTTTTGAGACAAGTTTAGTTGTTTCTATCATAAGTTTGATCATGATAGCCCAAGCTTGATCCTGTTTAGCCAAGGAGACTACAAATTTGGCACAGCGAGCTTTTGCATGGGCCACAAGGTTGAGAATTCCGAGGCCTCCTTGATCCACTGGTCGAGCGGCTAACTCCCAATAGGACCAATGCCATGGCCTGGAGGATTTTTTGTTGTTTTTCCATAAAAATCTTTTTACTGGTTTTAAGAACTCTTTTCAGTGACACCTAACCATCTTGAGAATTGGCCTAGTGAAGGCAATATAAGGGATAATAAAGGCATTAATCACTTTAATTTGGCTTGGTAATGGGAGAAGAACAAACTCCTACCTACTCATTTTTTATCTAATTTTTTCAAGGACCCACTAAAATCTTTGTTTGTGAGTTACGTCCACCCCCAAGGGTTCAAAGACAAGATTCGCTTCAACATGAATACTTTGTTGGCCTCATTTACAATAGTAGACATAGATGGAAGCTCGTGCTCCACCTCAAAAGGACTCAAATGAATTTCCCTTGCCCAAGCCCACCATCTAGCTTGATCTGTCATCAGTAGAGCAAGTGAGCCTTGCAGCGGAGGTGATGTGCCCTTCAAGCCACCTTTGTTACCTACAAGATCATTGGCAATCAATCTAGCATAGGTGAGGTGTGAGACCTCCTACAGGCCCGTCTACTAGTCGAGATGGAAAAGATCATCAACATATAGCTTCTCAAGTGAGGGTATTGTTAGACCAAGTTTGATTCTCTTAGATGGATGCCAAGGTCATTTCAATGAGCCCGTTGGCCGTACAAGCGGTCAAGGCTCATTTTTTACAATGGCACCATGGTTTTGACCGAGCTTCAAATGTTCTTCTCGAGGAAGTAGATTTGTCCATTTTGGTTTCCTTCCCCAGCCTGAGGAGAGAGTATCTCATTAGGAAAGTCTTGGAGACCCTGCACTGGCAGCTTCAATCGCTACCATGGTTGTAGGTATTCCCATAGTATACGTTTTGGTTTGAGACACTCAAACCCTCCCAAAGGTGGTCCTTTTACTAGGGTGAGTGGCTAGAGGGTGGACTATTGGAGACTCATGAACCAATGCTTCATTTGTAGATAGATGGATGACTTAGTGAAGGCATTTCCTTGCAAGAAATCTTTACTCGTGTCACATGCTCAGTCCCCCAAGGCTGAATATGCATAGCAGATAGGTACCCAGGACACATAGGTTGGCACCTCATCAAAGGCTAGTGACCAACCAATTGATGGCTAGTATTAGACACACAATCACCATCCATAGGGAAGGGCTCACCACACCACCCCCTTGGTGGCCACCCTCCTACAGCCCAACAACATTGGGTTTTGATAGGGAATCATTTTGACCGATTCCTTAAAGGATCCTCTCTCCACCTTAGCTTCACAACAGCCAATCCCTCCGCCTAGCAACTCATTTTCCCCGCCTCCACCTCCCCCTCCCTCCCCTCCCTCGTTGGGGGCCTCAACTTCATCACCCAATCCATCTTGCACCCATCCTCCATCACACAAGATTGGACACTCATCTGCAGCTTGATTCTCTCTTGGTAATAGTTTTGCTACTACAAGCCAAAGGGACAGCTCTACTTAAGGAAACCACTTTTGGTATAGGTCTCTCCTTTTGCATCAGTCCCTCATGGGCTGACTAGTTTTGACATTGGCCTACATCGAGATTTCTTTGACTACAACTTCACCTTATTCCTTGGCGACCCATCTTCTAACATTGAGGTAGCTTGTTTCCAAGTACACATTCTCCTTCTAGCCACCAAAGGCATCAAGGATTTAGATACAGTGGTAGGCCTTTACTTCTTATTGTGTGGCAAGGATCACACGAATTGGACTTTACACATAGTCCTTGAGTGGATTCAGGTCCAAGATTATAGAGTTCTCACATCACACAGGGGACTTGGGGGTGACAAATGTGATACAGATACTTTGGCTACTAGCAGAGTTTAGTGTGACGCCTACAAATGTAACTGGATGTTGTCACATCGTGGTTCACTTATTGTCATCGACACTCAAAGTGCCCCTTGTTATGTATATGTACAAGAGGATTCTTGGATAGAGGATGTAGCCCTATGGACTGCAAGATATACTTGGTCTTGGATCAGACAATCACTACAAACACACCTATCTTAGGGTTTCTCAGATGTGAATTACTGCCCATCCAAACTGGCATCAAAGATAGCAAGGTTGCCAGTTTTTGTTGCGCATCGATTTTTCTCACTGATCCCATGAGTATTGTCTTATGGAATGTGCAAGGATTAGGTGGACCCTAGCAATGACTGCATTTGTAACATGGGAGGATTTATATACATTTTGGTAGGGACTACCTTTCCAAATTAAGCACTAGTGATTCTTACTGTGGCAAATAGACAAAGGAGTGGGAGTGCCATGCTACCATCCCTGAGAGGAATCAAGATTCTATTGGATATAGAGCTTAGAGAAAAGGGGGTTGCACTTTGGAAAAAGAGTCTGGGAACTCAAGGCACCCCTGCTAGTTGAGTGACCACTAGACTTGCTGAGCTTAGTCGTTTCTTCCTCCAAGAGTCTGCAACTTGCTTGTTTCTAGCCACCAAGGAGGAGGAGAAGCATATGTGACTTGGCTTTGCTTCCCTATAGTAGATGTAGGATTGACACCCTGATAGTCCTTGGTTGGAGGAGTAGATGTAGGAGGCTTGATAGGAGTTGACCACCATTGAGGAGCGGGGTCATGAGTTTGCCTTCCATTGTCAGGCATCTCATTGAGCCCAGGTGGGAGACAGAGTTATTGGTGAGTTCTTTGAGACTGTGGGGTGCATGCAAAGAGTAGGTTTGGATGCATATGCCTTGCCTAGTTATTGAGGAGATGTGTCAGAGACTAGAGATGCCCCTCCAATTGGAGGAGCTCCACAAGGCCATCAGGGAACTTCCCCAAGGTAGCTACCCAAGGGAGGATGGTTTGACTCCTAGCTTCTTCTTGGAGTGTTGCGAGTTGCTTGGTCTAGATTTTTGTAGCACTTACCAACACAATCTATACATTGAAGAGATTCCTGACAACATGAGTGAGGGTTTGATATACCTTATCCCCAAGGAGGGAAGCTCCTTGGATAAGATTTTGTAGTGGTGGTCCATCACCATCAACTCAGCCTACAAAATCTTAACAAAGGCTTTGGGATTGAAGATTTAGTTGCTACTTCAGAGAGCATTATACATGAGACCCAAACAAGTTTTTTCAAGGAGTGTAGTATCATTGACAACATCTTCACCTTTTGGGAGGTGTCTACTCTCGCATATCTCTAAAGATAGGATCTTATGATATTCCTTCTTGACATACGACAAAGTTGAACAGGATTTTTGGAGGGCAATCTGCATACGATGGGGTTTTCATATACTTGGATAAGAGGTGTGCCAGCTCTCTTTAGATGTGCACACAATCAGGTGCTTTTGGCAAGGAGAAGAGTGGAACTCTTCATGCTCAAAAGTTTGGTTAGACAGGGTTGCCCCCTTTCCCCCTTCCTTTTCCTCTTCCATGCTCAGGCGATGAGTAGATTTTTGACTTCATAAGAGGTTTTTTTGCAAGGTTTAGAGCTTCCTAGTAGGGGAGACAAGATGTTGGATGCTGAGTTTGCTAATGACAAGTCAGGCATGTACTTGGAGGTCTAGGAGGCCAATTTGCATAGTTGTGAGAAGGCCTTGGAGGCGTTTTGTTGTGCATTGACGGCACTAATCATAGTGGCTTTCTCAGCTGCTACTACTCCTAAGCCATATTGATTGTGTGGAGAGAGCTTCAAGTGGATCCCCCTAGCGACTTTTGTACATTACGGGTAGTCATACTGGTTTTGATCTATCTCCAGAGTAGTACAATTCTCATCTCCTTCTTTCCATTAGGAGGAAATTGCTAGATTGGAGTTTGGGGGTTGTAGTGGCCAACCATGTGCTTTTGGCTAATATCTGGTACATCATGTCTTGTTAGATCTTCTTGAGATCTTATATTAGCCAATTGGAGAGGTTGATCAAGGATCGGCAAGGCATGACATCCTGCGACTTAGGCCAAAGTGTCCTAGCAGGTCATCATTTTACCATCTTCTCAAGGAGGGATGGAGATTATGGACACATCATGGAAAATCAGAGCTCTCCTTGGAAAGCTTGTGGTCAGAGGACTTCTTCTAGGAGGGGAGCCCTAGAAGGAGTTGTTGTTATAGAAAATTCATGCATGATTCCTTCATATGGGGGGCCCTTGGACCCTGTCCATCAAGTGGATTCGCACAGAGATTTGCGGAGTTGGCCTGAGTAAGGACCACTTTGTTGCAAGCTTGCTTAGGCCCTAAGAGCAGTTGAATGGCCTTGAGTAGCACCATCCCACATGCATTGAGGAGTTCTTGAGGTAGCCTCTTGTTTGAAACGCTATGGTCATCACACAATGATGGAACTTGGTTGGTAGTAGTCCTTATGTTTCTTAGGGCCCCATGGTAGAGGATGCAACCCGTACTTTTGGAGGCTGGCTTCAGCTCTCAGACCTTCTTGAGGAGATTTAGAGCATCTAGCTATGAGGCATGAGAGGGGTGCAAAGCATGTGTTAAGATATTATAGAGGCTATACATATTGAGTGTTATATCCCTCTTGAGACATTAGCTCTCAGTTGGATGGGGGCTTTCACATGAATGGAGGCCCTCATTGCAGTTAGGGCTTGCCAAGAGTCAGGACTGCATGTTTTTCAAGGTTCAGGGAGAGGGCCATATTTACAGAGTCTTAATAGAGGCACCACAAGTTGCAGAGTGTTGTTTTCATAGGATTCAAGTTTTGAGCATCTATGGGAGGACATGTGTCATAGATATCGACCCGGTAGATCTTGCGTCATGAAACTAGTGTCTTTGGGATTTGGCGAGTTTCCCTTTGGTAGGAGTGTAGTGGGACCCAAGAGAGTGGTTTTAACGAGATCCTTTCTCTTTAGCGGATCACCCAGGTACCCCTTTCTTCCAGCACATAGCTTTTTTGGGGTGCCACATGCTGACAGCACCATGGAGCGAGGCTTTCCATGTTGCAGCACTTCACTGGTAGGAGGAGGGTCTCATAGTCAAGTTCTTGTCAGGGTTCTAGGAGTGTTTGTGGAATAGTAGATAGCTAAGGAGAGTTACCATGTTTCTACTTGATGTTTGCAATCTATCAAGCTTTGTATCTAGTGTGATGACAGTTTATGGTGTGGTCTCTATAGCCTCTTTAGCATGTGTCCTAGTTGTAGTAGCATGTGATGTGTCTATATTTGTGTATGGTAACTGTGGTGGTGCACTGGTAAGACTCTGGCTCCTGCACTCCATATTTTCCCTTGCCTCTTCCATGATCTCAACAAAGGTTTATCCCCTAGATCATCCATATGATGTGAATCCTAGAGGTGATCTAAATCATGCTCGTTGCATAGAGGGTATGGTAATCGGGTCTACTATAGTCTCAACAGCACTACTCCAAGAAGGGAAATAGCATAGTCCACACAACAATATATAGGTAGCCTCGTCATAAACTCTCATATAGGTACCTCATAAGGAACCTCATGGGGTAGCACTCGCTGTGTCATAGGGAGGGTACTCTCCAAATCTAGCTCTCTTCCTCATTTTCATCCTCCAATCCTCATCAACATACAAGGTTCCACTCTCAAATAGGTCCAAAGATATAGTATGTGGTAGCTCAAAGGTGTCAGGGTGATCCTCATGAAGGGTTAACGTGACACAATTGGGAATCTCCTCCATCATGTTTCTATAAGATGTACCAACACCATCAAGAAGGTGACTTGGCAAGGTCAGATGTGCTTGGGCCCTAAGAATATGGAGACTATGTGTCTGATGGTCTATGGACTGAAGTTGGATATATCTCTTATGGGCGACTACATGTGTGTAGTCACATATGTGTGTGCACATAGGCAATACATCTAGCTCACCATGAACCCACAATGGTCTATGAAATAGAGCCTCAAATCCATGATAGCCAAAATACGTCACTCTAGGTCAAATTTGGTGTCAAGGAGGTCTATATGCAAGTGCACTAGCTATGGTGCGTAATCTGGCAATTAAAGGTTAGCCAAGCGCTAAGTTGGGGTTATTGCATGTGAACAAGCTCTAACAATCGTCTCTCGGTCCAAGTCGCGATCAAAAATCATTCACGGATCAAATCGAAATCTAATCATATGCAAGGATGTGACCAATGGCTAAAATCAAGCTATGTCCAGAACTCACATGTGAATGGGCTCTAACTAGCATAATCTGGTCAAATTCAAGGCCACAAACGAATCTCTACAGCAAATTAGGGTCAAATGATTTCAAGCATCCAATCTGGTGTCAAATCAAGCCAAAAGGGTCAAATGTAGACCAAAATTGAAATCCGTGTAAGAACAGGGTTATGTGTCCGATCTCACTCAAATCGGGCGTAATCTGGCAAGTCGGACATAATCTGGTAAAATCCAACTCTTCGAGCGTATCTAGTCTAAAGTGCATAATTGTGCATAAGTGCATGTGAACGGAGCGCATACAGAATGTGTCATGCGCCTAGGAACTAAGGAGAAGGCCCGTGGAGGTCATCTAATAAAAATGTAACCTATCACGTGAGTTCAACAGAAGGGTATTTAAAGTTCTTGAAACTTATAGAAATATATATACCAAAGGACATTATTTTTTCATATTTGAGAAAAATTTACAAATTTTAAAAGAAAAGGGTACATTATATTCTTAACAAAATTCACAGATAAGGGGTTTTACAAACATGTCTTGAACGCACGTGATATGGTAGTTTTACATATAGTGAACCCCCCGAGGGAGAAGGGTTAAGAGGGAGAAATGCAAAAAAAAGACAATCCAATTTATTTATTTATTTTGGGGGGGACAAAAAATTACATAAGAAAAAAGAAATAAATAAATCAAACCACTAAAATTCATAAATAAAACAAAAAACAAAAGGAAAAGATACAAATCCACAAAAGAAGAAATTAACAAAACAAACCTTAAAAAAATTACAATATTTTTTTGCTTTTTATTCTTTTTGGATTTTTTGAAAAATAATTTTTTTTAAAAAAATTTGATTTCTTATTTCTTGAGATTTTTTAGTTATGTTTTTTTTAATGATTTTATTTTTTTATTTCTTAGCAGTTTTTTTCCTTTTTTGATTCATTTTGTTTTTTACTTGGATTTTTTATTTTTATTTTTTTTGGTTCTTTTTTATTATTTTTTTTGGATTTGTTTTTTTCCTTCTTTGGGTTTTCTTTTGATTTTCTTGATTTTGTTTCCAAGTGTGTGTGTGTGTGTGTGTGTTTTAATAAAGGCAAAATGAAATTTAAAACAAATGAAAATGAAATCAAAATTAAATGGAATACAATGAAAATAAAATGAAATGAAATGTAATAAATGTAAAAACCAAATCAAATATGAAATAAGCATGCAGCCGTCAGGCGAGCTGTCCACGCTGATTGAGGGGAGAAAAAAAACTAGTTGTATGCGATCTCACAAAATGATATATTATTGACACTACTCAATGGTGGGTGTTCAAATGCAAGTCTTAATGAGGCACACGTGCAACAATATACATGTTTCAAATCATGTTACAAATCAACCATTTTCTAATAAAAATTTACAAAATGTAGTTGATGAGGATAGGACTGAAAGTGAGTATGTTAGAGATATGCCAAGATGACTAGTATAATTCCTTGTATGAGAGTAAATTTGGTGCCACCTTTGTCTATTCATACTCATTGAGGATTTGGAAGTTGTAACTAGACGATCATGTGAAGGTAGAAAGGCTCTTCTTAGTTTTTGACGATGTCTGGCAGTTCGGCAGTTAGTTTTCTCTTATGCAATCGCACTGCTCTTGATGTTGTTTTGTAAGCGTTTGTGGATTTATGAATAGTGATTAATGAAGTGCATTCTCTTCTTTGTTTCATGTGTTCTTCAGTACTCTCTTATGCAGTAGTATAGTGTAGCATGCCGTTCTACTGTGTACCTATACTGAAATACTGTTAGGGTGGCTAGCCCCTAACACTTTGGCAATCCTGCTTTCGGTTCGAGGTCAGCCTGAACCATATGGCAATCAGGAATAAAGCAGAGAACTGCTATGCAAGTGGACGTAGACCACCTAATGGAATTCTCAAATTGGGTAACCCCGCAGGAAGTCTCTGAGGAATATGCAACCAAATTATTGGAGGATTTCTTCTCTAATCTGTCAAGGGAATCAAAATTGCAATAGTTGACAAGGTAGTTACTTCATTTTTACCTTTTGGGACATGCAATTTACCTTCATGTTACAGTCTGTATGAAAGGAAGGTGTTGGTATAGTATTTAAGACAAAAAAGAAGAAATCATGTATGAGTGGGTCAGGGCAAGGGTCCAATTTACCACAACACTCATATGGCACAAGGTTTAGACTGAGGAGAGAGTTTGCTGCAAGGGGAAGACAAAAATCCTAAAGTCTAGTAGTGATGACCAAGAAGAACCATTAAGGGGGCTTATTGCAGGGCAAGAAACTGTTGGGGCAGGGATTGAATTGCAAGAACCTAAACACAGGCTGCAGGAGACCCCACCTACAAACCAAGGAGGCCAACAAGCAACTTCTCCACAACAGGCCCACTTTTGGGACAATTGGTTAATGTACTGCTCACTCAAACAATCTTAAAGACAAGAAGACAATTTCTGTTTGTACCAGCAGGAATAGGTACTTTACCTTTTAATCCACTCCTGATAAGAGTACTCAAGACACTTTCGATATCTCCAATGGCTGCACCAAATCCCCAAGTGGGTCCGGAAAAGTTCAGCGGGAAAAAGTCCCAAGATGTTGATCGCCATGTTGGTCAATTTCAAACAAGGTGGTCAGCAAGTGGTTATGAGGTGTGACATCCAGTTGTAGTGAAAAAAGAGCACTTTGCAGCAACATTGCAAGGTAAGGCCATCGATTGGTTCTTGCAATATAGGATGGTAGCTTTTGCTGATCATAATGATTTGAGGTAGAGATTTCTATTAAGGTTCATGGAGGATAAAACACCTGAAGACATTTTGAAGAAGTTGAGAAAATTGAAGCAAAAAGATTTGTTACTTGAAGATTATGCACAGAAGTTTAGAAACTTAAATAATAGGTTGGAAGTAGCACATTAGGAGATTTCGGAGGTCTTTTGGAAGAGAGAGGAAAATAAGCTCCTCCAATGAGAGAAGAGCGTACGTTACGTAGAAAAATAGATTGATATTAACAAAAATATAAAAGGTGTCCCTCTCCTCATTTAATAATCTAATGATCCTTGAAGACGATCACTCTCTTTCATTTAATGCGAGCACCTTTTTCAGAAAGTAGATGCGGTGCATTTAATACGGCTTACGTCATCACTGGAAAAGTCACAAAACTATCAAGTGGTGGAAGATTTTGAAACTTTTGATACTGTCAATGCGTCCAGAACGCCCAAATATCCTAGAAATGAATGTCTAGTTGCCTCGCTCCAACATCCAAAGAAGCTAAAAATGTCAAAAACCTTTAAAGAACATTTTACTAACAGCGCGCGAGGGGGCATTCCAAAATTCTGGAATGCCTCCTCGCGCGCCGTTAGTAAAAAGCCCCTTTTTTTCTCTTTTCAGGGAGCTTTTTGAGAGGAAAATGTCAAAAAACCTCTAAAAAGGGGCTTTCTTGAAAGATAAGTGTCCAAAAACCACTAAAATGAAGCTTTGTACTAACGGCGCGCTGGGGGCATTCTAGAATTTTAGAATGCCTCCTCGCGCGCCTTAAGTAAAAAGCCCATTTTTTGGGATTTTTTGACATTTTTTGCCTCTCTGAATGTCGGAACGAGACAAGTAGACATTTGTTTGTAGAGTATTTTGGCATTTTAGATGCACTGGTGGTGTCAGAAGCCTCAAAATCTATCACTGTATGACAGTTTGTGACATTTCAAGTTCCAGTGATGACGTAAGTTGCATTGAATGCACTGTACCTGCCTCCTGAAAAAGACACTCGCATTAAATAAAAAAGTGACCGTTTTCAAGGACGATTGGGAATATAAATCTACTTTTTAGAGTGTTTGGTTGTCCTTTTGGACGTACTCACAAGGTGCAGATGCATTTTAAAAAAAGTTTCTAGAGAGAGAAATACAATTTCTTACAAGGCCCTCCAAAATGACCTCCAAAATTTTCTAATGCAACAGCAGCAATTGGGAGATTATTTTTGTAAGGGACTCAAAAACGAGTTCAGATATGCTGTAGCAATTAGAACCCCATTAGAAAATGCACATCATTAAACTGATTTGGTGATTTGGTGATTTGGTGAGAAGTGTTGTAGTAGGTAGACCCCCATTAGCATATGCACATGATTTTACTGATTTGATGGAAGTAGCTACAAGAGCTGAAAGAAGATATAGAGGTAAGGCATAACTTAAGGAGATGAAGAAGAAAAAAACTGAGGACTCCGACTCAGAGTCAAAGGAGTCAAAGTCAGATACTGATGATTCAAATCAGGATACTGAAGTTGACACTGATAGTGATGAGGAGGAAGATTGGTCAGTAAAGAAGAAGAACAATAAACATAAGTAGAAAAAGAAGAAGCAAAAGAAAAATAAGGGTAAGGATAAGAATGACAGGAAGTAGGTAAAGGAAGCAGTGATGACTATAGATTCAGTTAGCAAAATCATTCAGAAGAAATTGCAGACAATTGGAATGTATCAATTTGGAATGTCAACAAAACCATATTGCCAGGTTTGTCAAAGATTTGGTCACGAATATGAAAACTGTTATTATAATCCAGATTTTAGAGAAAGAAGACCTGAGTATATTACTCAAAAAATGAGGGAGGCAGCTGCAAATGTGGTAGCTTCTTAGGGTGCTAATAGGAGATATCAGGGACCTACACCTCAAAGAAGGTTCCAGACCTCAATAATTGGGGATATTAAAATAGAAATTGGAACAATATGCAATAGTCACCAAGCAATTATTGTGGGGTCATGGGACATAGGCAAGGACTTGATTGTTGTGGAATCTGGTGTAGACATCGAAATGATAGTGGAATCCCTATTATCATCTACAAGAATAACAATAATAACAATAATAACAATAATAATTGACCTCTAGAACAAAATCAGCCACTTCCACCACAACAGCAACAGAGACCTCTAGGTCATGCTAATTAGTGATTTTGGAAGAGTGGACTGAAGAGCATGGACTGAGGAAGAATGGATTGAGAAAAAAGCAGAGTCCCAAAGAGAAACGGTAGACTAATCAGTAGGTGCAAGAGAGAAACCTGACTCAAGAAGCACCTTGGCATTATAATTGTGACTACACTACTTGTATCCTCATTGAGGATATTCTAGAACGCAGTGGATGTATTGATGCCATGGTGGTCACTAGGGCAAAGACCAAGGTTGGAAAATCCATCTTGGAAGAACTGGACAACCCAAACAGTTTGAACTAGAAAGAGCAAAAAGCAGTAAGGACAAGGGCACTCAAGGAAGTGCAAGGCTCTCAGAGCAGGGGTGTACCACTTGAGAATTGGAATTTTGTTATAAGATCATTCGATGATCAGGGAAGAAGTGTTTCAAATCATAGTACAACTGTACTACAAGAATAGGTTGGTGGTGATGAATTTTATGAAGCTTTGTTATCAGCTCCATTAGCTATGACAGTGAAGCAAATGTTGAGGTTGGTACCTGCATTTTGACAACAATTGTTAAAGAGACTTACTAAGGAAGTAGCAGGAAAGAATCAAGAAACAAGAATGTATATTGAGGAAACTATTTTTGGGGAAGCTTGTGAAGTTCAACCTTTGGATGTTGATTATAAGGTACCAGTAGTTGGGGCTTCCATTGGAAAAGTGTTTTTCCCTGGTGTACTCTTGGATGGGGGGTCAGGAGTTAATATCCTCCTAGAGTCAACTTGTAAACGTTTGAATCTTTTGAAGTGGGATCCAGCTCCTTTTCAAGTGAAATGGAAGACCAAAGGTGGGTTCAACCTTTGGGAATTTTGCAAAATTTGTAGATCTCAGTTGGGGACTGCAGTTTGTAGCCAACTTTGTGGTACTCAGGTTGGAAGAATCTGTTCATTCTTATCCAATAATGTTGCGAAAACCATGGTTAAGAGCAGCAAGAGTAAAACAACTATGGGGTACAGACTCCATTGTGATCAAAAAAGGTAAGAAGAAAGTTAGAATACAAATGGATGCTAGGAAGGTAATACCACTAGGTTTCAGGGCACTACATGCAGAGGGACTGAATATGGTAGAAGAAATTGGAGAGGATGTAGAAGAAGAATTTTTTAGAACCAAATCATCAGTGGTACTTATTTTTAAAGTGGATGTGCAAAAGATAGCATGTTTTGCAGCATCGGGATGATGGCTTGAAGTCTTTGAATCAGGAAGCACTAATTGCTCAGGGTAAGCAGTCATCTACCAAATTGGGCAATGAATTGTTGATTTTTTTGCAGATTGGAAACAAAGAAGAATTGGAAGCTATTGAAGCAGTAAGAAAGAGCTTTTGAACATCAGATGGAAAGAACTGCTAGGGTTACTCAGGATGAACTGCAAGAACTAAACCTGAACACTCAGGAGGAACCACAAATAGTGAAGGTGTCAGTTGAATTGGATGAGGATTTCAGGGAGAAATTTAAGGAGTTGTTCCTAGAATTTAAATATTTTTTTGCATGGAAATATACAAATATGAAGGGAGTAGATGCTAGCTTTTGTCAACACAAATTTAACTTCGAAGAAGATGCAGTATCAGTGGTACAACAAAGATACAGGATGAATCCTAACTATGCCAAACAGGTTAAAGAGGAGATTGATAAACTATTGGATGTGGGTTTCATTTAACCATGGATAATGTCACTTGGTTCTCACCAATTGTTGTTGTTCCCAAGAAGAATGAAAAGATCAGGGTGTGTGTAGATTATAGGTAACTTAATGCTACTACAGTGATTGATCCATTTCCATTACCTTTTTGTGATACACTATTGGATGCGGTAGCTGGACATGAACTTTATAGTTTCCTGAATGGTTTAAGTAGATACAACCAGATCTAAATGGCCCTGGAGGATAGGAAGAAAAAAACTTTTGTCACTAAGTGGGGAGTTTATGCTAACAATGTGATGACATTTGGCTTAAAGAATCTTCCACCATTCAGAAGGTGGTACAGCGTGTGTTTGTTGAATTCCTTAAAACATTTATGAGAGTATTTTTGGATGATTTTAGTGTTTTTGGAAAGAACCAAGAGCATCTTGAGCACTTGAGGTTGTGTTTTCAAAAATGCGGGGAATTCAGACTGACACTGAACCCATCCATGTATGCACATACCAATCTAAGATATTGTATACACAGATGCTCTGTACCAGTAGGTTTTGCATGCACAGGCTTTGCAAGGCATGTGCATAAATACTTTAAGCAGATACCACATCCCAGCTTGCGGCCCAAATGGGTAGCCATAACTACATGTGCTAATTTTAACAAGGACACCCACTTTGCCCCCATTAGCTATCCACTATGGGAAAGCCAAGTTAAAGAGTAAGGTAGGCACCTAATACCAATTGCTATATTAAGTTGAGGAGAAGGTACTCTAGCTACATATCAACCAAAGTAATCCAGCTAAATATCCAAGGCTATCTTTAGATGAATTCCAAAGTCAGTAGGGAATACCATTGTAGGTATGACAAAAAACATTCTAGGTATACCTTAAATAATCAAAGCTATATTAATTTGGAGACAACTTGCACAAAGGTAAGCCAGCTAAGTATCCAAAATCATCTCAGGTAAGTTACAAACCGAGTAGGGAACATGATCTAGGGATGCAATATATATCATTAGACAATAGATTAACAATGTATCAGTGGAAAATGAGATCAAACAGTATCACCATGTTGTGTGGTTGGGATAACCGTGGAAGAGAAGTTCCACTATCTCACATTTAAGTGTGTGTGTGTGTGTGTGCACGCGTGCACACGCACGTGTGTGTGTTTGAATTCAAAATCCCATCATTCAGAATCATATACTGACAGACTTAAATACTATTTTGAAAAACCTATTGTGTAGAAAACCATTTCTTAAAAGAAACTGGAGACTTTCTTGATACAAAATCAATCCATTGCAAAATACATGATAAAGTGGGAGTTTTAGCCGGAACTCCCAGATGAGAGCGGGATCTTTACGTGCCAACCAACCACAAGTACAATTCATTAGAACTAATTTGTACTAAATGGGTGGTAGGTATCCAAGAAATCCCCACTGCTTGTTATTACTGTCACATCCCAAACCCCAACCATACTCCTAGACATATATCATGTTTTCTTTAGCTGATCGTCTATGTAAGTAGGTCTATTACGGTCTTTGAAAGATTTTATGGATTTACATGGTTTGGAGATAGGGTCCCTAGTTGCTATTGGCTTTTGCCTACTATGTGCAGCCATAAGCTTGTCCCGAATTTGTGGAGCTTAAGTATGTCCCGAGTCATGCTCATCCTATTTGTCTGCATGTAACCCTGTTTATTAACAATAATTAGACACATGTATTTTATTTAATATCCTATGTTAGAGCTCCATCTTTTGCCCCTCTTTATAAGTATTTATGAGTACATGCATATATCTTTTTATGATTCCACCAAACGTTTATTACTATGATATATTTACCCAAGTGTTTATTTTTAATAAACAACTAAAGTGTTTCTAACTTGTGATGATATATACTTACTTCCTAACTTGTGAAAATTTTGGCATCATTTCCTTTGTACCATTACTCTTTTTTCAAAAACAACCAGAAGTACTCACTGTATCATATATCCTCATAGGAGGTTTTCATAGTCCAGATGCTATATCTTTATCAATACCACTATTAATGCTTACCACTATCAAAGATCGTACAGTGCTATTTCTTAAAAAAAAGAGCCTATTTTTTAATTGTTTTAAGTGTTTGCTCAGCACGTAGAGAGATCTTATGCACATATTCAAAACACTATGTATCTTGGTACCTGAACCAAACTTGCCATTGACATTTGTGTTCTTGTAATCGCGTTTATCACAAAAAACTCTCCAACTTTGTTACTGTATAGAAAATGATATCAGTTTTAGGATGCTGATTCGTACTATGTTTTTAACACTATTATATGTTATTGATACACTATGCATATGATTTCCTCTATGTGTATACATGCTATTGTGTTGTTCTGCGTGAAATCCTTCTTCATGTGTTTTGCAGACCCGGTGTGTATGCCCGTGTGTACATGTATGTGTGTGTATGCAAAAACCCGTATATGAGCATGCATGTGCTTGTGTGTGTATTTTTAATTTGCTTTAACTAACCTTTTATGTTATTATGCAAAAAATACAGTACCAAGACGGTTTGATGCATGCTATTATGTAATGTGAATGGATGTAAAGCCGCTTATTCTTTCTTGGCTACTTATAAACATAACGATTTCATGGTATTTAAAATATGGCACACTGTACAGAGCCCTTATGCATATGATTGTGTGCATGTGTGTAATTGCCAAGCCATAAATCTTGCAACCGGAAAAAAACCAACTATTTACCTTTTGTGTTGCGTCAAGGGATTGAGAACCAGTTCGCCATGTACTTTGCTATGAAGTGTATCAATTTGCTTACGTTTGTTGTTGATGGCCCATGACTCCACAACCCAAGGGGTATTGAATTCTAATCACTAGCGATGTGAGTATGTGTATGAAAGTACCAAAGCGCTCAACTTACTATGTGTGTGTGTGTGCGCGCGCGCTACAAAGTAGGTTCAATCTTGCATTTCTAGCTTTGTTCAAGCTGCTCTTATAAGCATTGTATGCATGTGGTGCTCTTTAATGATCCATGCTGTCTATTTTGCTTATCTCAGAAGGGTGAACCACCAACCATGCTCCAATTACTTACTTGAAATATCAGGTTATCACAACTTTAAAAAAAACTCTACTATCCTTGAAAATTGGGGACTTTATTATTGGTACATCATTTGATGAGTTAGAAAATCTAAGGGCAAAGCTCTATTCTTGGAATTCATTACAAGAAAGCCATATTGAATTATGTTTTAACCAAAACCATTGCAATCTTCTTGTAGTCGGCTTCCATTTTCCTTCCATCATTCATCCCTTAGCGACGTAGTTGCCTAGTCCAAGGTACAACATAAGTACATGTCTGACAATATGGTGTTTATTTTCATTATTATTTTTAATTGTGAGAATTTTTAGGAGAATGTTTGTCCTAATACCAGTTATTTACCAAGTGATTGTGGTAATGGTATGTATGCCACATTTTGTGTGTGTGTGTGTGTGTGTGTGTGTGTGTGTGTGTGTGTGTGTGTGTGTGTGTGTGTGTGTGTGTGTGTGAGAGAGAGAGAGAGAGAGAGAGAGAGAGAGAGAGAGAGAGAGAGAGAGAGAGAGAGAGAGAGAGAGAGAGAGAGAGGGAGAGGGAGATAAAAAACTGATTGTGTGTCAAACACATAATCAGTCAAGGCCTAAGAGAAAATCACTTAACATTATCATAATGCTGGTATAAAGATATCCCTAACCTCAACATACGTTACCCAATGACCTTGCCAACACTGTCTACCATCGAGTCAGATAGAGCTGTCAGTTTGATTGTTTCATTGTACATCACTTGTGTGTGTGTGTGTGTTTACCGTTATTTTTCCAACTGTACAGAACTATATAGTGAATTGCACCATTGAACACAACTAGTAGACTTCAAGGCATGATACAATCATATTTATACAATCAGAGAACATGATCATAAATTACTGAATTAATTTTTCAAGAATGAAGTACAATATGTCACTCAGGAGGAGTAGGACGTCCTCTGGTAAGTGAAGGAGAGATCGATACCTGCCACCATCCAAACATCAAAGCTTATTAGAATAGGCTACAATGAATGGGTAGACAGGTACCAAGTGACCTCTGCCACTTGTTATTGATGTCACACCCCTAGAACAACCTCCTACTATTATCCTGAATTTTGATTTTTTACAATGGTCAGTTCAAAAACCGCTTTTGCTTTCCTAGGTAAGTATTCCCTAGTCCTATACGGTTCTACTGTAGGTGATTTAAGCTCCAATCTGGCCATTTGTAGCTTATTATTAATTGTCTTCATGTTCTCTGGGTTACTATTCACCCTAATTCGTGCAGTCAGCCTTACTTTGTTTGGTTCATGTATCAGACAAGCATTCATTTCATGAGCATTGGCAGTCATTGTACTCGATATTTGAAAAAATTTGCCAGAGTTTTGTTTGTTTTTCTAAACAATTAAAAAAAAAACCATAACCGTATCAAGGTTTCAAACATTCCAATTATCTTCCTGTATGTGATTCAAAACCTGCTCTCAAAAAAACCAGTCATTTATCTTGACAAGCAACCAGTTGTCTTCCAAAAAAAACCTTAATATTCATGTCTTTCCAAAAACTACCTTTATCAATACCTGCAAATGATTGGTTAAGCATAATCCCGTCTCAACCACAAAAAGCATTTCCTTATTCAGATTAAGTCTATAACCACCAAGTTACTCCTACAATTATGTTAACTTTGAGCAAGCATGTGTTCTCAACCGGCTTGGTTCCCAACATCCCCCCCCTTTTTTTTTAAGATTTTGTATTCTCGGACTAGCTAAGCCAGCCCGCTCATTCGCTATGATATGTTTCCGGATCAGAGAGTAAAATTGCAAAAGGATTCCTTAAGTCCAGCAATATATGTGATTCAAAAACCGCTCAAAAACCACAGTTATTATACCATTTTTTCTCGACAAGCGACCACTTCCATATTTATTATTTTCCAGAACCACTTTATGTAAACATGCATATGATCAGGTATGCATAACTGAGTGTTATCAACAACCAGACGACATTTATCTGCATGCATCTGTGTGATTAAGTGGGTGTTAAAAAAACCTGAAAAGCGGTCTAAGTACTCAGACATTATATTAGTTGATCAAGCATGTGTTATCTCCTCAATATTCCTGTTGCAGGTTCCCGAAGTCCTAGTTTCCTTATTTTTCAATTAGGCATTTCATCTTGCCTGAATATACTCAATAAACCAGTACTCCAGCTAATCACATCAGCTCATGCCCAGTACGAAATCTCTATTGCAAACGATATTCAGAGTTTCATAGTTTTGTTTAATCAAATGCACAGTAAAGATCAGTATAGTTTATGCTTTTAAAGACCATAATTCTCGAGTAAGGACCTGTACACTGTTGCATGCTTTGAAAATTGTTTTATGCATCTTTACACTATGCGGATTAGTGCATGCTTTCTTTTATGCTATGCAGGTCAGCATGATCGAGATGTTAAATGTGCTAAATTTATGAATAATCTTTCATACACAATCATCCTTATTGACCCCATACTTATACATGAGTTTGTACCTCAGCTATTCGCATCAAGACAGTGCACCATATGTGTATGTATGGTGTGTTAAGCTCAGTCGATCAAGGTGGGGATCAACCTGTGAATTCGGCATTGCCTCTCTCAGCGTTAGGAGATGCCTCTGCAGGGAGTGTTAATGCGCGGAGTCTCCTCCACTTCCTTTGGTTCGGACCAGATTTTGGGCACTGATGCCTGTGTGTGCATGATGGGCAATGGTGCAGATGTGGTGTGTGTGCGCGATGGGCGATGGTGCAGGTGTGGTGCATGCTGTGGTTTGCATTGTGCTTATATGCCCCTCAGTAGTGCTACCCGATTTCGGTGATTAAAGACAGCCATGCTCTTGCCTCGGCTCAAAGACTATTTTTAGCAGTAATACCATCTATTTTGCTTTATTCCTAGCATGTGAGATTGCTTTAAAAGTTATTATGTGCCCTGAATCCATTAGACCCTATTCCCGTGAAGACTTCTAGTCCATTTATTTTTTGGCACCAAATAGAATGTTCTATTCCAAAAAAAAAATTGAATACAACCATATGCAGAACAATCTCCACGAGTATGGCATAAGATGTTCTCCAAAAAAATTCCCCGGGGTATTCACATTGTTCCTCCACTGCTGCCTTTGCCTGATAGTGTATGTCCAACTGCTTTCTGCATGAGTAGAAAGTTACAAGCATATTAACCAGGTTCCTAGGTATCGTGTAATGTGTGTGTGTGTGTGTGTGTGTGTGTGTGTAAAAGACTTCAACTAACTGAAAGAGAATCCTGCTCATAACATTCAATCATTAGAAGGAGACCTCATGACAGGTCTCATCCCCATTCAGACTACCATCACATTTGTTAGCATTATATGTTTTCTATGCAAGTTTTTGACAAGATTACCTCGAACAAAAGCATCTCTGACAAATTTCATTTTATAACTTGGAGTATGTAATCAGTATAGCCGACCTGATATGAGTGATAATATTCCAAATTGTGTGTACAATTTACAATTGCCAAAAAATTTGCCAGCATTTTGTTTATTTTTGGATCATGTTTTCAAAAATTCCATTCTCTTCTCTCTTATGAGACCCTCACAGGAGGTTGAAAGTACAAAATATTCCAACGATGAAAAGTATTTAAGTACTAAATTATTCTTCTATATTATCATTGTGTTGTACTTCAAAAACACCTTAATTATCTAGCAAACCTAAAACTGGCCAGATTCCAAGTAGCTGCACGGGCACCTACCTATGGGTAATCTTAAATTAAGAGGTGTTTGATAGAATTCACAATTTGGTTTGATCACTTATCCAAGTAAAAGATTACTACTGCCATTCTAAGTAGATGCAAAGGTCTACCTGATGAGTGTTCGACTATATGTGTGAGGAAGGTGTGCATATCCTCCTTCCTTGTGTTGGATTGCCAAGCTTCGTATGATCCAACCTTTGGCTATCATGTTGGAACCATGCCAATCCATTTGTATGTTGCATTTTGCAAGCGGCAGCAGCTACGAGTACAATAGTAATGTTAATGCCGTAAGCACTCATCCCCAGGGTGTGCCTTAAGAGGAAACACAAAAGTAACATTTCATTTCATAACATGAGATATGGCGATGCTAATGGATGTCTAGATCAAGCAGCATTTGATCAATCATACCTCTATGTGCATGGACTTGAGATCCTCCATTTCTTTATTCCATTGCAAGATTTTGTGTGTGTGTGTGTTGAGTAACATCCCATGAGGATGTGATGATTGGGTAAATCAAGGATTACCTGGCGGCTACGCAGATAGTGACCACAAAGGGGTGTATCGGTAGAGATGGAGAGAGAAATGAACGATGGGAAACAACAGCACTTCACGTAAGCGAATCCCCAGGGAAAGCCAGCCAAGAGACAATCTGAAGGTTTTGATGAACAAGGAGGAACCCACATCCCGTTTGGTGTAGCAACAAGGAGCAGGAAAAATGGCCGTGCGTGTGGTACTGGTATTCTGTAGTTAGCGCACACTGGAGCCAGATAAGGAAACAACTGGTTGGCTTAGATGTGCTGATGAGTGAGGAGGAATGTCCAAGGGGGAACACGCATAAAAGAGCAAGGCTGGCAGAGGAAAGGATGAGCAGGAACATGCCTACACTCATAGAAGAGGAGACCATGCAGCCTACGAGGTGTATGAGCCAAAAGGGAGCCATGACTCCATGATCAGACCATTAGTGGTTTGTATCAATTTGTTATATTGTATCAAATCATGGGCCTATGCACGATGCTAGCCTTTATGAATGTGATCCAAGATTAAAGATACCCACCCTCCAAGTTAGGTAACGATACGGTGAGCTTATATATACCACCACCTATCACTCATATGTATATTCATGTGAGCCCATAGAGAAAAGTTACACCAGCATAGAGTGGGTAATGAGTGTACCCCATGATGTGCAAAATCAACTAAGATGAGAAATATCGAGAGTGCAACTAGAAAACCTAGCAGACTGGGCAAGTATTGCTTGTGTGAAGTATATGGGACTAGCATATTCATTCCAAGATTATTTCCTAATCCATCACAAAAAAGGTTGTCAAACTCTCATCAACCATAGGAATTTTAATGATCGTTCCATACAATGTGGGGATAGACACGGTGAAATATCAAGTGAGTGTAAGTGAGATACCCACTTTTGATAACTGCATTTGTGTGTGTGTGTGTGTGTGTGTGTGTGTGTGTGTGTGTGTGTGTGTGTGTGTGTGTGGCCCTCCCCCATCCTCGAGGAAAGGTACACTTGGTGGAGGATAGGCCACCAAGTGGACCTATCCTCTACCAATTTTATGTTTTAAGATGTTGATGCTATATCTAATGCTAGGAAATTTGTTTGCTTCAATGACATGTAATAATGCGTTCCTTTGTAATACCGTTCTCTACTACAAACACGGATACGAGTTTATTGAAATCTGTAATAGCATATGATTCTTGGGAGGCATTGTATAATATGGGAAGTACTTGTGAAATGCATACATTATATGCCGTCTTTCTCGGCCAATTACTGGCTGCATAAATAAATGAAACATTAGGACATGGTAGTTTTTCTTTTTTCCAAGTGTTGTATGTAGCATACTCCCCCTTAATTGGTTCACATAATTGGATATGTGCATTCAAATATGTGACCTTATCTTCATTGTGTGTGGCTTTGATCCCAATAATGTCTAATGGATAAATTATAAATGGGTCCTCGTGGGAAGGGTTTTTTGTGGTCAAGACATTGTCAAACAAAGGGGTTATTGGCAAATAATAAATCATCCTTATATCTCCAAGAATATAGAAAGGCTTTCATTATATCATATCGTTTAAGGCGATATATCTTTTTTATGTATTCAATCTCAAAACAAGCCAAGTATAAATTACACCATTAATGGAGAGCAATTATATCCCGTTGGTATGCCTTTTTCTTGGCGATAAACTTGTTTCCCTAATTTTATAAAACAATTTTCAAGCATGAACTGTTTTTCTTTTTTGTAACCACAATCAATTTGCGGTGTTTTCTAAAACCATGATATCTCATAGTTTTAATAAGTTTAACAATGTTGGAAAGTACCTCAAGCAGTCCATGTGTACCTTTATGAGGAATAGCCTCATAGCAAGATGTTATGTCAAACGAGTGTATGTTTGTGATTTTTTTTGGTAGATTAATCAAGAAATCATATTGATTATTGATCATCCAATACCCATTGGTCTGTGTCCCAAAAAAGGTGTGTAGTTTCTTATGCATAATTTCGGTGTATTCAATAAATCCACGTAGTAGTCCCTTAAGAAATTTAGTGATCATAGTTGTAGTAGGAGTAAATATAAAATTGTATGCATTGGTGATACATCTAAATTCCATTTTGTGAATTTTAAAATTTCCCATAAGATATGGGAGAGAGAAACTGTTGGTTCTTCCAGCCCAATTGTTGGGGTATAAAGCCCAATGTGGTCGCCCAGGTAAGTGGGCGGGCCGCCAGGTATGTACACATATTCTTTTGTAAAAACCTAATAAGAACTCACTATTCTCTACACATTACAGTAGAGCGAGTTCACCATATCATCGTGCTCTTCTTCTCGCACTCTCTCTCGCGTCGCACTTCCGCTCGTACTCCTTCAACTGGCATCAGAGCTCAGATCAAGGCTCGGGGTAGCATTTGCAGGTAGCCAGAGTCACTTGCTCAGACTGGAGTGAGATTCGACAGGCGAAGACACGGCCCCAAATTCTGAGGTCATCTCGACCACCGTTCGGCTTCGACAAAGTTCTGCGCAGGCCATTTTTGACTATGTGGTCTTGGCGGGTGCAGATCCGACTCTGCAAATTTGGGGTTTCGGCCTACGACTGCAGGTGCTGAGGATATCGACACTCCCAAAGTGTTGATTTGTGGTTGTCTACACATCGAAGGACGGCTCACAGTTCTTGGAGGCGTGTCACATACGACACGGGCGCATCTACACACAGATTGTAGGCGACATCCACTAGTTTATCAGGTAGCTTGTGTTTGCTACTTGATATTCGAGATTTCATCTTGACATTGCAGGTACTTTCACATGGGATGTATTGTCAGAGATGATGTATGTCTGTTGAGGGTTTGCTGGCTGTGAGTCACGCAGCAAACAACCGCCGCAGCCGTTACAGCATACAGCGGGAAATTTGTGGATGTATGAATTTGTGGGAAGTCTATGTACTATCAGATTTACTGCAGCCGTTGTTGAGGGTCGAGTAAGGTTTTATTGAGCTAGGGGATTCTCGAATGTTGAGATCCTTTCGGTGATACGGTCTTGGAGCGATACCTTGAGCACCCTTAGATAGGCAGCTAGGATGTATTGACTGTGAGTTAGAGAGTTGGGATTGCATCTTTGCTTTACTGCCGTTGAGGCATTGTCGCAGTCTATGCTTACAGGACAGTGACAGGACAGTGAGAGCCAGTACAGGTGAGGACAGGTTTACCCACAGCTTACAGTGTTAGAGAGACAGTGGTTTTTTGAGCTGTTTTTTGACTTTTTTTTTAGTACACCATTTCCATTTTACAAAGAAGACTCTGCCAAAATTTCTGCAGAATCTGAAGCTTTCTTGGTTCATTTGACAGGTTGATATTGGTTCAGAGGACAGTTTATAGGGGAAAATCTGCCGAATTTTTCCCAGGAAAGTAAACTACTGTGAAGCGTAGCTATGGCTGGATCACAGGACACTGCTCTTTACAATATCAAGAAGCTGGATGGAACCAATTTCCCATTGTGGAAGAAGCAGATAAAACCTATAAAGCTCAAGGGGATAAAACCAGAAGATATGGACGAAGATGAATGGAGCGAAATGGATGAATTGGCACTTTCTACTATTATGCTGACTTTGGCACAAAGCGTTTACTTCAATGTAGCAGTAGACGAGATGTTGGCTTATCAAGCATGGACAAAGCTGAGTGATCTTTATGAGAAGCAGAGTGCAGCTTCACAGGTATACTGGCTTAAGAAGCTTGTTGACTTGAAGATGAAAGAAGGGACCCTATGTCCAATCATCTGAATGAATTCAACACCATCTATAGTCAGTTGTCAGCTCAAGGTGTCAAGTTTGATGAACGTGTTAGAGCTGTGTTCCTGTCGATCACATTGCCGGAAAGTTGGGACACTTTTCGCACAGCTTTGAGTAATTCTGCACCTCCAAATGGTTTGACCAGAGCAGGTGTAGAAGGCAGTCTTCTTACTGAAGAAACCAATAGAAAGACAATGGACAAAGGCAAAGGAACAGCCTTAGTTGTCAAGGGAAGGACCAAAGAAAAGGACAAAGGTGGAAAGAGGAATCAGTCTCGTAGCAAGTCCCGCAGTGCTAAAGGCAAGAGTGACATAGAATGCTACCATTGTGGCAAGAAGGGTCACATGAAAAGAGACTGCAGAGAATGGAAATCAGAAAAAGGCAAAGAGAAAGCTGAAGACCATGGTGAGAAGAACAAGTCCTCAGTGAAGATTCAAGAAATAAATGTGACAAACACTGTTGCAGAGGATGACAGTCTAGTGTCAAGAGACATCTACTTCTTGAATAATACAATGTACTCAGCTCTTCTTACAGCATCTGATGGAAATGCACTGAGTGACTGGATTATAGACTCAGGGGCATCACTTCATGTGTCTCCAAACAAGGAGTGGTTTACTTCTTATGTGACCACTAAAGATCATGTTCGGCTAGGCAATGGGCAGACATGTGATATCTTAGGTGTTGGAGATGTTCAATTGAAGTTTCAGAATGGCTCTTCTTTCATGCTGAAGAATGTGAGACATGTTCCCGCAATTACAAAGAGCTTGATCAGCACAGGTTTACTTGATGATGCTGGCTACGTCACCACTTTTGGACAGAACATGTGGAAGATATCCAAGGGTTCTATGACAGTAGCACATGGAGTAAAGTCTTGAGGACTTTACATGATTTATGTATCAAATGTCTCTAAAAATGTAATCAATGTAACCGAGAAACCGAACGTTTCTTTGTGGCATAGGCGGTTAGGACATATGTCCAAGAAGGGAATGGAAATCTTGTCTCGTTCTGGTTATTTTCCTGGCTTGTCATTTAATGATTTTGAATTTTGTGAACATTGTCTGTATGGTAAGAAAACACAGCAGCCACATAAGCATAGAAGCAGTAGAAGAGATACACATTTGGCACTTGTTCATAGTGATTTGTGTGGACCTATGCCTAACCTATCTCTAGGGGGAGCTTCTTACTTTATGACATTTATAGATGATTACTCGAGGAAAGTATGGGTTTACTTTCTCAAGCACAAGGATGAAGCGTTTAGTGTTTTCAAAACGTTTGTGACACTTGTGGAGAATCACAGTGGCAAGAAGCTTAAATGCTTACGCACTGACAATGGTGGAGAGTATGTTTCAAAGGCCTTTCAGGACTTTTGTGAGTCAAAAGGTATAAAACGTTAACTTACTGCTCCTTACAATCCTCCTCAGAATGGTGTTGCTGAGAGGATGAATAGGACCATGCAAGAGAAGGTCAGAAGTATGTTGTCTAATGCACAACTGCCAAATGGGTTTTGGGCTGAAGCTATATCAACAGCTGTTCATCTTATAAATAGATCTCCTAGCAAGGTTTTGCAGAAGGATTCAGTGGCAGAGATGGTATGGTTAGGCAAAATTCCCTCATACAAGCATCTCAGAGTCTTTGGCTGTGAGGCATATACTCATGTTCCAAAGGAATTTAGGAACAAAATTGAGCCAAAGAGTAGAAAGTGCATCTTTCTCAGCTATGGTAATTCTGGTGAGATGGGGTACAGACTTTGGGATCCCGAATCCAGAAAGGTTATTTGCAGCAATGATGTTCACTTTAATGAAGCCAAATATCATTCTAAACCAGAGAGGGTTGAGGATATTAGAAGAGTTGTCTTCCAAGAAGATGGACCTGCACGTGCAAGACAAAATGTCAGGGCTCAAGAGGAGCAAGGACAGGATAGAGTGGAACCATAGATCTGGACAGCCACCTATTGTGCGTAGATCTGGACGTATCATGCGACCTACTGATAGGTTTGTTCCATCTATGAACTATGTCATGTTGACTGATTTCAATGAGCCTTCATGTTACAAGGAAGCAGTGCAAATGAAGGACTCCGGGAATTGGCAATTGGCCATGCAGTCAGAGATGACATCTCTGCATAAAAACCATACATGGAAGCTAGTTAAATTACCACAGGGCAAAAAGGATCTACCTTGTAAATGGGTTTACATGTATAAGATCACCGCTCATGATAGTCAGCCAAAGTACAAAGCAAGGCTTGTTGCCAAGGGCTTTAAGCAAGAACAAGGCATTGACTTTGATGAAGTCTTCTCTCCGGTGGTCAAGATGACTACATTGAGATGATTTCTTGCATTGGTTGCCATATTAGATTTGGTGTTGCACCAAATGGATGTCAAGATAGCGTTCTTGCATGGTGATTTAGATGTGGAAATTTACATGCAGCAGCCAGAAGGGTTTGTTGAGAAAGGCAAGGAAGATTTGGTATGCCAATTTTTAAAGAGTCTTTATGGCTTAAAACAATCACCAAGGGCATGGTACCATAAGTTCCACAAGTTTATGCTTTCTCAAGGCTACAAACGTAGTGAGTTTGATCATTGTCTATATACAAAGAAGGCTAAGGATGGCAGTTGGTTGATCCTTATTTTGTATGTGGATGACATGTTGATTGCTGGCAAGCAATTGGAAGAAATTTCAGCTTTGAAGTCAAAGATGGCAAAATCGTTTGACATGAAAGACATGGGTGAGGCAAGTCATATACTTGGTATGCGCATTGAGAGAAATAGATCAAAGAAGTTGATTAGGTTATCTCAAACAGAGTATATTGACAAGGTTTTGCAACATTTCAATATGGAGAAGGGAAAGGCATTGAGTGTTCCATTGCCACCATATGTGAAACTTAGCAAAAAAGATTGTCCTGTGTCTGAGGAAGAACAGGCTGAAATGGATAAGATTCCATATGCATCTGCAGTGGGTAGTTTGATGTATGCAATGATTGCTACTCGCCCAGACATTGCATTTGCAGTGGGGCTAGTATGTCGATACATGTCAAACCTAGGCAAGAAACATTGGGAGGCAATGAAAGGAATATTGAGATACCTGAAAGATACAAAGAGTATGCACATATGCTATGGGAGTCAGGAGCTAAGTGTAAAGGGTTTTATAGACTCAGATTATGCAGGTGACTTAGACAACCGAAGGTCTACGTCAGGGTATGTCTTTACATTGGCTGGTGGAGCAGTATCATGGCATTCTAGATTACAAGATTGTGTTACTCAGTCTACTACAGAGGTTGAATATGTTGCAGCATCAGAGGCATGCAAAGAATCAATTTGGCTTAATCGACTAGTAATAGATTTGGGAATCAAAGAAGAGATGCCTGTGTTATATTGTGATAGTCAAAGTGCTATACAATTGTCTCGCAATCCAATTTATCACTCAAAGACAAAGCATGTGGATGTGAAGTATCATTTCATCAGGGAAATGCTCGAGGATAAGCAACTTCAGCTTGTCAAAGTTCACACCACAAAAAATCCTGCTGATCTACTTACAAAAGGACTTCCCTCAGAGATCTTTGTGCATTTTCGCAAGCAGTTAGGTGTAGGGTAGTACATAACTTCTCTACATCTCTTGTATATTAGCTTGTATAGTAGCTTCTCTCACACTTAAAGTACCACATTGGACTTTAAGTGGGAGGTTGTTGGGGTATAAAGCCCAATGTGGTCGCCCAGGTAAGTGGGCAGGCCGCCAGGTATGTACACATATTCTTTTGTAAAAACCTAATAAGAACTCACTATGATCTACACATTACTGTAGAGTGAGTTCACCATATCGTCGTGCTCTTCTTCTCGCACTCTCTCTCGCGTCGCACTTTCACTCGTACTCCTTCACCAATTTATTGAGTATAAGAACCAATGACTTGACAAATTTCTTCTTCATTTGAGGGGAGAATCTGGCATTTAGGAGATTCCATTCTTCTTTGTGCTAGTGGTTGAGTGAGTTTCTTGCATACAAAAACCGGGGTTTGTGCTGATTTATCTAATCCACAGATAAATAAGTATTGTAGAACATATTTAATTTCATTCATCAAAGTCCATGTTTTTATACCCTGGGGTTTGGTTTTGTCAATGAAAAGGGAAATTTTGGGAAAAGGTCTCATTAATGGAACTTTGGATGTAGTTATGATGTGCTTTACTGTCCTCATACCCTAAAAGGGTACACAAAGATTTCCAAGCTCTGCTAAGTTCTTTTATTACTGAGATAGATGTGATTTAATCCTTTTTTGATAAATTCTTTTTTAAAAAAATTTCTGGCTATGTTATAGTCCGTGGTGATTACATGTTTTCCGAAGGGTTCAAAGTCTACCAAAAATTTGGAAAATCGTTTATGAGCTAGGCATCCACATTCTTGTACTACGTCAAACTCTTCGGCAAAGACTAAAGCTGGTTTGTATAGAGTATGATTAAGGTTCTTTGTATATTTCTAGCCAAAAGAAGCACGTAATTTAGACAAGTCTTTTTTAATGTGGAAATCATTTATCATAGTTTGAAAAAACCATTTAGGGTCGATAAAGTCTATAAATTTGTTACAAAACAAAATGTGAATAAATCGCCCATGTGTCCTAGCATTGCATTCAAAATGCAGCAAACCATTATTTCTTATAGGAAGTGAGCGTACCTGGTCTTTAGGATTTCAGTATTCAAGTTCTTTAGGGGTATCTCTGTAGTCTTCAGATCCTCTGAACTGCCTTGGTTTCTTACTTGTAGATGCCATATTGCTTGGTGTGTGTGTAATCTTCAGTTTCTCTTTACCTTTTGGAGGTTTGAGTAAGGTTTTGATCGTGTTAGATACTAGTGTATTGTGTAGCTTTTGAAGAAGTGGAGTCCCTGGTGTGTACATGACTAGTCCATTAGCTGCTTCTAGCATGTGCTCATGATAATAAATGATCACTGCATGCCTTAGTTGTGTAGGAAATGAGGCTACCCAAGCTATAAACGCATAGACTTGTGCTGGTCGTGATGAAAATTAAAATAATCTTGGTAAATTTTGAAACACGGACCACAAAAACTGGTCACCAAATGATTGAAGAAACACAACTTGAATTTGGGTCGACTCTTTTGCATTGGCACTTGAGGAAGGGCCTATAAGAGATCCAACAGTTCCTTAGAAATTGTTTTGATCTTTTTCTCTATATATAGGAGAGATTCCTTTGGTGAGAGCAATGATTGAAGAACTGGGACATTTTTTACCGTTGACATCAGACAGTTTGATATTCTTAAGCTTGAAGAGAACATCCCGTGATAATAGATGTTTGGAACGTAGGGCTACGGTTTTACATTGTTCGACAATATCCGTGGGAATGTTGCAAAGCAATACTAGAGAGGAATAGTAAAAGGTGCCCTATGGTTCAAATTTGCATAATCCTAGAGCTTATGTCAAGCTGAATAGCATCCAATTCAACTTGTATGGGTGGTAGAAGAGGGATTACTTCTGAAAAAAGTTTAGAAACTGCTCTTTTTGGGGTGTATTATTAGTATCTGATAAAAAGATGAGGGCTACCTTCTCTTCTTCTTCAAGAAGGTTTAAATCTAGGAGAGGATTAATAACCCTTTTGGGATGCTTAATTTCAATAGTAGGGACAGTTGGGAGGTTATTGATGAAATACAATGTTTTCACAATAGTGGGTAAAGAAGTGAAATAAAAATCAAGATCCGGCCTATCTTGTGCATCAATAATGGGTAGTTTGGCCAGGAAGGCACCAAATGTCTCTAAAATATTTTCTTTTTCTTTTCAAGAAAGAATAACCAAAGAGAGCCTTAACAGAGGCTGTGTTCAAAACTGATAAAGAGTGGGTACCTATTGCTTGTTTCTCAAAATCAAGTAGTCTTTTAAGAAACTTTGTACCTTTAAAACAAGAAATTATACATTGGGTACCAATCGATGGAATAGGAATATCCTCTTCTACTCCATACCCCATATGGGTGAGGGATGGAATCCAAAAATCCTGGATCAATCACCATACAAGTATTAAGCATAACATAAGTGATTAAATTATTGCCATACCATTACTAAGTTTTCTCAATATATGATGGATAACCGACCAAAGGTATCCTAGGAAAATTTGTGTGTGTTTGAATTCAAAATCCCATCATTCAAAATCATATACTGAGAGCCTTAAATACTATTTTGAAAAACCTATTGTGTAAAAAACCATTTCTTAAAAGAAATTGGATACTTTATTGATACAAAACCAATCCATTACAAAATACTTTGATACGTGATAAAGTAGGAGTTTTAGTCGGAACTCCTATCAGATGAGAGTCGGGATCTTTACCTGCCAACCAACCACAAGTACAATTCATTAGAACTAATTTGTACTAAATGGGTGACAGGTATCCAAGCAATCCCCACTACTTGTTATTGTTGTCACATCCCAAACCTCAACCATACTCCTAAACAAAAATTATGTTTTCTTCAGCTCGTCTATGTAAGTAGGGTCTATTACGGTCTTTGAAAGATTTTATGGGTTTACATGGTTTGGAGGAGATAGGGTCCCTAATTTCTATTGGCTTTTTCTTACTATGTACAGCCATAAGCTTGTCATTTATTCGTTGGAGCTTAAGTATATCTCGAGTGATGCTCATCCTAGCTGTCTGCATGTAACCCTCTTTATTAACAATAATTAGACACACGTATTTTAGTTAATATCATATGTTAGAGCTCCATCTTATGCCCCTCTTTATAAGTATTTATGAGTAAATGCATATATCTTTTTATGATTCCACCAAATATTTACTACTATGATATATTTACCCAAGTTTTTATTTTGGAACAAAAACTAAAGTGTTGCTAACTTGTGATGCTATATACTTACTTCCTAGCTTGTGAAAATTTTGGCAGCATTTCCTTTGTAACATTACTCTTTTTTCAAAAACAACCAGAAGTACTTAATGTATCATTTATCCTCACAAGAGGTTTTCATAGTCCATCAATACCACATGATTAATGCTTACCACTTATCAAAGATCGTACAGTACTTTCCAAAAAAAGAGAGCCTAATTTTCAATTGATTTAAGTGTTTGCTCATCACATATAGAGAACTTATGCACATATTCAAAACAATATGTGTCTTGGTACCTAAACCAAACTTTCCATCATCATTTGTGTTCTTGTATTCACGTTTATCACAAAAAACTCTCCAACTTTGTTACTGTATAGAAAATAGTATTCGTTTTAGGATGTTGATTAGATTATGGTTTTAACACTATTATATGTTATTGATTCACTATGCATATGATTGCATGTATGTGTATACATGCTACTATGTTGTTCTGCGTGAAATCCTTCTTCATGTGTTTTGCAGACCCGGTGTGTATGCCCGTGTGTACATGTATGTGTGTGTATGCAAAAACCATAATACTGCCATACTTCTTTCTACTACGAAACCCATATATGAGCATGCATGTGCTTGTGTGTGTATTGTTAATTTTCTTTAACTAATCTTTTATGTTATTATGGAAAAAAATACAGTACCAAGACGGTTTGATGCATAATATTATGTATGTGAATGGATGTAAAGCCGCTTATTCTTTCTCGACTACTTATAAACATAACGATTTCATGGTATTTGAAATAGGGTGCACTGTACAGATCCCTTATGCATATGATTGTGTGCATGTGTGTAATCGCCAAGCCATAAATCTTGTAGCCGAAGAAAACCAACTATTTACCTTTTGTGTTGCTTCAAGGGATTGAGAACCATCTTGTCGTGAGCTTTGCTATGAAGTGTATCAATTCTCTTGCATTTGTAGTTGGTGGTCCGGAGTGCACGTACTTCACTGCCCAAGGGGTATTGAATGTTAATCGCTAGCACTGTGAGTATGTGTATGCAAGTACCAGAGTGCTCAACTTACTATGTGTGTGTGTGCACTACAGAGTAGGTTTAGTCTTGCCTTTCTAGCTTTGTGCAAGCTGCTCTTGTAAGCATAGTATGCATGCGATGCTCTTTAATGATCCACACTATCTATTTTGCTTATCTCGGAAGGGTGAACCACCAATCGGGTATGCTCCAATTACTTACTTGACATACCAGATTATCACAACTTTAAAAAAACTCTATTATCCTTGAAAATTGGTGACTTTATTAAAAATTTCTTGAAACATCATTTGATGAGTTACAAAATCTAAGTGCAAAGCTGTATTCTTGGAATTTATTACAAGAAATCCATATGGAGTTATTTTCAACCAAAACCATTGGGATTTTCTTGTAGTCGACTTCCATTTTTCATCCATCAACAATGTAGTTGCCTGGTCCAAGGTAAAGCATCAGTACATGTCTGACAGTATGGTGTTTATTTTTCATCATTATTTTTAATTGTGAGATTTTCTAGGAGAATGTTTGTCCTAATGCCAGTTATTTACCAAGTGGTTGTGTTAATGGTATGTATGCAACATTGTGTGTGTGTGTGTGTGTGTGTGTGTGTGTGTGTGTGTGTGTGTGTGTGTGTGTGTGTGTGTAGCTGTTTTAATTATAGCAAATACACACTAATGAACAAGATGTTCAAAAGGACGACTGGCTAAAGATGTCTAGGCAAAGATAAGTACAGAAACAACTCAGTCTTTGATTCATAATTGTACAACATAATAAGAATGAAGTATCATTCCAAATGAGTTTATACAAAGGTATTAGAACTATCCTAGTTGAATCATCAAGTGTTTTCAAAGTCAAGCTAAACCTTTTTAAGCCAAGATAGAATTCTCACTTGCATCCATATAGTCAAGACAATAGATATGTTAGACTTGGCTACGTATGGAAGGTTTCAAACAATCTATCAGTTGTTATCCATGTCAAACTTAAAAATTATCTGATTAGCTACTCTCCTACATATTAAATTGTCAAGGATTTTTTTACATCACATTCCTTCCAGAGTCACTTCATATTTTTAACTTCTTTTTTATAAAAAAATGTCGACTAATCCATATCATTCTTTGTACTTCTTTAGCTTAAAAAGTATGGAAAAATTTTGCATGCAATGCTAAGTTTTGCAACTTCATTTTAAGATATGCTCCGAGGTCGAGCCCTTCAAAGCCAGAATCAACAAGGATTATCACTCAACCAAATTTTAGGCCAGATATCAAGAACCATAAGTCACTGATTCATCCAATAGTTTGCAACAGGTTATGCACATTCACCAGCACTACACCACATTCCATAAATAATTCCCTTTGAAATTTAAGTAATAGCTTAACCATCATCCCAAAGAAGTACCAGCCAAAGCCAGAGAAGTATCAGCCAAAGCCAGAGCCAAAGCCAGCCAGAAAGCAAGCCACCTTAAATCATTCCCAAAAATAGCCAGCTAATGAGAGTAGAGTCTATTCCAGAAAAATGATTAGTCATATCTAGAGACCAGGGTTAAAAGACCAAAAAATGAGTTGTAGACTAGATCTCCTTTCAAAACATAGCTAGCAATAAAACTTGTTATTGAAGCATAGATAAAGATCAACACAGCTTGTAAGTCAAGGCCACAAGGCTCCCCCTTGTTATAACACCATAACCTCCTCAGGTAGCAATATTCAGCAACAGGCTAAAGGTCAATTTTTTGCAAATAAACATACTCCCTCATATCACAATATCATAACATGTTCAGGTATTAAAAGCATCAAAACCTGATTAGTAACCATATGCCGATCATAATCATAGGATAAGCCAAATCCTAGGTAGAAAAGCATAAAAAACCAGAATATGTATGTATATATACGATTTACATATATTTTTTAAGGCAGCACCACTACCAAGAACCAGATGTAGTGGAATATATATATATATATATATATATATATATGAATATATATATGAATATGGTTAAAAAAGGACCAGATCTAAGCCAGACATCCAAGCAATAGGCTGAAGGTCATATTTTTTGTTTAGTCAAAGCAAATAGTCTCCCCCATATCACAATACCATACCATACTTAGGTAGTAAAGCACCAAAAAAAACCAAATCAATACTAATATGTTTAAGTATCAAAACCAGATCAGTATAAAAAACGAGACCAGTAACAAAGCCAAAATATGTATAAGGTATATATTTTATGGCAACATCACCACCAAGAACAAGCTGTAGTGGAATATGAATATGGTTAACAAAAACCAGGTCCAGCTATCCAAGCAAACAGGCTGTAGGTCAGATTTGACCTGAGCATTTTTGTGACCAAAATACAAATCAGTAATCATCATACCAGCTGAAGGTAAATCAAATCAAACAAGCATCCGCACCTCAGTAGAGAGATTAAGCCAGATAACAATGGTATTATCTACAAAGTGTATGTTTCATAACCCGATTAGAACCTGTAATAATCAAACTCACACTTCAGAAGTAAATCACTTCCTATGGTTTTGTGCAACAAAACTTGTAAGCCAAAATCATTTCAAACAATTCCCATGTATCTCTCTGAAGGAATATGAACCACCACATAACCCTCAAAAATTCAAACCAGTGTCCAGTACTTCAAATTCAAAGAGCAGGATTGTCGGATTTTTTGACCATTACTTGGCATGTGTCAGCAACAACATCGGTTAGGTATCTTTATTCATGAGGCAAGCAAAACATCTCAGATTTCAAAGCAAAGTCAGTGGGAAAATTCAATTTTTCCCTTTGCATTCAATAATCAATAGGCAAGAGAAAACTGTTATAATCACCCAACAAAGAAAGAGATTATCTAAGCATTGTATATTGAGCAAAAAATATAGAACCTCTAAGAAGAAGTAGTCCCAAAATAATCTCCAAATTTCCAAGGGAAAGCCAAGTATAATTCCAATGTCATCTTGCTCTCTCATTACCCCTTTATTTAACCAGTACAACCAAGTTTCCCATATCAAGTTGTTTATAATGTTGCACGGGACAGGATATATCAAAAACCCAATGCCCAAAACCTAAATCATAGCTGCTTTTCATGTATGCTAATAGGCAAAAGCCAGACCCAAGTCTAAGTGAAGGGAAGAGCCCCTCAGCTTAATATAGGGGTAGTGGATGGGTATGTGTCAGCAAAGAAGCATGTTAGCAATCTCACCCAAATAGCATGCCACGTATGGCCAAACCCTGCAAGCCATCCACTACGCGCAATCCTCATCGGGATCGTGAGTCCCTAAAGAGGAGGAGATATTATGAAAAGGATGAGCTACAAGCCTCGCCACCAACATCATCAGAAAGGGAAGGGGATCGGTGGCGACAGATAGTGCATAGAATTACTCGCAGTGATCTAAGCCAGGATGCACCATACAGGGAAGGTTTTAATATTTACCCTTTAAGATTAGAACCTCAAGGGGTTTTTCTCACTTTTTTTACTTTCTAAGGGTTAAATCCACAAGGGACTACTCCCACTGAGTTAGGTTATTAGAGGTACCATGCTAACCAAGACAGCATAGTGGATAGCTCCACTTAGCCATTGTATTCTACATAGCAAAAGTTAGGAGTAATGATTATGGGAGGTGTATAGTAAAGCATAAGGTAAACTCCCATAAGGAACAACTCAAATTCAAATTGAGTGCAAGTAGATTGGGATGTCACATTTTTTAGATAGATACAGTGATTCAGAGCACAATCGGAACCCCTCAAGATGCTATCATGGTCAGATGTTGTGACCAAGTGTGTGTGTGTGTGTGTGTGTGTGTGTGTGTGTGTGTGTGTGTGTGTGAGAGAGAGAGAGAGGGGGGGGGGGGGGGGGGGGGGGGGGAGATAAAAAACCTATTAAGTGTGGCATTTGTGTCTCATATCTTGTGTGTGTGTGAGAGAGAGAGAGAGAGTGTGAGAGAGAGAGAGAGAGAGAGAGAGAGAGAGAGAGAGATCAGAGAGACGTTGATCAAATAAAAAGAATATAGGGGGGGGGAGAGAGAGAGAGAGAGACAAATCAAAGAGAGGTTTATTTTCAACAATTTCTCATGTCAAAGTATTTTACATTTTGGGTACAAGATTATAAACAGATCAATTGTGTGTGCACGTGCACACACACACACACACACACACACATGTAGATAGATAGGTAGATAATGGGAGAGAAGAAGAAGTCAAGTTCTACTTCCAACAAATCTCAAACTCTATACCTTTTGCTTAGAAGGGAATTTGGATCATCATTCTACTAATTTGGGCAATAAAAGAAATTTCTCTCTCTCTCTCTCTCTCTCCCCAAGAAGAGGCCAATTTTATAACTTAAAAACAAATTTCAGAATGCCCAAATGGTAACAATTTTGAGGGCATTGAAGCAACAAACTCAAATTGTGTGAGGTGAGTACAACTAGCCACATGGGAAAATTGACAAAAACAAAAAAAAAAATCTTCTAAAAAGATTTAAATTTGCCCATGGTAAGTTGAATGTGTTGAAAGAGAAAGAGAGAGCACAGAAATAGAACCCCAAAGTGTGTAGAATACACACATGAAATGATGTATATATAGAGGGGACCTGGTTGCCATATATAGAGAAGCCATATATTGAGTAGCTTCACATATAAGCTCAACACCCCCACTCAAATAAGGGTCCCTAACTGTGGATGAAAAAACCCTTGGGGGATCAAGGGAAAAACTCACAGCTCTATATACACCCACCGTTATATTATAAAAATCATTGAATATACAAATGTCCATGAGGAGCTACATCACTCCTTTTACAATGAATATTTTATGAGGAGCTACATCACTCCTTTTACAATGAATGTTTTATGAGGAGTTACATTACTCCTATCCTATCAAATACAATAATGAATACAAAGGTTCAATAAAGAGGTGTAAAGGGTATCGATTAGCTCGTAATCAAAAGTGTCTCCATGAATCTGCTATGTAGCTTGTCATCACTATCGTATCACCAAACATATCTTCATGTTGTCATCAATATGACATCACCAAACATATCTTCATAAATCTTTTATTGTCACCAAGTTTGTCTTCATAAAATCAATTCTTTGATGAATCCTACATAGATCATAGACTCAAAAAAAACATAGTCATGAAAATTATTAGCATCGATAGTGAAATAATTTACGTTCACAATGCCATAAGAGATGGTTCGCGATGCCACTCTTTTGACGACATATATACGTACGAAAACATATGGTACATAGAGTATGAACGTAAAAGTACAAGATGCGTGATTACGTGATGCAAATGATATGTGTATATACTACATAAAACAACATTTATCAACGTAGTGATCAATGAATATCATCAAAGTATTAACAAAACATCATCATTGTATCAATAAAAATGAATAAATCATCATGGTATCAACAAAAAGCATCATGATATCACCGAAAATAATCATTGTATCAACGAAACAACATCATGGCATCACCGAGAATAAACATGGTATCAACGAAACAACATCATGGTATCACTGAGAATAGCCATGGTATCAACGAAACAACATCATGGTATCACCGAGAATAACCATGGTATCAACGAAACAGCATCATGGTATCAACAAAAATCACCATGGAATTAACGAAATATCATCATGGAACCACCGAGAATAACCATGGTATCAACGAAACATCATCATGGCATCACCGAGAATAACCATGGTATCAATGAAATATCATCATGGTATCAACAAAATCACCATGACCAAAGTACTAACAAAACATCATCATGGTACCATCAAAACCACTATGGTATCAACGAGAAATTATCAATAAAACGATGAAACTATATCTCCAAAAGAATACTTATACGAGAATCAATGAACGAGTATATCATATAACAAAAGATCATGTACCAACAGTAGCTCGATAGATTTGGACGATCATCAACTGCTCGACTGAATCGGAACGATATGTAACTGGCTTCTGCAGCAAAGTTACGTCAGTAACAAATATATGATTGATGAAGAAAAAATATAATTGAGAAGTTTTCAATTATGAGAAAAATCAAAAGCAAAAAGTAAAATTTTGCTTTTTAAACATATTCACACTCCGCGAACGATAACCCAAAATCGGTGCAGAATTTAGACAAACTTTCTTCTGCAAAGTTATAGACCACATCAATTCCGATGGCTCAAGCAAATAGTTTCTCATCGATTCCGATGCCTACAGCGACTAGTTTCTTCTGTAAAGTTGTAGACCACATCGATTACGATCCCTCACGCGGGTAGTTTCTGCAAATCGTTTTCAATTAGCAGAAAAATCAAAACATAAAACGAAACTTGCTTTTCACGTATGTATGCAGTCCGCGAACAATAACTCAAAATCGGTGTAGAATTTGAAAAAACTTCCTTCTGAAAAGTTGTAAATCACATCGATTCCGGTCCCTTCGGCGGGTAGTTTTTGCAAAATCGTTTTCAATTAGCCGAGAAATTAAAAATAAAAAGCGGAAGTTGCTTTTCAGGCATGTACGCAGTCCGCGAACGATAACTCAAAATTGGTGAAGAATTTGAAAAAACTTCCTGCTGCAAAGTTGTAGACCACATTGATTCTGGTCTCTTTAGCGAGTAGTTTTTGCAAAATCGTTTTCAATTAGCAGAGAAATCAAAAACAGAAAGCCAATGTTGCTTTTCGGGTATGTACGCAGTCCGCGAACGATAACTCAAAATCGATGCAGAATTTGAGAAAACTTCCTTCTACAAAGTTGTAGACCACATCGATTCCAGTATCTCGCATGGGTTGTTTCTACAAAATCTTTTTCAATTAGGAGAGAAATCAAAAACAAAAGGCGAAAGTTGCTTTTCAGGCATGTACGCAGTCCGCAAACGATAACTCATAATCGGTGAAGAATTTGAAAAAACTTCCTTCTACAAAGTTGTAGACCACATTGATTCCTGTCTCTTAGACAAGTAGTTTCTGCAAAATCGTTTTCAATTAAGAGAAAAATCGAAAACAAAAACGTACTACTCTGATACCATGTTGAAAGAGAAAGAGAGAGCACAAAAATAGAACCCCAAAGTGTGTAGAATACACACATGAGATGATGTATATATAGAGGGGACCTGGGTGCCATATATAGAGAAGCCATATATTGAGTAGCTTCACATATAAGTTCAACAAAAACTTACTGCTCTGATACCATGTTGAAAGAGAAAGAGAGAGCACAAAAATACAACCCCAAAGTGTGTAGAATACACACATGAGATGATGTATATATAGAGGGGACCTGGGTGCCATATACAGAGAAGCCATATATTGAGTAGCTTCACATATAAGCTCAACAAAATGGAAAGAGAATGATAGCAGCCTCAAAAAGATAGGCACTCCCACCAAAAGCACAATGTGCAAAGTCTCTCTTTTTCTCCCTCTCTCTCTCTCTATCTCTATCTCTCTCTCTCTCTCTCTCTCTCTCTCTCTCTCTCTCTCTCTCTCTCTCTCTCTCTCTCACACACACACACACACACACATATATGTATGTGTGTGTGTATGTGTGTATGTAGGGAGGTGTTGTAGCACGACCTAATCACAACGCACAAAATTGTCAAATCGTGGATCGGAAACCCGGCTAGGGCATGGAAGCCCGAGCCTAAGATGTATAGACATAGAGGATTCAAGGGATCCTTCTACTCATCATAGAGAGAAGCAATGGAAAGGGATTCCACAACACATTCCTACTTACTAATCACTTGCACACAATCATGTGGTTGAGATTAACCTCTCATATCAATCACTCTATTCACAACTCTTAATCACAACTACACAAGCATGCAATTGACATACCTACTCCGCATTAGTGTGTCCATTCTGGCACAACCCCTCAATGCGACTACATATGCACACACACTAACCGCACCTTGTAGAGAGAGATGAAGAGAAGGAAGGCATAGCCCTCACACACCATGGCCTATGGTGTGGATAGAATATATTAACTCAAAAAAGGGATTAGGAGATCTACCATCACACTAATACAATCTCACTCCACATAATCAAACAAAGAGGACTAATAAGAAAGAAAGTGTAATTGATTATTAGAAATCAAGAGCTACATGGGCATGGAAAGCCCATGAGCCTCATGACCATCCACTCTACAAAGAGAAGAACTCACCCAAGAATGACTTCTCATTAAGCATAGGGCTCTTTTATAGCTTTGGGCCTCAAACCCTTCAACTATGGGATAAAGTTGAGCTCTTTAGCTTAGACTTATACAAATTTGGAACTCCTAAATGATCTGAAGGCCCTATACAATGAAAAGAAAATATTGTTCACTATAGCACATCCATAGCTTGGTGTATAATTGGTGTAGCTTATGTTAGCTACTGCTAACATTCCCCCCTTCCTAATTTGGTGCACGTCCTCGTATGCCAGTGAAGCAAGACACAGTGACATGGTAGAAAGCAAGTCCATGGAAGAAATGTTGAGCTACAAAACATAAGAACAAGTAATGAGCATCAAAGGCCACCAAGAATAAATAAAACATGAAGTACAATGAACAATCATGCAAAGTGAATTTTTTCTTCCAAAAGATGGGTGAATCATAGTCAAAAACTAGCCAACATAAAGCAAAAAAAGACATAAACTATCATGAAGATTAAACCACTTAAAATTTTAGTTTTATGCATGAAACACAAGAAATCAATTATGACCCTAGGCTAATGCAAGTTCATAAACCTACTAGCTTAAAAACTATGTGAACAATCTTAATAATTCATTCAAGTCTATCATGTCTACAGACTATAGAAAAGCTCATAATCTATTAGTACATTGTTAAAGCTTTTTGAAGATCATGGAAGTTTTGGTTTTGTCATTCATTGAAAAAAGTAAAAAACATTACAAGGCTACCACCCCAAGGCAAGTCTAGGTGCAACTCTTGGCTTCTTGAACCCTCAAGAAGGTGTTCCAAAAGCCTACTAGCCTACCAAGGCGACGGCTAACCCCTATCAGCCCAAGGCATCGGTTTAGGGCCTTAACCAAGCGATCCAAGGTGACTCCCCTCGCCTGTCAAGTGCCAATAAGGTGCTAGGCCTTACATGGACACAACATAACATAAACATTTTCTTTTCATGTACCTAGTAGCACTTTTGCTACTTTTTCTTGACCCTTTTTTTGCTTCATTGATTCATTTTTTAGCACTTTTTTGTTTCTTCCAAGATGAAATGCTAATGGCAATTGGACTAAAGGACTAAAGCCTAATCATAGCCCTAGGTCATGTTAAAAATGAATGGCGTATTAAAACTATCACTAACAGTCTAGGACTAATGAGAAATGAACCTACATAAATTTAAGGTCAAGGACAATTACCTATGATTAGCACACTAAAACCTAATTTTTTTAATGAGTTAATTTTCACAAAGCAAAGTGTTGAAACTGTGGGATGCATAGCTTTCGAACATGAAAAAACCATAGCTTAGAAGCAAAATTTCACTTAAGCCAAGTAAGAGAATGAAGAGATGAATAAAAGAGCAAAATCATGGAAGGATTACACCTATTCATGCTCCTTTGGGCATCCTTGAGCAAGCATCCCATTTGTGTAGAGAAGCCTCTTGATCTTTTTATTTGCAAAAGAATCCTTTTGAAGCTAAGTGTAAACACAAGCTACAAAAGCTAATTATTGAAAGCCAAATGCACACAAAAAATATTATTGAAAACCTAAAGCTAGTGTCTTGCATACCCAAATTTGCCAAAGGGAAAAAACCCAAGAGAAAAAAATGCCTTTATGCACATGATGCTCTTTATAGCAAATGTATGCATACATATCAAAAATGGGAGATAAAATGCTTCTACATAAGCAAATTTTGCAATTTTTACCATCTCTCATGCATGATTCAAAGTAGATTAGTTTCTAGCTCAAATGAAATATGGAATTAAAAACAAGCCAAGAGCTGAAAATAATGCAACTTTGATGAAATGAAGTGGCTCTTCAAAGCCGAATTTTTTCATTTTTAAGCTTTTCAAAAAAGATGGCTAACACTAGCTCACATGAGATTTTACTTTTTTTTCTAGAAGCAATCTATGAGCTAGAGATGACTGCAACTTGATGAAATGAAAATGAATGGCTTTCAGATAGTCAAATTTGTACTTGAAAGTTCTCAAAAACGTTGGGTAAATACTAGCTAAAATGAAAAAATTTAACTTTTGACCAAGCTATGAGCTAGCATATATACAACTTTTAATCCAAACAATTGGAATGGCTCTAGGTTGCCAAGTTTTTCAATATGGTGCAATGATGACCCCTTCTTGGATCAATGAGAGTACACTCCTGCCACACCCCTTCAAAACAAAACTCAATTGTTAGTGCATGAATCAAAAGTTAAACCCATAGGGAAAAAGAGCATAACGTTTAGTTCAGACAAGCTTTTGATCAATCCAAACATTCATGTCAAAAACAAAGATATAGATTTTATCATGAAGTGCTCAAAATTCTCTGCTCAATAATCAAGGTTAACTCTAAAGTGCAACCCAAAAACATATGTATGCCTTGATTAAATGATGAGATAGCTTGTAATAGCCGGATTTCACAATTCAGAGTGAATATATATATGTATATATGTATATGTATATGTATATGTGTGTGTGTGTGTGTGTGTGTGTGTGTGTGTGTGTTTTGTGTGTGTGTGTGTGTGTGTTTGTGTGTGTGTGTGTGTGTGTGTGTGTATATATATATATATATATATATATATGTATATATATGTACGGCTAGGATGCAAAGACAAGACTATACAACACACTTCACACCATGTCACACAACGAAACATGCTATGAACTGATCCACTAGTTCACCACATGTGGGATGTGGTGGTGCAAGAATGAGATGAGAGTGTACGGATTTCTATTCATAGAAGAGGTAGAAAACCTGCACACCTCAACATGCAAAGCAAAAGAAACAAATAACCAAATAACATACTCACAAGTATTTTCTTACCAATAAGACACATGGAATGGTGCAAGAAGAAAGTATATTACGAAAAGGGAAAGCTTTAATGGGTGGAAAAGGAGAGAAAAGAAGGGAGGATACCATGGGATGCATCATTGATAGATGGGAGTTGATGGCGAGGAGTAACATGAGAGTGGCTTTCATTCTTGTCGATGTTGAATGTTGAGTCCTTCATTGTAAGTGCATGAGTGAGTGAGTGTGTGTGTGTGTGTGTGTGTGCACGCGCGTGTTGATGATGGTGGAAGGGTAGAGTGTGCACTATGTTTTACATGTTCCATAGCTCTTCCTATGTGTGTGCATCATGTGTTGCATTCCCTCAATGGTGCAACATCCTCACAATATGTTATGTGCATGTGTGTGGTAGTTGGTTTCATGTGTGGGGATTTGGCCTCTTTATATAGGGAAGGATTTAGAGCATTTAGCAATTTTCAAATTTTCAAAAATATTAGTGATTAAGAAAATGGTGCATGTGATTGTGGCCCAATCTTGTGTCCTCCTTTAAAAAATTCCATATCCAAGAGAGAGAGAAATGGAGAAGGTGGGTCTTAAGGAAAAGGGAAACTACAATGGCTTAGCAAAATTATCAGAGATAGAGACACACACACACACACACAGAGGCACTTATAAGAGGAGTTGTCCGAGGTTAAGAGTTGTTGGTGAGGATAAATCCACCAAAGATGGTGGTGGCACTTTCATAGATTAGCCAAGACCAGCATCAAGAGGCCTTGTCTTCTTCCAATCATGCCCCTGAATACTTGCCACTAGAGTGTGAGATTAAAAATTGCATGTGTCAGCAATTTTGAACAAACTGAGGTCCACTATTTGGATCATATCTTGACACTCCAATTTTCAAAAATTATGTAAAAATTCTAAGTAGAACTTCAGCTCACGGGCTACATTTTTAATTTTCAAGTTCTGCCAAATTGCAAGTGGAATAAAATTCCACAAAAATGTGTATTTATGCTATCAATAAAGCCTTTGGTGGTCCCATCTTGTTTGACACTTTAATTATGCACCCCACAAAGTCTTCATCCAAGTGCGAAAGGGTGTGTCAAAGAGCTTGTCAAGCTCTACCACTTCACTCGTAGAATCCATGTTGCTATATCTAGTTCCCTGCTCATGAGATGAGAATGAGATATAAAAAGATTTTCAATGATTTACCCTTTTGTTTTGTAGAGGTGGTGATCCTTGAGGGGGCAAAACACTCTTGATTCTTTTGGCCAAAGGGAGAGGTCTTGGGGGGTGCAATAAAGTGAGTTTGAAAGGAGGGGTTTTAAAATACAAAAAAAATAGACAATTTAATAGAGATACATTAAAATAAGGGGTTTTTATATTCAATTATGAAAAAACTCCCTAAAACAAGGGGTCCTTTTATTCATTTAGACATGTTAAAAGAGGGGTATTTTTAATACACCACGAATGCACATTATATAGGGGGTACTAAATGGTGGACCCCTCGAGGGCAGGGACCACATTTTCACAGTAGCTTCCTCAAGTTTTGATGTCTAGTTGTGGCATGGGATAGATGGAGGAGGTGAGGGTGTAGGTGTATAAAAATGAGGTGCAATGCAAAACCTACTGACATGAAATGTCAAAGGAGCATAGGACTGCCCCTTCGTCACCTCCTTTGATATGGCACTCATTCACAAATTTCTTTGGTTGAAAACAATGATGACACCTTGTACCCCTCCCCCTTGATGTTCTTGATTTGGGACTAGCATGAGCAATGCAAAATGGGGGGCTTACCTCTTCAATCTTGATGATGCTACAACCTAGAAATAACACTTCAATGAAGGACTTCAGTGTATTTTCAATCTCTTCTTCTTCAATCCTCTAGTTTGAAAACTCTTTGAACCACTCATCCATCATTAAAGAAATACATCCCTAGTTTTTTATAAAGTGAAGGTCTTTGCAAAGCCCTCCTCACTGGGGGAACTCATCATAGCCGGATGGGGGTGGCATCTACACCTCCATCTAGCCAAATCCACCTATCATCTCAAAAGAAGATGCTCTATCTAGAGAGAAATTGGGGGCACCACCTAGCAAATATGCGGCTAGGATGCAAAGGCAAGACTATACAACAAACTACATATCATGTCACACAAAAAAACATGCTATGAATTGATCCACTAACTCACACCACATGTGGGATGTGGTGGTGCAAGAATGAGATGGAGAGAGAGTGAGTGAGAGACAATGTATGGATTTTTATTCACACAAGAGTTGGCAAACCCGCATACCTAAATGTGCAAATCAAAAGAAAAAACAACCATATAACATACTCATAAGGATTTTCTTACCAATGAGACACATGGAATGGGACAAAGAAGAAAGCAGATCAATCAAATAGGAAAGAGATAATGGGTAAAGGAGGGAGGAGACCACGGCATGCATCATTGATAGATGGAGCTGATGGCACCAAGTAGCTTGAGAGTGGCCTTCATTCTTGTCAATGTCACATGTTGAGTCCTTCATTGTAAGTGCATGAAGGTGTGTGTGTGTGTGTGTTGATGGTGATGGAAGCGTAGAGTGTGAACTATGTTTTACGTCTTCCATAGATCTTACTATATGTGTGCATCATGTGTTGCATTCATTCAATGATCATCATGTGTGTGTAGTTGGGGTGGTGCATCATTATCTCAACATGGTGTGTGTGTGTGTGTTGGTCTTGTCGGTGTGTCCATGTCCTCCTTATATAGGGAAGGAGGGGAGGATTTAGCAATTTTCAAAATATGGAAAATATTAGTGACTAAGAAAATGGGGTGCATGTGATTATGGCTCCATATTTTCTCCGGCTTTAAAAAATTCCCATAGCCAAGAGAGAGAATGTGGGTCTAAGAAAAAAAGGCATTTACAGTGGCTTGTGGAATTACTTATTAGGGAGAGAAGAGAGAGAGGAAAAGGCATTTACAAGAGGAATTGTCGGAGGTTGAGAGTTGTTGGTGAGGATGCATCCGCCAAATATTGTGGTGGCACCTCCATGGATTATCCAAGACCACCATAAAGAAGCCTTGTCTTCTTCTAATCATGCCCCTAAAGAATTGTAGCACCACACCCTTGGAAGAGTGTGAGACAAAAAATGACATGTTCAGCAATTTGTGAGCAAACTAGGGTCCTCTATCTGGATCATATCTTGAGCTCAAATTTCCAAATATTATAGAAAAAATATAAGTAGCAACTTTAGCTCACGGGGTACATTTCCATGTTTTGAGTTTTGACAATTTTCAAGTGAAATAGGCTGCCACAAAATTCCACAAAAATGTGTACATGTGCTGTCACTAAAGTCTTTGGTGGTCCCATCTTGGGTGACACTTCTATTATGCATCCTAGAAACTCTTCATCCATGTGTGAAAACACCACCAAAGACCTTGAATTTACTCATGAAAATACAAAATGAAATCCTCTCACACATAAGTGTCCAAGTACGATGAATCACAAGCCCCACTCTCAACGCATCTACACAAGGAACTCCCCTATGCATCTCCGAGGAATTCCCCTATGTGGTCTCTTTTGTTTTAGTAGTTTTTTTTTTGAAAACAAACTCTCCACCTTCATCATTAAGACCTCCACAAGAAACTAAGGACGTTCAAAATAGTGAAAACACAACCCAAAATCTTATTAAATACACTTTTTAAAGGACCATTTCTCATTATTACTTAGTGTATAATAGATGTTTGAGCTCTCTAGTCATTTGCTTGCAAATGGATGATCAAAGAGCTCAATAGCACTTATGTTATATGCAAATTGCAATTATAAGACAATAGTTTTAAATAGACAACAAAAATAATCTATTTTTTAAATACACTAAAAAGTTTTAAATAGACAACAAAACTAATCTATTTTTAAGTTTCCATTTAATACACTAAAAAACAATTTTCAAGACACCATTTCTCATTTTTCCTTTGTGTAAGCAAGTGTTTGAGCTCTCTAATCATCTGCATGCAAGCGGATGATTGGAGAGCTCAAGAACTCTTTTTCAAGTTACAAAAATATATATAAAATTGGATAGATTCTACTTTATTTTAGCATAATAATTTTTAAAAATCCATATCTACCTTCAACATGAAGGCCGATTAAGAATACTCAAGACAAAAAAAAGACAACCGAATATTTTATTAAATACAAAGTTTTTGAATAGTATCACTAAAAAAGTGAGGAAATAGCTCACAAATCATCCGAGTGCACGCGGATAATCAAGGAGCTTTGAAAAATGTCGATGATGTTGAGATTTAACTAGTTTTTTAAGGCATCATTTCATTTTTTAACCTAGTTCATAGTAGGTGTTGAGCTCTCTGATCATCCGCATGCATGCGAATGATTAGAGAACTCAACATCTCTTATATTGGACACAATAATTAAAAATAGGTAGCCAAAATAATCTATTTCATGTTTTACTTTAATTTTGGTATATTAATTTACAAATCTTGCTCCAATTTAGGGTTTTTATCAATGTAATAAACAATATAATGCTATGATTTAGCTATTTATTATATTTTTTGTTTTTTTGCAAAAACATAATAAGCCAAAAAGTACCATTCAATTAGAAAAAAACACAAACAAATTTGCAAAAAAAAGGGAGATCGGAGCCTCCCCGTCATCCGCGTGCATGTGGACGAGTGAAGGGCTCCCCCTCCCCCCCCCCCTTTTTTTTTTTTTTTTTTAATGTGTGTATTGTGTATTGTGAGATAGAGACATACATAATATGATACTAGTGTTTCACTTCACAAAGAAATTGTAAGATAGAAGCAGAAAACAAACAAAGAAAAACTAAAATGTCTCACTAGAAATGCATATGTGCATAGAGCATGTCGACTGAATAGATAGTGCTAGTACCGAGACACGTGGGAGCCACTGATCCCATTGGCTTCAAACCTGTCCCCCTTGTCGAGGCATGTTGTGGACTTGTGGTTCTCTCCAATTTATTTATTTTAGTGATGGTATACGCGTGCGCTAATGTAAATAGTAAGCACAAGTTGTAAACTGAAAGGTTACTTTTGCTTGCAGGGCCACCACTCATCGATAATTACTGACAAGCAATGCAACCTACTGTCAAAAGGAGCCGCAAATTTGCATCGTATAATGATGATCATGAGTTGAAGATGATGCTGCATGATGATGGTGATGAGCAGGGAATGAGCTTGTGTGCTGGATCGCTTTTGTGATGATCTCCCTAGCCTCTTGAGCACAATCCCCATGTATCTGTGATGTCATCATTTTCATGCTAATGTCAGTCTATTTGCAGCGTATAATAATGATCAGAAGATGAAGCTGCACCTCCATGATGATAGTGATGAGTAGAGATCAAGCTTGTGTGCTAGATCACTTGTGTCATGATCTCATGCTCTGCATTTTTGGCTCCCTGGTCTCTCAAGCGCAATCCTTGTCCGACATTGTCACTATCATGCTGATATAAGTCTATACTTCTTAATCAAGAAATTCAGGTACATAGAGCTCAATACACATGAGCTGATCATGTATAGCGTGTGCAGGTGCAAGAGATTGCGCAAGCTTGGTAGGAAGGAAAAACTGCTGGCTGGTGTGAGCAGCGGAGCAATATTGGCGGCGATGTGGTGCCCCAAGAAGCGACGGTGTTTACAACAAGTGCTTGAAAAAAGACTTTTTTCAAAAAACTTGGCAAACCTACATATGAGAGACTGACAAAATCTGAAGGTTTTTACACCAATTTACACTAAACTTTTTTAAATTTTGTAGCTTTTCTCACCTTCAACTATAAAACTTAGAAGTAAATCTCAAAATTTGTTACACTAAACCTAGGTTTTTTTCGAGCACTATAAATTACAACACACTTCGGACAAATATAATGTTCTAGAATAAAAAGGGGAGGGGGGGGGGGGGGGGGGGGGGGGGGGGGGGGAGCCCTCCCCGTTTGTGCATGCGGATGACGAGGGGGCTCCAACCCCCCCCCCCCCCCCCCCCCCCCCCCCCCCCCCCCCCCCCCCCCCCCTTTTTTTCTAGTTGCAAATGATCTTTGCTTGGTACTGCATGGGTTGACTCCACAAATGCTATCACCGATGCTTTCATCTTGACGGCATTGTTTTTAGCAAGAAGCTCTGCGCTGTTTTCAGCAGGTGACGGGGTATTTTTCATAAACTAAGAACATGTTTGTGGAGGCTAAGATTGCGTGGCAATAGATAGCAGGGAATAACTAGCTGTACGTCTAAGGAATTCATAAATCTCCTGTGCATTTTGGTTGTTGATGAGAGGGCACTTTTTGTTGGAAGGGTATGATAGGAGTAGGCGCCCCCCTGTGAGAGAAAGATGGGCGGCTTTGATTCGAGAGAAGATGCAGAGAAGGGGACCGTGTGTTGGGATGTTTTGTTTTTTTTTTTGGTGGGGGGGGGGGGGGTGGGGGGGGGGGGGGGGGGGGGGGGGGGGGGGGAGATATGGCTAGCGTCTCTCAAGCTAGGGAGGATGGCGTGGCCCGTGGTGCTAGATGTTGAGGGCGGTGCTAGACCGATCTGGTCCTCTCCAGATGGCACAGGAGTGGGCAGGGAGGGCAGGCTCTCGGCTGGAGTCGGGAGAAATTGAAAACGACACAATATTAAGTTGAGACCCAAAAACCGCATGTTAAGCTCTCGAGATGCCATTGGTTGGGTTGTCACGCAAGGAGCTTTCATGAGCTTCAGTCTAGGCCTACTCGCCACACCCACTCGCTGATTGGGCCTTTCAAACCCAAACGGCTTGTGAATTTTTCTCAATTTTTAATAAATGGAAATCCTTGAAAAAGAAGTGGAGAGAATTTATAGAAACAACAAGTTCCCTCTCTTCACGTTCTAATTTTTTACTGCCATGTCCACTCCTCATAGCCTACGTTACCTTTGGTGACTCATGTGTGGTGTATGACAAGAGTGGATTTGAGCGGCCGAGACTGTAAATGGCACTTGTAGGCCCTCTACGTGTTGCCATCTCTTTAAGGGACCACATCAAATGTAGCTATTTGTGACCTCCGCTTGATAGCTACACCTTCAAAAGGTTGCACAAACACCCTTGTAAGTGCTACATCCCCAGTTGTGTCGTGTTGCTAGTGTCTTCAGAGGGCTCTTATTTCCATCATTCGTTGATTAAATTGAAGCTAGCAAATACTCATGTCCCCTACGTATTATGTCTTAACCTAGTGTAGACATCATCCCATCAGCTCTTGGGGCAGGTGGTCATCCTAATGACACTCCCCCTCACATATCAAGTGCTTGAAGGCTAACTCCAACTGCTTGTTGACACTTACCTCTCCAGTGTAGACTTTTCTTCATCAACCTATGTACATTGAAGACAAATATATATATACACACACATATGTAGACACATCTAATCATCCTCCCCTTCACCTTAAATCGAGTGGCTAAAGACTTGTAGCTCAAGGGCGATCATGACACATAAAATGCCTTGAGATATATAGGTCTTCAAGTTGAGGATGCTCGGGAATTCCACCTCCTGAAGCCTCAAGGCTTCCTTTTTTATGTTGGAACATGCTTATGATTGCAATTTATAATGGTTTTATGGACAAATTTATAAGCTATTGCAACATTGTTATTGTGTATTTATTTTCTCTATGTAATTGAATACCCGCTCTTTTCGACCCATTTTTGACAACATGTTGCATTAATCAAGATGTTGATATGGGGATAAGGATTAAAAATAGTGAAGCGGTCCGGGGCGGGCAATAAGAAGAGAAACCTCTAGACACCCTTCAAGGCTCCTGTGCTGCTCAATGGGGCTGGGGCACAACACAACACAAACCAAAACAACAAACCCCCAGCCAAATCCCAACTACAAAAGGGGCACCACCTAGTTTAAGAGCGAACTAGGACGCAAAAGAGGAGAATCGTTAGAGCAACCCACAAACAAGCAAGGAATTTACACTAACCCTAACACCAATGGAACACTCTCACACACTAAAACACGAGAGAGAGAGAGAGAGAGAGAGAGAGAGAGAGAGAGAGATGGTGCTCGGGCTGCTTTGAAGTGTATCGTTAATGATCACGCAAACATAAATATATATATGTAAGAAAGAGAGAGAAGGCGGAAGGGGGTGCTTGTTGCACTAATGCCTTCTTACAAATCTGTCATGACCAATCAAAGTGAGATTAGTATTTGTTCAACATAGCCCGAGTAAATTACACCACAACACATCACAAGAAAAAAGCCACCCCAATCACTGTCTTAAGGCCAGGGGAGTCCTCTCCACCCTGTCGCCCTCTTACAGCATGTGGGATTTATGGCTAAATTGATAACAATACCCGGATACAAGCTATCAAGAACTTAAATAAAACACCAAGACACTTACACATCATTATTGTCCATGACTTCACGTTGGAAGGGAGACAAGGTATCCATGCTTAGTCCAAATTCACCCTCCTTGATTCAACAAATGTTGGGCTTACTCTAGTAGGAGAAATGATAGATTTCCTACTCTCAATTTAATGATCACTCTCTCTTACAATGGCATAGAGTTCCCTTGCTAATCACCCCTAATACAACACATACATATGCCTAATGCCAATGAGATTCCACTCAAGAGCTCCTTCTCAAGAGGTTGAGCTTGGCTTCTCAAGCTATAGCATAGTGCTCTTTCTTCTCCCCCTTTTTTGTGCTAGCTACACTCTCCTTTTATAGCAATTTTGAAGGCTAGGGTTACTCCTCTAACCATGGTTGGGTTAGATTTTCAGCAATTTATCTAATTTCTTTTGCTTGGAATTATTAAGAAGTTGGTGGGGAAAGAGAGAGGAGAGAAATGGAGGTGATAGGACTTTTCATAGTGGGTTAGTGTTAGTAGAGCTAGTATTAATTTACAAATGGAATTGGATATTTACAATGGGAGTATCCATGTAGGATACAAATAAGGAAGAAAAACTCTTAAGAGGTAAGAAAAGGTGGATTTCTTACAAGGTTGATGCTCCAAGTGTCTTGAGTAGGGCCAATTTTGACGCTTGTTGACGGTCCACTAGCTTTGACGGTACATTTTTTCTCCACTCTTGACCTTCCTTGAGAGACAAGGTAATTGAAGCTGAGTAATCAACCACCATGATGCTCTCTTTTAAGAGAAGAGGCTGAATTTTGTGGTTTTTTTTATAGATATGGGTAATTTGGAGGAAAAATGAGACTAGGTGGTCAATTTTGGAATGGAATTGTGTGTGGGAGGTATGAGTTCACCATGGTTTCTCTTATTCTTCAAGGTTGAGGAGAAGGTGAGTAGGGTGCAGAGAGGAGTGGTGAGAGAGGTGGGGATGATGAGTGGAGAAGTGTGTGTGAAAGAGGAAAATGATAAAGTGGAAGAGAGAGTGTGGCTGCATAGCATGGGAAAACTGGGGTCCACTAATAAAATCATAGCTCACAGCTCGTAGCTCAAAAAAATATGAAAACATTTGAGGCAAAAGTTCAGCCCACGAGCTACAACTTTTGTTTGTATCACCTTTTCAAATTCGGAGAGCAAGTGAACTTTAAAAATTCAGCAAAACCGACCGTTTTTTTCCACTGCACAAGGTCCTTGTGGGGTCCTTCTTTGGATGATTCTTTTGAATACCTCCAAGAGTGAGCCCTCCATAGTGCATGTATGCATGCCACCTACCAGTGACCTTATTTGGTAGGTCTATAATTGAAGATATTGTTGAGATCATTATATAAGTGAATAGTACAACTAAGAAAATCAAATATTGAGGGGTCTAAAAAATATGTACATGTCAAATATAAATAATATAAGTGGAAAAAATATAAAGGGGTCAAAAGAAATCTCTCTCATTATGAGGCTACCATAAAAAGATAAATATTTTTGGTGTTCTAATTTTTTAGAAAAAAAACAAAATAGATGTAGGAAGGGAAAAATCACAATAGTGAAAAAATATACACATAAATAAAACTAGTTTTTTTGGATTTTTGTTGGGGTGGAGTTACACCAAATATAAGAGAAGCTTACATGAAAATATTTCTATATGGAATAAAGAGTATGAAAAATGGTAAGAAAAATTGTGGTAATGGTGAGGCAATGTACAGAGCATAAATAACAAACACCTAGGTAGAAATATTTAAATAAATACCAAAATAATTATGAAAAAATCTTTTATTTAGGCCCTATATACAAAGAAATATTTACATACACATGGGCCATAATATACTTATATTTTTTATATTTTATATTTTTTTGGCTCAACTAGCCCAATGACTAGCTAATTGAGGGTTTTTTATTTCAGTAAGGAGATATGGAAAAAGTCCCCTAACTCACACACACCTATATACAGTGAAAGGGTGAGGGTAACCACAGTGTTTGAGTGATTTGATAGGGTGAGATAACTCACTATGGCAATTACAGAGAGCCGAAAAACGGCTATCATTAGCCCTCCCCCAGGATGATGGTATATTCATGTACCATCATAAAGAATCTTTTCCAAAGAGAGTGCTTCAGAGTCCTTGACAAGATCTCAATTGTTTGGCCCCTTGGAATTTTGGTTTGTGTTACACTCATGCTTCATGGGACAATACTTACATGGGATAGTTGCTTTTTGCTCTGGTAGATCCTTTGGTAGAAGGCGACTCAAGTAAGGCTTCAAGCGATAGCCGTTTACCTTCCTGGAGTGCTCTTTCCCATTCAAGTCCATAAGTTGATAGTAACTTGAATTGAAAGCCTTCTTGACTATGTATGGCCCCTGCCATCTTGTTTCAAATTTGGCATCAAAACGATTATCGAGTCTATTGTCATACCTTAGCACAAGATCTCCTTCATTGATGCCTTTGTCCTTCAGTTTCTTGTCAAGCTTCTCCTTTGTCTGTGTGGCTTTCCTCTTATAGCACTCGTATGCTGCTTCTCTTTTCCACTCAAGCTCAGCTAAGATAAGAAGTCGATCCATCCATGCTTCTTGATCATCTTGTGCTGATTTGCCATGAAGTCGCATTGTTGGAATGTTTAGTTCAATTGGATGTAAAGCCTCTTGACCATAGACCAAGTGAAATGGTGTGAACTCCGTGGCTTCCCTATATGTGGTTCGATACGCCCAAAATGCACCATCCAAGAAGTCATCCCACAACTTTGTCTTGTTTTTCACCATCTTTCTAATGATGCCTGCAATGACACCATTAGCTTTTTCTACCAAACCATTTGATTGAGGATAGTAGGGTGTACTGTGATGATGTAGAATGCGAAGTTCTTCACAGACTTCTGTGAGCAATCCCTTTCTAAACCCTGGACCATTATCAGAAACAATTTCCAAAGGTGTGCCAAATCTACAACAAATGTGAGTGTAGACGAATTTGCTCACTGTCCTCTCATTTACCTTTGCCACACTTTGTGCTTCCACCCACCTAGTCATATAGTCTACAGCCACTAGAATGTAGAGTTTACCATTTTTTGTCCTAGGCAGAGGACCCATAGCATCAATGCCCCACTTTTCAAAGGGTCCATTTGCAAGCACAATTTGCCTTGGACCTTAAATCAATCTTCTATTCCCATTTACCTGACAATTGTGACAACTTTTACACCAATGTTGGACATCCACATGCAGACTTTGCCAAACATACCCCGCAAGCAAAATCTTCTTCACAGTTAATTCTTGGGAAAAATGACCACCACATGCCTCTTCATGCAAACCTTTTAGAATGGCTGGAATTTCCGCGATAGTTGATACTCTTCTGCACACTTTATCCTTCCCTCTTTGATAGAGGGAGCCTTCTAGGAAGAGATACATGCTTGCCTTCTTCATGAGTCTCCTCTTTTGAGCTTTTGTGAAGTCTGGTGGAAACTCACCCTCCAAAATGTAGCCAATGATGGGAGCCAATGACTCCAATCCCTGGTACCTCGGTTGCTTCAAGCAGCTGCCACCATGATGACCTGCACTTTTTTCTTTACACATGCAACGGCTTGTTGTGCAAGTAAATCAGCATCTTCATTTTTTTTCCTAGGAATATGATATAGTTGCACCTCCTCAAATTGATTAAATAGCCTACGGATGGTATGAACTTTGGCCCTTAGTCTTTCATTTTTGCATGCCCAAATGCCTAAAATCTGCTTCACAATGAGAAGTGCATCCCCTTTTACCATGAGACGTTGTATACCATGGCCAATGCATATTTTTAAACCATGAAGTAGTGTGTCATATTCTGCTTCATTGTTGCTAGCTGAACTTGGTAGATTGAACTTCTCTTTCATGACCACCTCTCCACTTGGGTTGAGCAACACTAGCCCTCCCCCTGCTTTTCCTGTGGCTCGACGAAAAGCTCCATCAAAGAACAAGGTAAAAACATTAGGAATACTTTTTGGTGGTGGCAATGGTAGGGTCTTTACTTCAGGCACCTTAATCTCCTTTTCATGCACCCTATAAGTGAGAATCCCTGCCAATTGTGCACGCACACTATCTTCTACCTTGAAAGAGAATTGAAACTCTTGCAACTCCATAATCCACTTTGAGATCCTAGTACTAAGATTCATTTGAGATGACACCCAAGGGAACAAATTCTCTGCGGTGAGGATTACAAAAGGTTTTGGGAGCAAGTAGGATCTAAACTTCCTTATCGCAAACATGAGAGAAAGCATCATGAGTTCTGCCTCCGTATAGCCTCTCTCTAAAGCATTCATGACTCTACTAGCAAAGTAGATGGGCCGCATCCTGGTACTATAGGGATCTTGTTGTAGCAAAACTGCACCAATTGTTTCTTTCCCAGCACTAGAGCTAACAAAGAATGGTATGGGCATGAGAACTCAGGATTATATAGCTAGTTGTTTAGGGGTTGTTGAAAAGAAACCTATTGCTTGTCAATATCTTGGATGACATATATGCCAAATGTGGCATACACTTGACATCACAAGAAAGTGTTTGAGGAGGTTTGCCTCTGGGATGCAATCTCTTGACAAACTTACTATAGGATATGCTTAGAAATGGTATGTCCTAGAAGCTATGGGCTGCTTCCAATGGATGCAAAGCGAGTGGTGGCATTAGGCGATATGTTGATACATGCATATGATATAGTTTGTTAGGGGCTGCTCAAAAGAAACCTATCGCTTGGAAATTCCTTGAATGACTTGCAAGCCAAATGTGGTGTACATCAAAAAGCCCAAAAAGTTCTTGAGGAGATTATTCTCTAGGATTCCATCTTTTTAACACATATAAATTATAGGATATTCCCAACAAGGGTACATCTAGGAATATTTCAATGATTAAGGAATGTTGGTCCAATTCTCTTAGCTTTGGCAAATACTATGGTCTATATTGAGGCCAGCTCAGGCCAGCACACTCTTTTGTATTCTTGTATATCAATCCATTGATGCTTCTATGTAGTGGAGTTGGGATATTCACAAATAGGGAAAACTTTCTAGTGATTTTAAACTTGCCCTACCATCACGTTGTCGGGGGATTTGTATTCGAAAGGTGAGCCGAGAAGGCACCAGGCCCCTGGTTGTGAGAGGTACGGGGAAAAGAGTTGCAACAGATGCAAATATTGAAGACAGAGCTTAAAACAGACATATTGAAACTTGATAACTCAAATCGAATATTGAACATTACCCCTGTTTTAATCAAATATTAATGGAGGAGTTTATGCTCCTTACAAGGATTATCCTGCTTTAATCCCAGTGCTAATCAAGAAAATCAATTCTGAACTACCTTGAACTGCTTCATTTCCTTTTGCTTCTTCCCGCTATGGCTTTAGGAGCTTCGACTTCCAATAGCCGTCGGATTTGGCTTAAGATTTATGGATTGATTTTGGGTTAAGGGGATTGAGGATTTGGTTTAGAGCTTAGGTTGACGGCTAATGAGTTTGAGAATAGGATTTCTCAATGATATCGGGAGGAAATTTTGCTTGAAGAGCTTATGGTTATCAAGGTTAATGATGAATTAATGAGATTGGAGCTTTGGCTTAGAGCTCGTGATAATCCGGGCTTAGGCTTGGCTAATGGAGCTTATGAAAGCTTAGCTTAGAATTTTGATAATCCGGGCTTAGGCTTGGCTAATGAGAGTGAGTGGATTTGGTTAGAGATTAGAGATTAGGCTTGCTCAATGAGATCGAGATGCTTAGCTTAGAGATCTTTGGATTAGGATGGCTTAAGGCGATTGATATTAGACTCGGCTTAACGAATCCGAGCTTAAGCTTGATCTAAGAGAGATTAAAGTGCTTAGGCTTTCTTCCCCGAAGAGAGGCTCCATGAGAAGAGGAGATAATTTCCAAAAAAATGAGAGAGCTCTTGAGAGCCGCATCTTTTCCTTTTTATAAGATGCATGAGCCTAGTTTCCTGCTAAAAGGGGCCTACCCATTAGCGATGTCACTAATGGGTACCCCACGATGATGTGGCAAGCGGGTTCCGGAGTAGCACAAAAACCAGCGTGGCTGGTGTCAAAAAGCTTCGCAATGGCCTTCTGAGTGTTTCCCGCTTCGTTGGTGTCCTCGTCAGAGCAGCCGTTTGGCCGGCACGAGCAACGCAAACTTCCTCCTCGTCTGCTGCAGCCTTCCACTCACTCTCATTAGCCAAAGGCCTAAGCCACTCACTCTCATTAGCCGAGCCTAACTCAAATTATAAAAAATGCTTCCGCATCAGCCCACATTTGGCATACATATCGGGCACCGCACTGCATTAATCCTAGATGAATTTGACTGATCAAGGCAACCAGGGCGGTTCGGAACCGGCCTCGACGATACTTAAACTGGCCATATCTTGCCAACCGAAACCCCGATTGATGAACTGAAAAGAACGACATGCTCCTGGAAATGAGCACTTTGGACCCATGCATTCCTCTCATCTTTGACCTTTTATCAGCAGGTACTCAATCGAGTATGGATCTGCTACTGACTCAACATAAAACTGTCATAACTTCTTATTCGTAGCTCCGATTGACGAGCAGTAAAGACAGGCACGTAGAGCCCTTCAAGTACTTCAACTTTGATTAATAAAATCCCAGCTATGACCACTTCAAGCATACTCACTGTTTATCATTACAGAGACATCTTTTGGCCCTTAGAGCCGCATCTGGCACACTTTCAGCTTAAAATTGGCTTGTTAGCAAGCCCTTATAACTGCTGATTAATCATGTAGGATTCAAATACTCTTGATTGGCATTCCTTTGCTCATTTTATTGTCATGGGAGTGGAGTGGCACGACATCCACCCCCTCTGAACCTGCACAGCCTCCGGTTTGTGCCAACCGGTCTTCAAGCTGCATCTATTATAAACACCTTAAGCTACTTGTCATCAAGCTCACGTAGTTGGTAAAGACATGTAAAACAAAAGAAGGTTTAAATCATAACATCAATAGTCTAGCTCAGTTATCTGGTAGTTGTCCCATCAGAAATCTTTGAACCGTAGTGGCCGTATCTCCAAAGCATTCAATTATGAAAAAGTTGTTTAGTGAACCCCGCTAGACTCAAGTGCTCCAGTTAATTATGCACACGGCTTAATCATCAGCTCGCTTTAGGAAACCCTGTCAAGCTCACGTATGACTTACTTTATTGGCACACGGAATGGTCATCAAGTCCTTTACTTCAAGTTCTGGTAGACGAACCATCTCAAAAGATGTGAAGATACTATTACAGTTGTCCGAAGATGTCAACTGGAAGCTAGCCATGTAATCTTATTGAACCAAAAACACTCTTGTCTTAGCATACGTCCAAAAACAAATCTTTTGCCAAGTAACCTGTGTTACAAGAAAATAAATGATATCTTTGAATCTGCAAGTTGCTCTTCAATAGCTCCCAGGATCAAATGGGATAATAAGAAATTGTCCCAATAGTGGAGCAGCATAATATCCACATAAGCATACATATCCTGTATCGATCAACTTCAAGATGTTCTGCTCCAAGTATGCTATTCCTAGATCTACCAGAAAGAAACCACAATATATACTCAAAAATACCCATCCATAGTGAACCTGTTTTTGAAGATCTGTCGAATCACTTGGATCAAATACCATTAAGATCACATAGCATTGATGGCCTCCGCAATATACTAGAGCATCACCTATTCAGCATAGTGCAGTAGCCACATCTTATAAACTTTTGGTAACTTAAGGTCGCTACCAGCAAAAATTAAAGAATTCTGACTCCCTTTTACTGGTAGCCAGGACATCATTGACATAAGAATTACTAGGAATAGTATCCAAATCCAGCCACATTTGGTACATTGTCCAAATAAATGAAAAGCCCTGTGCACTTTATGCAGTATCAAGGATGATTTAGCATCATCACCCCCTCTAGCTTCATAGCCATTACGAAAAATCTTAGGACTTTCTGGACAGGTATCATCAGAGAGATTTTTACCTAGATTTTGAGGTTGATAATGAATAATAGCTTTATCTTGAAGTTTTGAGGTTGATAATAAATAATATCTTTATCTTGAATATCTTCATTCATAATAGCTTTTGAGGTTGATAATGAATAATAGCTTTATCTTGAAGATCTTCATTCATAACATCCTTGGGAAAATCACTCTTGGAAGTCTCAACATTCATCAAAGCTATAGGATTTGGCTCCTCTTACAACCCGTATATAAGCATAGATGTAAAATCCATGTCAATATCCTGTTCACAATCAGCATGATGTAGAGAGAAAGAGAGAGAGACAAGACAAGAGACACACCATATACGCTACCAAAGACTAATTCATATTGAGGACAAGATACAAATATATAGGTGAGACCAATTTCAGTAGAGTGAGCCATATATAGCTCCAACATCCCCACTCAAACAAAGGTCTCTAGATTTGGATGAAAAAACCCTTGGGGAGTTCAAGGGAAAAACCCAAGCCCCTATACAATGTGACTATGAACCAGCATCTATGTACAAATATTCAAGTGACTTAGATATCACAAGGTGCAAATGTGGAGTGTGCATAGTGCATGGTACCTAAAAGATTACAATGTCATATGTACAAATCTATTACAATAGCAAAGAAGCTAATCTAGAAAGAGTGAGGCCAAAGCAACTCCAAGCTCCAAGCGCAAGAGGATGAAACGTGACTCATTGAGGCCTTTGGTCAAAATGTCTGCATTCATCTGGTCACTTGGACAGTGTTCAACCATAATGGTTCCTTTGCATACTTCATACCTGACATAATGATGATGGACAGCAATGTGCTTTGACTTATTATGTTGAACATAGTCTTTTGCAAGACTAATAGAACTTTGGTTGTCACACCGCAAGGGTGTGCTAGAAAGAGGAGAGTGACCAATATCAACCAGCATTTGTCGAAGCCAAATCAACTCACGAGCTGCAAGTGATGCCGCAACATATTCTGACTCAGTCGTAGAAACTGCAACACAACGTTGTTTCTTGTTGGTCCAAGAAACAAGACAACCATTTATAAAGAAGCAATTTCCACTAGTAGATCGCATAGATAAATGTGAGCTTGCCCAGTCTGCATCTGTGTAACCCAAAAGAGAAAGAGATTTCATAGAATCCGATGTGAGTTGTCGTCGATAGACTAAACCAAAATCTGTAGTGCCTTTCAAGTATTTCAATACATGCTTTGCAGTAGACCAATGATTAAGAGAAGGACATGCAAGATGTTGTCCAAGATAATTAGCAGCAAACAGAATATCAGGATGAGTGTTCATGCCAACAAAGTGAAGACATCCAATCAAGTTAGCATAAGGGTGATTTGTGACAAGTTGACTGCCATTGTCAGAAGTATTCTTCATAGAGCTTGCAAGACAAGGTGTGTTGGTTGAATGTGCAGATTCCATATCAAATTTTTGAATAGTTTCTGCAATAAACTTTGATTGTCGAAGGAATAAAATACCTTTTGTATGGTTCCGTTGGATTTGAATTCCAAGACAAGAGTGAATCTCTCCAAGATCCACCATATCGAATGCAGAAGACAATAAATTTTTCACTTGCTGAAGAAATCCCAAATCATTGGAAACAAGGATGGTATCATCCACATAAAGAGCAAGAATCACAAAACTGCTACCTTGGCGTTTTATGTATAATTTGGGTTCTGACGAGCAAGAGATGAATCCTTTAGAGGTGAGAAAAAGATCAAATTTTGTATACCACGCTCGCAAAGCTTGTTTGAGACCATATAGTGCGTTATGGAGTTGAGCAACAAGGTCTTCTTTACCTGGAATAACAAACCCTTCTGGTTGTTCCATATAAATTTCCTCTTCCAAGTCACCATTAAGAAAAGCAGTTCGCACATCCATTTGATGAGCTTCTAAATCAAATTGAACAACAAATGCCAATAAAACTCGAACACTTGTAATGTGAACAACTGGTGAAAAAGTCTCTTGATAATCAACACCAGCTACTTGGGAGTAACCTTTTGCAACTAAACGTTCCTTGAACTTGTCAAAAGATCCATCTGCTTTTACTTTTGTCTTATACACCCACTTACATTTAATAGCTGTACGACAAGGAGGTAATTCAATTAGTATCCATGTACCTTTAGAGATAAGAGAATCGTACTCTGCTTCCATAGCCTCTTTCCATTGATCCTTTTGTGGTGAAGAGATAGCTTCATCATAAGTAACGGGATCTTCAGAAGTAGAAAAAGCATTATCAGCAATATCGTCATCATAAACATGACATGAGCCATATTCAAAATCAATAGGCAGATCAACAAAAATATCAATATCATCATTGGCAACATTTGGAATGGATGGTTGTGAAGAGGAAAGTTGCTCTATAGGAAGAGTTTCATCTTCTGAAAGAAATGGAAAAGCCTGAAGCAATGATTTAGTATCATCAAAATCATCCATGGACCATGAGCCTCCCATAAGCTGTTCGTTAAAAGTAGCATCACATTCACAATTACTTTCTTGGAGGAAGGGTCATAGAATTTGTATCCTTTGGAAGTGTCGGAATATCCAATAAAAATAACTTTAAGACCAGAAGAATCAAGATTTGTTCATGTTTCTTTGGGAACATGAATATAAGCAATACATCCAAAGGTTCGAAAATGAGATACAGAGGGAATGTCACCTGTCCATGCTGTGATGGGTATCTTACCAGAGGGTGCAGTAGTAGGAAGATGATTCTGAATAAATGCTGTTGTCAAAGTAGCTTCAGCCCAGAAAACACGAGATAAGCCAGAATGAATCAGCATACATCTTACAGCATTGAGAATAGTGTGATTCTTTCGTTCAGCAACACCGTTTTGTTGAGGCGAATATGGAATAGTGTGTTCATGATGAATTCCACTGTCAGCACAGTAACTCAAAAAATCTCGAGAAACATATTCGCCTCCATTGTGACTACGAAGCTTCTTAAGGCGACGACCAGTTTGAAGTTCAACAACCTTGTGGAATTGTTTGAAAACAGATAAGGCTTCAGATTTTTGTCTAAGTAGAAATACAGTCGTATACCTTGAGAAATCATCAATGAAAGTAATGGAGTAGCGATATTGTGATCTCGAAGAAGGTAGAGGTCCACATATATCAGTATGAACAAGATCCAATATGTCATGAGAATGAGTTGTATTTGAAAGAGGAAAGGGTTTACGATTGTGTTTCCCAAGAGCACAAAATTCACAAATTTCCATATGGGGATGGGCTTTAAGATTCATGCCATGAACAAGATCACGACGTTGAAGATCAAGGAGTTTTGAGAAATCAGCATGAACAAAACGGTGATGCCATACTCTGCAATCATGATCACCTGGAGCAGTGACAATATTTGGTACAACATCGTTGAGAGAGAGTTCAAACAAATTATTGTTTTGAGGAGCAGTGGCTATAGTCTGTCCATCTTTCTCAATTCGGCATTTGGTATGATCAAATCCAACAAACAGACCAAGATCAACAAGTCTAGCAACTGAAAGAAGATTACGTTGAAGATCTGGTACATGTAATACTCCTCGCAAAATTCGAGTGGAAGAAGGTAAGGTACCAAGATATAAGTCTCCAATACCCTTTACTTGACAAGTAGTATCATCAGCAAGATAAACAACACGTTGAACTGGCAGTGGATGATAGTTATGGAGCCACTTAGACTGATATGTCATATTTCATGTAGCACCAGAATCGACAATAAAAAGTGATCCATCACTTACATGAAGTATTCTGTTTGGAGAAACTGAACATAGGACGCAGCTTGTTTCTGGTACAATGTTGTTTCGATGTTCAGTAGCATATGCTCTATTCCGATTTGTGTCGAATCGACGCTTATAACACATATGAGTGGGATGATCAGATCGTCCACAATATTCACAAGAAGAAGAAGAAGAGTCTCCAGATAAAAGTGGTTGTTTTGTGGTAATATTGTGTTCTTCATCATATTGACGTGCCCAACAATCATCTTCAGTATGGCCATTTCTGTTGCAGTAAGAACATTGCTTATCAGGAAATTTGAGACGAGAGAAAATATTACCGCGACGGCCACCTCTACGGTTTCCTCGTTGAAATGGACGCCTTCGAGCATAAAAAGCACGTTCCTTCTGTTGTGACTCAGTCTCCTCTTGTGAAATCGTAGTTGTATCGTGACCAGCATTCCGACGTTCTTGATGTTGAGAGTATTCAATTAAAGACATGCAAGCTTGGTCGAAATCAAGACCATCTTTATTAGAAAGAATAGTAACAATGTTATCATAAGAAGAGTCCTTCACCGTATCAAGGAGAAGTGTAATCAGTTGCTTTTGTGGAACAGGATCACCGGCAGCAGCAAGTTGATTAATAGTAGATTTGAAAGATTCAATATATCCCGTCATGGCAGTACCATCTTCATATTGTAACTTGTTAAGTAACCCTCTCAAATAAAGTATTTCTGTAACAGATTTCTTCTGAAAGTTTGCAATAAGGTACTTCCATACGTCGTGGGAAGTAGGCAGTTCATACATATCAAGCAAAAGGGAATCAATAAGATCAGAAAGAATATACCGACGAGCTGCTTTATCACGTCGTTGCCAATCCGTATAGGCAACATTCCAATCTTCAAATATAGGTCCTTCAGTGATAAGCACGTTATCATTATCGGTATCAACAGGCTGAGGCGGACAAACACGATTTCCAAGAACAACATCGGAGAGTTCATCGCCTTCAAGAATTAACAACATCTTTGCTTTCCAGCCTGGAAATCCTTGACCTTGGAAAGGAGGAACAGAACCCTGGCCATAAGGAAAGCCGTTGACGAGAATACTCATAGCCATATCTTGTTGCGAGAAGACGTATAAGATAAGATCGCAGAATTTGCACACCATATATGGTGAAGGCCGCAATTGAGAACGAGAGAGATATGAGTACTGCGTTCTGTCAACGATAAACGTAAGAAGCATGCTCAAGGAACGTCCAAAGATGTGAGAGACGTCACCCAAAAAAGGCAGGGTAAAGGAGACTTTAATAATAAACGAGTCCTCAAAATAGAGTGGCGTGAGACGCAAGATTGACGGCCACAATACGAATAGCAAAAAGCTAAATCTTCTCAAAAAAAGTTAACGCCAAAATAAGAAAAATGATCGCGGACGCTTCACGAGGAAGTAGGATGAAGAAAGCTGCGTCAAGCTCAATTGCAGTAAAAACAACATAACTTTCTGCTGCGAACTCCGATTGACGCAAACCTAGAACTCAAATCGAAGAGCTCAAGGAGACGAAAAAATTTTGGATGAAAAGTGCCATTGCGCTACGCTTCATCGCGCTTTTCTCGTTTCTCCAAATTTTGAGCAGAACAGCAAGAAAAATTGAGATGAAGTTCAGGGTGTCATCAACAAGAAAACGTAATCAACGATTACATTGATTAGAAATAAACGCCACATGAAACACTAATCATATTCTTCTTAACACAAAACAACCACAGTTAACAAGAATCAACGCTCAAAAATAAAATTTGTAACAATTTTGAATCTTACATGCGAATCGCATACACATACTGTTGTCACCATGAATTGAATCGGCGCGTGATCGTTACCGCTCTGATACCATGTTGAGATGTAGAGAGAAAGAGAGAGAGACGAGACAAGAGACACACCATATACGCTCCCAAAGACTGATTCATATTGAGGACAAGATACAAATATATAGGTGAGACCAAGTTCAGTAGAGTGAGCCATATATAGCTCCAGCAATCTTCAATATCGACCTCTGCTTCCACATCTGCATTCGTGCTACTTAGAAAGCCATTATAACTTTGAAAAGGTTAATCAGGCACCCCTTCTGAAGGGGTACATGCATCACAAAGCTCTCCTATACCGCTATAACCTTCTCCTTCAGATTGGGCCAAAAAACCTTCAATTATGGAATCTTCTTCGATAATAGAATCAGCAAGCATATTGCTAGGAGCAACCATAGGTTCTTTGGCATCTCCAGGCTCATCCTGTGTTAGGTCCACAATCTCGGCCACTTCATCAGCTATTGTATATATAATAGCTTTATTTATGCAATCATTTGTAGTAAATCTGCTGCCTTGCTCAGCTATAGTGCCGATAGATCAATTAGAAGCCTATAGTGGCTCATCTTCTTGATAGATTTTTTGAGAGTATCCCATGCCAAGGTCAATAGCTTGAAAAAATTTTCTTGTACAGTCTAGCTCTTCACTAGAACCATTATTCCATACGATCAATTTTTGAAAAAAAATCATATATTTGTGTTTCAACAGTAACTTCATTACGTACCTTTGCTCGGTTGCTCAAAATATGGTCGAAGTTGAATCTGCTTCTTCCAAAGATGTATTTGGCTTGGCTTTACTTCTTGCAGAAATATGATCCCAAAATTGATCATAATTAAGGAACTGCATATGATCCCCTTCTTCTTTATAGAAAACAATCTGGCTTCATTCAGTAATCTCCTTCATTGTTAACTTGATAACTTTTGAGCTTTCATGATGAATAAACCCTTCTGCAAAATAGTTCCACTGTGTGGGGTATGTCTGTGCCAGTTCTCGGACCTTATCTTTAAACTCAGAGGTTACCACTTCCTCAAAGGTCGAAATCATCCGATCTTCTGGAATTCCTCGGCTCTTCCTCTCCACCTTATAACATGCAAGGAGTCCATCTGGATCATGTCCTTGAAGAATTCCATACTGTTCATGTACGGAATCAAGTGCCATCTCCACTGCATCATCAATCTGCTCTTTCATGTTCATAGCTTTTACTTCTTGCAAACATCTCTGAACAAAGCCCACCATTTTTGGCAGATCTATAGCCGCCGCTAGATTTTTATCAAATATATTGAAATTGTAGTCTTCAATAAACTGCATCAACTCTTCTGGAATCTCCATTTTTACCTCCCACCCCGGCTCGTTTCGTGTCGGGTTCACCAAGAATGTCGGGGGATTTGTATTCGAAAGGTGAGCTGAGAAGGCACGGGGCCCCTGGCTTTGAAAGGTGCGGGGAAAAGAGTTACATCAGACGCAAATAATGAAGAGAGAGCTTAAAACAGACATATTCAAACTTGATAATTCAAATTGAATATTGAACAGCACCCCTGTTTTAATCAAATATTAATGGAGGAGTTTATGCTCCTTACATGGATTATCCTACTTTAATCCCAATGCTAATCAAGAAAATCAATTCTAAACTACCTTGAACTGCTTCATTTCGTTCTGCTTCTTCCCGCTGTGGCTTTAGGAGCTTCGACTTCCAATAGCCATCTGACTTGGCTTAAGATTTATGGCTTAATTTTGTGTTAAGGGGATTAAGGATTTGGTTTAGAGCTAGGTTGACGGCTAATGAGTTTGAGAATAGGATTGCTCAATGATATTGGGAGGAAATTTTTCTTGGAGATCTTATGGTTATCAAGGTTGATGATGAATTAATGAGATTGGAGCTTTGGCTTAGAGCTCATTGGCTAATGGAGCTTATGAAAGCTTAGCTTAGAGTTTTGATAATCCGGGCTTAGGCTCGGCTAATGAGAGCAAGAGGCTTTGGTTAGATATTAGAGATTAGGCTTGCTCAATGAGATCGAGATGCTTAGCTTAGAGATCTTTGGATTAGGATGGCTTAAGGCGATTGATATTAGGCTCGACTTAAGGACTCCGAGCTTAAGCTTGATCTAAGAGAGATTAAAGAGCTTAGGCTTTCTTCCCCAAAGAGAGGCTCCATGAGAAGAGGAGATAATTTCCAAAAAAATGAGAGAGCTCTTGAGAGCCGCATCTTTTCCTTTTATAAGTTGCATGAGCCTAGTTTCTTGCTAAAAGGGGCCTACCCATTAGCAATGTCGCTAATGGGTACCCCCCGATGACGTGGCAAGCTTGTTCCGGAGTAGCACAAAAGCCAGCGTGGCTGGTGCCGAAAATCTTTGCAATGTCCTTCTGAGTGTTTCCCGCTTCTTCGGTGTCCTCATCAGAGCAGCCGTTTGGCCGGCGCGAGGGTACGGATCTACTACTGACTCAACATAAAACTATCATAACTTCTTATCCATAGCTCCGATTGACGAGCCATAAAGATAGGCACATAGAGCCTTTAAAGCACTTCAGCTTTGATTAATAAAATCCCATCTATGACCACTTCAAGCATACTCAGTGTTTAGCATTACTAAGACATCTTTTGGCCCTTATAGCCACATCTGGCACACTTTCAGCTTAAAATTGGATTGTTAGCAAGCCCTTATAACTGCTGATTAATCATGTAGGATTCAAATACTCTTGATTGACATTCCTTTTCTCATTTTCTTGTCATGGGAGCAAATCGGCATGAGAGCGTATCATCCTTTCTTGGATTGTTCTGATTTCAAGGTAAACTCACCTCGGTCTGGGGTAAGTATCATACTATGTAGTAATGCTCTCGTTAATATGTATGCGAAGTGTGGTGCTTTGCATCAAGGAAAAGTGTCCCAGAGAATCTCCCTTGTCCTAGCATTCTCTTGTAATGCTCAAAAAACAAGGATACTCAAGCTAGGCAAGGCTGACAAGCTCTTAAGTATTTTGAACAAATGAGCGTTGAAGACATTCTTGTAATTGAGATGGTCTATGCTTGTATCCTTAGACCCTATGTTCTGATCATTGACATCACATCCAAGAAGGAATTGCGTGCAAATCCCTTAATGAATTGTCCTTGTATGTGCCTAAAGTAGTTGAGAGCTAGTTGGCATTTCATGTTTTGGCATATCTAAGGACATATCCAAGAGATGGAATCTTGAACAAGGTTCTCATCAACAACTTGTTATGCTTTTAAGATCTCTCACAATGATGCAATGTAAGAGACCCCATTCTAGATATGACATTTTTGCGATTTAACAACCTTTGACAACCAACCTCCCATAAATTAATTTTCCCATGTCTTTGACTTACCTCTTGAGTTATGATGCATGTCCCTAAGTTGCAACCGCATGTGGAGGCCTTTGGTGGAGAGGTGATGAAAATTGGCTCATACAATTTTTCTACCACTTGCATGTCATTCGCTTCACATCCGTCAATCATCCAAGTATAATGCTCTTGATCTGATGCATGTCATATTTGTTTGCCCTCATGTTTTCAATGCATGTATGGCCTCATCCACTTAAACTTAGTTACTTTACGCATTGAGCACATTGAAAAGGTGATTGCATTCACTGGAATGCCTTTGTGTAGTTGCATTTGCACAATCTACTAATGTAGACTTTCCTCATGCCACACTAATATTTGAAGCTATCATTAGTGTAATACAAGCATTAAAAATCTCAAAAATAATGTCTCAATTTCAAAAGCTCAAAAATAAAAGCTTGCAAATATAAAATCCCCGTAGATTCCTTGGATTAGGCCATGTCTTTATTACCTCTAACTTAGATGGATCCATACAGATAACATCATGAGAGATAATTTGACATAAGTATTGAATCTCTTGAAGGAAAAATTCACTCTTCTTCTGGTTGATAAAAAGCTTGTTCCCCCTCAAAGCTTGACAAATCACTTAGATATTCATAAAGACCGTACGTTGTACGGAACGCAATCTTTATGATATCTTCATTCACTATCCTTATTTGATGATAGCCACTTTTAAGGTCAATTCTAATGAAGTAGATCAAACCTTGTAGACTATCAAACAGGTCTTCTACCTGCGATATGAGAAATCTATTTTTGATAGTGATATGTTTTAGCACTCGATAGTCCACACACATACGGTATGTACCATCTTTCTTTTTCACTAAAAGGACAGGAGAACAAAATGGAGAGGAGCTAGGCCTCACCATCTCTTTGTCTAACTATTCTTTTACTGGCCTCATGATCTTTTCTTGTTGAGCTTTGGAAACTCGATAAGGAGGCTTGCTAGGAAGTGAACTTCCTGGTAAGATCCCGATTCGATGATCACCATTCCCTTGTTTTGGAGGTAAGTCCAAAGGGATATCATTGATAAAAACATTTTGGAATCCATTTAGAAAATTAGACAAGTCTAACTCTTCTTGATTCCTACCATTTTCATTTGATAAAACATTACGATCATTTAGAGACTCTTTAACAAAAATCATATACGCAGAAATTGAGCTTTTCATTGACTTATCAAAAGCATGTGAATTTATAAATACATAAAGAGGATCTAGCCCATAATATAACTAGTTAACAAGTATTATAAAAAGATTATAAAGTTGGTAAAATATATAGTAAAAAACAAAAAAGAATATGATGAGATGGTTACAAGTAGGTCAATTAGTAACGGTCATAAATTTTGTTTTGTCCATGAGTTTTAAATCTATAAAGTAGAGATAAACCTAGTTGAAGATAAATAATAAACGTGAAGAAACTCGATGTGGTTCTCGCATAAAGGAGACAGATGGGCCAAAATTTTGAAAAGCGGCCCTCACCATATATATGCATATACACATATTTGTTTGTGTGTGTGGGGGGGTATGTGTGTGTGTGTGTGTGTGTGTGATGCTATATTAAATTTAACACATATACACAAATGAACGTAATGTTCAAAAGACAACTGTCTTTAGATAAGTGGACAAAGAATTGTATTAAAATGACTCAATTCTAGATTCATTTATGTACAAAATAATAAGAATGACACATCATGTTCCTATACAAAATAAATACAATTGTGTCATTCATCCCAGTTGAATCAGATGAGCTCTTCAAAATCAGATAACAACTAAGCCAAAAGAACTCTTAAGTAGAGATAGAATTCTCACCTACATCCATATAAATAAGACAACAGCTTTGTTAGCCTTGAATACATATTACAAGAGTTAGAAAACCTATCAATTGTTATCCATGTCCTCTTAAAAACATTTTAGCTTGAATCTACTATCCTTTTTAGAGTATCAAATAGTGCAACTTATTTAGGAGACAATCAACCCTTCGAGAAGTAAGTAGATAAACGTAAAGAATTGTATTTCCACATGTTTTTATTGTAATCAAAAGGCCATTGCCTCTTCTGATCCAAGTGTCAAAAGATCCCCTTAATTTTAAATTGAATTTGTTGTGATCAGAAGGCCACCACCCCTTTGGATCCAAGTATCAAAAGACCCCTTTAATATTTCATCTATTTTAACGTGTGATGTATTCAAAAAATGATGTAAATTTTTGGAATTACAAACCCAATATAAGGGCATCAAAAGGCCATTACCCCTTTGGATGCAAGTGTCTTGACAAATATTCATTCTAGTTTGTCAAATTAAGATTCTGTACATTCAACCTTTTTGAATGAGCCATAACAAGGCCTGAGAGTAAACTTTTATGTAAGGCTAAAAGATAACCTATGAGTTTCAAATAAATCCATTTTATTGACCAAAGTATCAATCTTTAAAACACTAAGAGAACACAAATAATTGATTGGTCTTTCAAAGCCGATAATCGTCACTAAGCCAGTCTAATGTAAAGTTGGTTTCTAGCAAAATTTATAACCACCGGGAAAGTAATGTATGGCAATGAAGGGCAAGTACATGGTTAAGATGTACTAGATCAATGATTTCAATTAACCTTTTCAAAGAAGATCACTGAACATACCCCATCAAAATTAATCAAGCTAAAAAGGCCCCCATGTATGAATCATGCAAACACCAATATTGGCTACCAATTAAAGGACAAAAAAGTGATACATCAGCTAAGTAAGTCAGCAATTCAGTTTCATCAAACACCTAAGCCCCAAAAATTAGTAAGATATGAGGATGGGAGGTTCATAATAGTATCTCAAAACCATACTGCTTAACCATACCAAGATAAATGATAGGCATGCCATATTCTCGCCAGTGCATAAATAATGTCAGAGTAAGAACCCAGAGCATCGACTGATAACCATTTTGTATACAATCATTTAACATAAATTAAGGATCACAAGTATAAATATATCCAAGGGAACTAGTCTTTAAAGTGCCAATCAAGAAGCATCCTAGTGAGGGAACTCTAAAAAAAGTAAGGTCAGAAGTATAAATCCATCCAACGGAACTTTAGTCTCTAGAGTGCAAACCTAAAAAGCATCCTAGTGAGGCAACTTCAATAAAGAATACCCTCACTCAATCAATCATCCAAAATTAGTTTCTGGTTGAGAGGCTATGAGCTAAAGAATCTCCAAAGTAAAAACACAGCAAAGCCAAATAGAGAAACTCCAATATTCAATGACTCAACTATTCATAGTAAAAACTCATCAAAATTTTCACATTCAACTCAGATGAGTTGAATAAAGGAGTATCACTCATAAGGTATATCAACCAATGCTCATTATTTCAAAAATCATTAAAAGCCATGTAAAATCAAAGGAAAAATTCCCCAAACCATCAATAAAATTGCATGCCAAAATCTGCCACCTGAACAGTGGTCAACAGTGTTCAAGGTGCCTCATAAGGTATGTCAACCGATGCTCATTAGCTAAAGAATCAGTAAAATCTAGGCAAAATCAAAGGTAAAAACTCCCCAAACGTTAGTAAAATTGCATGCCAAAATTAACTGTAATGGTCAGCAAGTATTTGAAAATTGTATCAACCATAAGGTATGACACCCAATAGTTTAAGCAATAGTTTAGGCCATCCATTTAAGCAATAGCATAAGTCACAAACTAAGGTCAAGACACAGCTAGAAAAAACTACCAGGTTCTCAACCTTAAGTAAAGGTCAAATTCTAAAAAGACCATATCATTATGCAAAAATAATATCACAGAACAAAACCCCTAGTTATAAGTGTAGGTCAAGAATCACTAATCAACTTAATGACACCATGGCTCACCAATTTACCAACAAAAACCTATTTCTTTAAATATTTTATAACCGGCACTTGTGTATAGTTATTTAGTCAACTTAGCAGATTACTCGTATTAAGTTTCTCAATTCATCAAGGTTGATTCTACATTCATAAGCTATGCTTGTTTGTTTTAAATCCGCACATAATTATCCCAAAATCCCAGCAAGTGACCATTGAGAGGGAACTATCAATATGTTAAGAATCATAAAATCAAGTTTCAAAAACAGTATCATACTTTTTAGAGTCATACTTTGTCCAAAATTACAAGGAGGTTGTAGAGAAACTGTCATGAACAGGGCATCAGACAGCTCCCATAGCTAAGGATCTCAAAAATATTTGATCAATTTGTGCATCTAAGTAAAAACTCAGCTACAGTATTTTATAAAGAGTGCTCTTAACAAATAAATATTTATATCTTGTTTTCCAAAAATTAACTATAGATTTATATATGGTGTTCCCCCAAAGAAAATTTATTTTTTCAACAAGCAACAAATATCAAGCTCAAAAAGGATTGTTTAAGATCATTACTTCCAAGAGACTACAAACCAAGTGCCTATCATGACAACCATTATACCTCAATTTATGCACAGTAAAATCTACCAAAGAAAGTTAGTAAATCATGACAATTTATTGAGATTTATTCAAGGAGGACATGAAGGAAAACCTGAGAGGTACCATTTGGTACCCCCATAATCATGTTGTAGGAGTAAATTGTAAGAAGACATGGCAAACCCTCCTCTATTTCAATTGTTTATGGAAAAAAAATGAAGTACAATGCTAAGTGAGGAAGAGAGAATCCCTCACCTGTCACATATAGCAGCACTAGATTAGTGGTTTCCAATTGGGTAGCATGAGATATACCATGTTTTTGTGAGGATCCCTTGATAATTGGATAAAGAGATTCCATGCAAACTACAAAATCTCCACAATATCATAGTATTTAGGAGTACATAGTAAGCAAGGTCGACGAAGAATGAGCCAAGTTTCAAGCAAGTATGGGGGGGGGGGGAGAGAGAGAGAGAGAGAGAGAGAGAGAGAGAGAGGGCAAGCAGGTAGAAAATTCCTAAATGATCAGCAACAACAATCAAGGATTTCAAAATAACGTGATCACACTATAATTTCAGGTTAATAACAATAGAACTGCAAAATAACCAATATTATGTTAATTGACATTCATCTTTTTTGACTTGCAAGGAGACTTGGAGACCGGCCAAAGGCCCGCCGGGCTAAGTAGTTAACCCGCCGGGCCCGCCGGGTAAAGCCACTTCCCCGCCGGGCCCGCCGTGGCTATATAAAGACAACGCCGGTGCTTGTCTTTTTCACAAGAGAGGTACATTGAAAAGTCTTCTTCACCAAACTTTATGGCAGCTTTCCACATTCTCAAAGCAGTGTAGCGGTAATTTTTTAATCCCTTCCTTATTTTATTGATGTTTTTTTGAGTTTTTTGTGTTAAAACTTAAAGGTATAAAATTTCTTTTATCAAATCATCGTACGTGGATGCACTGGCATATGGTTGCAATTGCCCCTAGGTGTGTCATTGCAAAAGTGTACGATGATTATGTTTTATATTGCTCCCAGTCATTCATGCTTCGGCACATGGTTGCAATTGCGACTAGGTGTGTTGCTGCTAGATTGACGGTAGCATCTGTTTGAAAGAAGTCACCGTGCGTGGATGCACTGGCACATGGTTGCAATTGCGGCTAGGTGTGTCATTGCAAAAGCGTAGGGTGACTATGTTTTATGTTTCTCCCAGTCATTCATGCTTCGGCACATGGTTGCAAATGCGACTAGGTGTGCTGCTGCTAGAATGACAGGAGCATCTGTTAGAAAGAACTCACCATCCGTGGATGCACTAGCACATGGTTGCAATTGCGGCTAGGTGTGTCATTGCAAAAACGCAAGATGACTATGTTTTATGTTGCTTCCCGTCATTCATGCTTCGGCACATGGTTGCAATTGCGACTAGGTGTGTTGCTGCTAGAATGACGGTAGCATCTAATGCATGAATGTGTACTCAAATAATTTCATAATGTTTCATATGCTTGAATCTTAAAAGAAGACATCGTGCGTGGATGCACTAGCACATGGTTGCAATTGCGACTAGGTGTGTCATTGCAAAAGCGTAGGATGACTATGTTTTATGTTGCTCCCAGTCATTCATGCTTCGGCACATGGTTGCAATTGCGACTAGGTGTGTTGTTGCTAGATTGACGGTAGCTTCTGTTTGAAAGAAGTCACCGTGCGTGGATGCACTGGCACATGGTTGCAATTGCGGCTAGGTGTGTCATTGCAAAAGCGTAGGGTGACTATGTTTTATGTTGCTCCCAGTCATTCATGCTTCGGCACATGGTTGCAATTGCGACTAGGTGTGTTTCTGCTAGAATGACAGGAGCATCTGTTTGAAAAAACTCACCGTGCGTGGATGCACTGGCAAATGGTTGCAATTGCAGCTAGGTGTGTCATTGAAAAAGCGTAAGGTGACTATGTTTTATGTTGCTCCCAGTCATTCATGCTTCGGCACATGGTTGCAATTGCGACTAGGTGTGTTGCTGCTAGAATGACAGGAGCATCTGTTTGTAAGTTGTTGTACGGTGAGGCATACTGCACTTTTTCTTTCACGTAGAAAAGATCCAAATGGAGTGGCACATAGTTATATTTCACAATGTGTTGTTTGCAATAATACCATTTCAGGAAAAATGGATCCTTCTGCTACTTCAGTGATAGAGTTCAAAAAGAAAATTAGACAATTGTTGATTACAATCGTCAGTGCACTAGATCCCGACGATATAGCGCAGATTGTTGCAGATGAGTCTAGATTACAATCATTATACAGTGATATTTCCCGCAAAATTTTGTTGTTATATCCAGACAAAACAACCGAATCAATAATCTCATTACTGAGCAGTTGGGTGGGCAATTTGCCCAAGGTGGCCTCTGATTTGAAAGAGGAATGCCCTCAAGAAGTAGACAAGGGTAAGCTAGAGCATTGGAACGCGAGATGGAGAGCTAAAAAGGAGAGTTCAAGGCAAGCATCCCACATAGACACACAGTTTCGCCTAAGCAAGAAAATGCGAATGGCTATCACGAGAGTTATGGGGAGCAGCCAAGTTGGAGAACCGTTTATTGAGGAGGTTGCCATTGAGAAAACATCGGGTGCTACTGCTTCTGCCAGTCACCTGGAGAGCAGTATATACAATTCTGAATACAGTATGACTTTGGGCATTCCAAATAAGTCCATTAAGAAGATCAAGAAACTTGGGTCAGGGGCTTATGGCACAGGGTGGCAAGTTCAAATCAAAGGGATTAGTTTCCTTCCTGCAACGAATACTTATTGTGCCAAGGAGTTCAAAGGACAGGCCAAGCATCAGTGGAAAAGCTTTGCATCAGAAAGTGGAGTAGATCTCAACCATAGAGGGATTGTGAGGAGTATTGCCCACTCTGTAACGTTGCCATGGTTTCTGATATTCTCCTACTTCAATGGGGGAAATTTAGGTGATCTTATGGAGACAGTGCCCCTTCCACATGGCTCTTTCACGACGCTTGTAGCACATCAAGAGGGGAAAGGAAAGATCCCTAAAGACAAGAAAACACGTATCAAGAGCCTGTGCAATCATGCTCCCTCGTTGATCCGTGCCTTGGTGAAGGCATTGCGATTCTCACATGACGAGGGAGTGATCCACAATGATCTCCATCCATGGAACATCATGTTGGACTTTACCAAGGATCTCACTCCCCGTATTGGAATAATTGATTGGGGATTGGCTCTGCGTGTTGGCTTAGAGACACAAAAGACCAACAATACCGATGAAAACTGGCAAAAGCTTCATCCTTGGCGAGCTCCTGAGTTACTAGATGGCAAGAATTTATGCCCATGGACCAAGGCCACAGATGTGTACGCCATAGGATGGGTGATATGGCAATTTTGTAAGTTTTGTGGAGAGTTCTCTGACTACTACAGCACAGATTGGTTCAAACATAAGGTTTCAGTGGAGGTACAAGCCATATCTAGGATTGTTGTGGAAGGTTGGGTGAGGAAGAAATCCACAGACAGAAAGACCTTGGCACTTTTGGACGAAGAATTAGAAAGATTTGAAGCCCAGCCAGAATGATGCTTACGCCCTCCCTCTGAAATGAGTGTAGCCTTTTTTTTATGGATATATGATGTACTTTATTAAGCAGGGTTTTCTGAGACTTGTGACTTATAAAAGCACTTTTAAAAATTGGGTTTTATGCGCAATGGATGATGTATGAGTAATAAAAACACTTTGTTATATCTCAATAGACAACAAATTTTCTATGAGTTTTGTTTTTTCTCTTAAGTTTCAAGCAATAAGCCACGTGGAGTCACTGGTTGTCATTCATTGATTTAAAAAATGGTGGTTACTCTTATATCAATTGATTGTCATAAGATGGTGGTTATTCTAATATCAATTGATTGACGTAAAATGGTGGTTAAAATTATAGCAATTGATTGTCGTAAAATGGTGGTTACTCTTATAGCAATTGATTATCATTAAGTTTGTATGCCGTAACTGAAGTATAGTGTTTAATCAGGATATGGATAATGATAATCAAAGGGCTAAGCGCGCTTTTGAGAGTCTCAGATCCATGTGTCAAGGCAGTGGAGTGAACGACACCGCTCGAATTGCTGCTCGTTGCTCCCAGTGGGCCAACCCAGTGGGTACACAATGGAAAGAGGTGAACACTAGGATTGACCGAGAAAGGGTGAAATCCATATGGCCAGGCGTTGCAAATGACAACATCAAGAAAGGCCGACTCAAGCTATCACAATGCATTAATGCAGACATACGAGACAATGGAGAGAACATATATCTCGATGTTATGGGTCATCCTATGCATCATATGGATTGTCCATTGTGGTTTGCCAAGATGTTATACATGCATTATGTCTTGGGTGACAGTGGACTTTAGCTCAAGGACACCTCACATGACGGTTGAGGACATTCGCAGTACTGCAATCACCGTCACATGGCAAGAGATGTCATTGGCACTAGAAGGTGCATCAATGGAAGTGCATCAATTTAAGGAGGAGCTTCAAACTCAACTCAAGCAAGCATCACAAGCTACACAAGGCTCTCATGCAGAAGAAACCCTAAATAGAGACTTGCAAAGGGAGGTGAAGGTGCTATCTCGCCACGTAAAAGAGTTAGAGGCGACTATAAAAAAACAAAATGCTGCCACATTGATTGAGCACCCAACATCTATTGAGGCCCCTCCAGCTTCTGGTGAGCACGGTGGTCCTTGCCCCATATGTAGATCATTCTTTCATGAGTGGTGTGGTCACTTCAGCTTGCCATGCGGACATATGTATCATATATCATGCTTGATGCAAAGCATGATGAATAACTTTCATTGTGCTATATGTGAGTTTGAGATATCCAAAAAGCTATATGCAATGTTCAAAATGTCCGAAGACTATAATAAGCTTAAATGTCAGCGTGAACAGGAGAATGAAGATATTCTCACAAATGTTTCATTATCACTTGGATAGATTTTGTAACATTTGATAACATTGACTCGTTGTCTTGCGAGAATTTATTAGTGAATTGTGAATTGTTTTCTCTTCAGCTTCAATTATGATATGTGATAATGCAACGATTTGTTAGGGCTTTGTATATTATGAAGCTTTAATAGTGATTTGTGGCCTTGTAAAGGTTTTTAAGGGCTTCGTTTATTATTAAGCAAATGTCTAAACCTTAAACTAAATATAAAAAAAAGCTTATAAGATAAACAGTTTCTGAACTTAAGCAAAAATCACTCAATGGATTCGATAATCTATTAATTAAACCACCGTCGCTTGCTGCGACGGGTCAAAGTTGGTTCAATTTCCAAATTCTCTTCAATCTCTTCTAAAGTACATGTAGTTTCTACTTCATGAGATTCCCCTTGCAGCTCACTGTCTTCGTCCACCTCATCATTGGTTACATCATAAGTCCAGCGCGGCATCTCCTCTTTGTAGTTCTCAGCTTGCACTCTTGCCAATAGCCGATGGTTGCAGTACATATACACCAATTTTTTAGCTCTTGAATTTAGAAGGCGGTTTCTGATGGTGGAATGTACATATTTATATGTACTCCAGTTTCTCTCAGAACTTGAATTGGATGCACATTGGGCTAGGATTCTAACAGCTAGGCGTTTAAGGGTGGGTGCACTACCACCATTCATCATCCACCACTTCCACGTTGGTTGCTCCGTGGCAAGTTTCTGCACAAATTCTGTACCAAACTTACCCTCTTTGAGTTTAAACTTCGTAAGATCAGTAACAGTTGATGCATGCTCATCAGGATCATCATAAAACCTGCCTATCACATCATAAAAGTCTTCCAGCACCTCCTCATCAAGTTTGTCTATTTCCATTGCCCAATACTCTGGATCCAATAAGAAAGCTACGCTGTGTAGTGGACTATGTGCTCCAACCCATCGACCATGCACATACTTTCTCAAAATTTCTCTCCTCTTTTGAGTGAATGGTGTCTTCCAAGGCTTCACAATTGGCTCCTGGGGCTCCTCTGGATTTGCAAGGCTTTCTTGAACAGTCCACCAAGCCATCCACACCTTACCTATGTTAGGCAAGGCAGAATCCAGTTGGCGTAATGCGAGCATAATGGGCATCATGACATTGTGCACATCCACCACATCATCCCAGAAGTGGCGATCAGCTAGTAGATCTCTGATCACCCCTATTTTGCTTTTTATCTTCTCCCTTTGACCAGCCTCCCATTCTGAAAAAGTGGCACAAACAAATGTCTCCATCACAGCATTCTTATTTTTTATTAGTGATTCTACCATATAGTAGTTGGTGCAGAATCTAGTTTCGCACGGCAGTTTTAACATAGTAGACATCCTCTGACGGTACATGTCAAGAACCCTCTGACGCTTCAAAACAAACTTGACTATTAAGTGAGCATTGTCTACTATCCATTTGAACCACTCTATGTCCTCCCTCTTGTACCAATCTTGCAATACCAAGTTCAAGCTGTGTGTACTGCAACCAGCACTATAATTCCCTGCAATTTTTGGCATTGTCCATGATTACTTGGAAAACATTTTCTTTTCCAAGTTCCTCAACTGCATCGGCAATGATGTCAGCTATAAAACTGCCAAACTTTATTTGACCAGAGCTATCCACAGCTTTGATAAAACATTCACCACGAGGACATACAAGCATGATGTTGATCAATGGACGCCTTTGAACGTTGGACCAACCATCAGTAACTATGGTGTATCCAGATTGTTCTATTGCATTTAATATTACCCTTTGAATATCCTGTTGTGTGCTTGTGTAAAATTTATCCAACAGCACCATACTCCCCAATGCGTTTCCAAGCTGACTTCCATGCATCACAGGTGACAATGGCCAATGATCCCCCAGTGAAATAGACGGCTTTAGCTAGTGCAAGTTGTGCTTCTTCTAAGGCAAGTGTTTTGAAGCTCGTCTATAAGCTAACCTGTCTACTTTTTGACGATCCTACCTGAAAGTCAGGAGATCCATGGTTTGGAGGAGTACTTCCATCGATATGAGAAGTTGGTTCCCTACTTTGAGTGCTTCCATTGGTGGGCGTTACACCCAATGATCCCTCATACTGGTTTGATCTTATCGATACGGGGGTGTGATGGTCGAAAGTAGAGAGTTTTGATCTTTTGCTCGTGGAAATTAGCTTACCAATTAAAGCTTTTAAGAGCATAGCTGCTTCTTCTGCACCTAAGCCCTTGCACTTTCCTCCTTGAATTCTGGTATTGCCACCTAGCAAATGATCCCTTATTCTTGGTGCTCCTCCAGATTTCTCTTTGCCACAGAAGTTACACTTCCAATCTTGATACTTATTTAAATTTGTGGCAAAATTCCACTCGGGTCCTGGACTTTTTCCACCTACCTTTCGCTTGCCCTGCGAAGTGGTGCCCTGCGAAGCAGGACCTGGCATCGAGGTAGGAGGTCTCCTCAAGGAAGCCAGGCTTGGGACACCAACACCACCGCTGACATTCCCGGTGGAAGACATACTTATTGGATGCCTGCAATACCAATAAACATAGCTCAGTATGCTATCTCTTCTTTCAAGTATTATTCAAACCAAACATTAGTGATCAATCACACACAAGCGTAGTAGTGAAGCCTGAAGGGAATAACCTCAATCTACTCAAACATGAGCAAGCAAATACAACGGTGAATCAAATATGTGATCAGTCCATCCCAAAAGTAGAGATATCGACCCAAAGATTCACCTTCCTACCCCTTTCATGAATCAGTCCAGTCCAAAAGAACTAATGACCCATGACTGGAACTCTAATCAAAATAGCAAGCAAATATTGCGGTGAATCAAACATGTGATCAGTCCATCCCAAAAGTAGAGATATCGACCCAAAGATTCACCTTCCTACCTCCTTTCATGAATCAGTCTAGTCCAAAAAAGAACTAATGACCCATGATTGGAGCTCTAATCGGATAGCAAGCAAATACAACGGTGAGTCAAACATGTGATCAGTCCATCCCAAAAGTAGAGATATCGACCCAAAGATTCACCTTTCTATCTCTTTTCAAGAATCAGTTCAGTCCAAAAAAGAACTAATGACCCATGATAGAAGTTCTAATCAATATAGCAATCAATTTAGCAAATATAACGGTGAACCAAACATGAGATTAGTCCATCCCAAATGTAGAGATATCGACCCAAAGATTCACCTTTCTACCTCCTTTCAAGAATCAGTTCAGTCCAAAAAAGAACTAATGATCCATGATCAGAGTTTCATTAAGTTTTAATTTTTTTTTAAGACTATTCATTCTTTTACCTTTAGTTTTTCTTCTAAATTTTAAAGGATGACCAAATTTAGAGGGAGCGGTGATGTGATGTGATGTCTACTACAGGGTTATATAGAGCCGCCCAATATGGAGGGGGTACATGACGGGGCCGGCGGGATTCTTGCTTTGCCCGCCGGGCCCGCCGGGATTCATAATATGCCCGCCGGGCCTGCCGGGGTTTGTGGTTGCCCCGCCGGTTCTACGTTTTCTACCGGTTTTCGTAAGTCATGACATTAGATATGTTATTAACATGAAAAAAATAGTGATAATAACAACAATAATTAACATTTAACAAAATGCGTCATCGCGTAATTAAAATCCCTGACAACAATTGATGCAGCAAATGCAAAGAGTCTAGGCTGACAACCCACACGAGGGGAAGAGAAGAAGTGAATGCATAGAATAGTAATTATGGTAGCTGGTGAGGGAATTCCCATTGAATACTTTTCCAAGATCCTTCATGATTCAACCAACGGGAGGGTTCCACATGTATTTCTTACTCACAAAATAAAGCAACTACGAACATCATCTAATCATGGCAAGGGTAAGTTTCAACAACCAAGGTCGATTTCCCACCTAGGAGTGTTATGAACTCAGCAAGTCATATTTCCTTAAGATTTTGTGTGTGTGTGTGTGTGTGTGTGTGTGTGTGTGTGAGAGAGAGAGAGAGAGAGAGAGAGAGACAGAGAGAGAGAGAGAGAGAGACAGACAGACAGACAGAGAGAGAGAGAGAGATAGATCAAGAAGAGGTCCAAAAAATTCCCACAACGCATTTTAATCATTGGCTCCAAAGAGCATAGCATAAAACAAATAAACCCATGGAGACTAGAGAAAGGTAAGACTACTGGTAATTATCATCCATTGAGAAGTCAAGCATATACGCCTGTCAAGCGCAAGTTCTAGCCTCATTAAGACTTTCTTTCCATATGAGTAGGCAAGGTAAGCAGGGGTTAACCAAAAAGAACTTTGTGTAGGCATATGAAAAGACGCCTTCAGAGTCAGGTTAGAAGAAAAAAATAAAAACCAGTAGCAATGTGTGTGTGTTTGTGTGCACGTGTATGTGTATGTGTGTGCATGCACGTACATGTGTGTGTGTGTGTGTGTGTGTGTGTGTGTGTGTGATCTGGTAACACTATACTCCAGCCATAGTTTCAAAATTCCATCCAATATCCAGTCCGAGCACTTCCTCTAGCACCCGGTCAAGTTAAAAGAACAGTCACAATCTCTCATTGTTAGCTGGTATCTCAATCATAGTTTTTAAGGCCACAATTCCCGTCAGGTACACAGGCAGCATCTGATTAATAATATCACCCCCCCTTTTTTTTAAAAAACAGAGATAAAACCTGCAATTTATTCGTTAGTAAGCAACACCCCCGGCAAAAAAAACCTCATGGCAGCAGAAAATAAATTTTTGTTTTAAATGCTTTCAAATCAACACCGTTCGCTGATATGTATATTATCAACATCCTTATCACATTCCAACCCATTCGGCTGCCCCCTATTGAATCTTTTAGCATCATAATCATCTGGTAGAAAAATGCCCCTGCCATAATTTCAAAGATTCATCTAGAACCCAGTCCAAAACACTTCCTCAAGCACCAGATCCAAGAGCAGTTACATTTTACCAACATTCACAAATATACCAATCATAAATTTGAAGCATGACTTCCCGTTACGCAAATAGGCAGAATCCATTTCATATTATCTCCTCTTTGTTTAAAAAACTAGAAAATCAACAGAAATATAACCTGTAAGCTTGACGCAGAGGTCTCCATGATCACTTTATCACTTTTTTTCGGCATGATGCAGTAACACAGCAACGCAGAATTGCAAGTAAAACAGAGATCACGAATCACAGTGCTAAGTGAGCATAGGTGCTCACCTGATGATCATTTATAGGCGAGCTTTCTTTCACTCTGCAGACGGGTACGAATACTGCACGCTTCCCTATCACGGCCGGCTTCCAAGACCTTTTACTCCGGGATCTTACTCAGCATAAGATCTGTGAATGTGAAGCCTGAGGAGAAGCCAGACGCGACCTCACGAAACGTCTCAGCTCAGCCAAGCACGAGAAAACCTTACAGACTGCAGAACGCCAGAGCGTGATACACATAATAGGGTGCTGTAGATACTGAAAAGCTCTCATACGGTGAGATTTATACAAGGATTGTTTTTTTAAAAGGCGGTCCCACACTCACACTACAACAAGTTATTAAATCAATAAAGTGGCACTAGATAGCAAGTGAATGTAAGCCCAGAAAAACCGATATACGGTCTTTATACAAGCTAGTGCCCTCAATCCATGTTGGATACAAACCGCAAGTATTCTGTACCACCATATCTCTTCATAGTCTAAGGTAAAATCTCCGTACACTAGGACAGTTTTTAGAGACAGAAGCTGAAGCAAAACTAGATGAGGCCTACAAAGTATAGTGCTTTTAACCACAACCATTGGGTTCAGTCATCAATCAGTCAATATAAGACGAGCATCTCTTTTTTAAAAAAAAACCAAGTGTATAGCAACTGTTGAGAGTAGCTAATTCCAAGTTTATAAGTAAATATCCAACATTGTTATCAGGTGTCTTCTTCTGTTATGGCTCATACTGGGGAACAGGTTTTAGCAATATCTATTGCACATCTTCAGCAGTCAAGTGAGTCTACTAAGCGATCCACACTCCTCCATTACGAACGACTTTTATTTCCGCAGTTAGGCACATCTGTGACTCAGACGAAGTGGTGGACACATCAGAACCGAGTGACCAGGGTGACACTTTGGGGTAGAGAGCATTTTAGGAATAACATTCGTCTGGCGATGGTAACTGAAGCAATGGGTATAGGGCCACGATACTATTATGTATAATACTCAATGAAGCAAGGTTTCTCAGAGCGATTATACCTGCTAGCGCAGTTTCTTCCTTTTCGAAAGATTTTTTTGTATCGCAGTTATGGCCAGCCCCTCAGAGGTTATTTCAATATCACACCACGAACCTTGGAGTATGGTGTACTCTTATCCACTCGAATCCTACCTTTGTCAGAACGTCCAAACACCTGTTTCTACTGTGACAGCTGTTTGTGTGATCATGTCATGGATGGTCTACTAGACCTGTAAATGTGAAGAGCAAAGAGGGGGTTTTTTTTGAAAAAAAGTTTTTTTTCCAAACCAAATAAAGTGGTGACACTTGAGAAACAACTCGTGTATTAGCGTGTGTGTGTGTGTGTGTGTGTGTGTGTGTGAGAGAGAGAGAGAGAGAGAGAGAGAGAGAGATAGATAGAGAAAGAAGAGGTCCAAAAAATTCCCACAAGACATTTTAATAATTAGCTCCAAAGAGCATAGGATGAGACAAATATACCCATGGAGACTAGAGAAAGGTAAGACTATTGGTAATTACCATCCATTGAGAAGTCAAGCATATACCCCTGCCAAGTGCAAGTTCTAGCCTCAGTACGACTTTCTTTCCATATGAGTAGGCAAGGTAAGCAGGGGTCAACCAAAAATAATTTTGTGTATGCATATGAAAAGACGCCTTCAGAGTCGGGTTAGACGAAAAAAAGAAAAACCAAAAGTAGCAATGTGTGTGGGTGGGTGGGTGTGTGTGTGTGTGTGTGTGTGTGGGGGGGGGGGGGGGGGGGGGGGGGGGGGGGGGGGGGGGGGGGGGTTCCTCCTCTATCGCGAGGAAGGATCCATTTGGTGCAAGGTAGGGCCCACCAAGTGGATCCCCACCTCCCACCCACTTCAAGGAAGTGGATGCTTCATATATACATTAGGAAATTGTTCATAATTTCTCATAGTTATGGTAAGGGGTGCCCAAAGAGGCTATAAGTGGTGCTCTTGAAAGCTTTATGATCACATACCTGGACAATATATGATGGTCCATCTAATCTTGAGTAGTTGAGGCACTCTCAAACTGCCAAAACCAGGAGTAGAAGGTCTTTTCAAAGACTAGTATATTCCTTGATAAAAAATAGAACATGACTTGTTTGTATAGTGTCAACTACATTGTAAGCACAACATTGTCATTCATTAGATTATAGGATCCAGTAGCTCATAGTGGACTAAATTACACTTAGAGTGAAAGAGGGACCTGTAATGTCGATTATGTGATACAAAGCATATACCATATGTCTAAAACCATGCATGTGCATGTGTGTGTGTGTGTGTGAGTGTGTGTGTGTATATATATATATATATCAATTTATAAGTAAATATAAGACCATACTCCAATTATTAGGGTCAAAGACCCACAACCTTACAAAAATTGCTTGATTAGGGTCAAGATAAAGTAGAGTAGGTATGCTATTATTTAATATACTGTTAAAGAACAATATACTTGTATGGTACTAGTCCGACCAAGGACTAGTAGGGAGAGAAAGGTGTGTGTGTGTTTAGGAATGAATATCCCCTCATGAATATGAACCATACAAGTACAATTGTCTAAACAAGTATATTGAATAATAGTACACCATATTGACATTACTTTTTGAAAAAGATCTATTTATAGGACAATGTCAAAGTTGACATACTACGAAATCAACCAATTTATAATAAACAAAGTTACAAATTCTACATAAGGAGAAGATCTGTTACAAAAGTATTTTGTTGCGCCAAATTTGTTGTTTCCTTGGCTAAACAGGATCAAGTTTTGGCTATCATGATCAAAGATATGATAGAAGCAGCTAAACTTGGCTTGAAGGGTGGAAAGTGGAGAGGGGTTGAGGTTCATGACAAACTGTTAACCCCAGCGTGGGCTACCTTAAGACTTGGGGGCAACTCATGAGAATTGGTCAGAAAATGCAATAGAGCAGCAGGAGTCTTAAAGTGGGGGGAAGAAGCTAGATACTTCAAGAACTCCATCGTGCATTGGTCCCCCTGGCTCTCCAAAGTTGTAGATCCACCACAAACTCCCTATTGGATTGAGACAGTCAGGAAGCTGAATAATAAGGGGCTGAAGCGGCTTGCACACTTCTGGGACAGTGGAAAAACCATTGACCTTATGGTTACCCAATTAATAGCTTGGAGGTCCTGCTTGTTCACAAAGTAATGAAAGAGCTTGACAATCTAGTGATGCCAATCTGTGATTCGGAGTTGGACTGGAATGCCTGGAAATGGCCCGGAAGCAATCTCTTGTGGAAACCCCATACTAAAATCATTTATCAGACAATGATGCAAAAGAAGAATTGGTCTAGCCCCCTTAACAAGCTATGGAAAAAGCAATGGCCGGAGGAAAGGTGGGAGCATGTAATGGAGAACATATGGAAGCCAAAGATTCTGCAACACATGAAGTTTTTCTTATGGAAGGTTATTTGGGGTGCGCTACCGACGGGGGTGAAGATTTAGGAGAGAGGGATTAGGTCAGATCGATGTTTGGGGTGCAGGTCAGCTAGTGAAGATCTGGCCCACCTTTTCATGGACTGCCCAGCTATCAAAGGCCTCGCAGGGAAAGTATGCAAGTGGGTCCAGAGAACATGGAAAATTAGTTTTTTCAAGACTGACCTATTCCTTGGAGGTAAGAATTCATGTAGTCCTCCACTCATCGTTAGCACGCAGATCATTAGATACTTCTTCTTTCATAATGTATGGCAGACAAGGAACCGCCGTGTTTTTGAAGGAGGTTTGAGGTGGCAAGCTTGGCAGAAATTGTGCAAGAAAGCAAAGTGCTAATATGGACACTCGGGCACAAGCATCACTCGGAGGATAGGGCTAGGACTACTTCTACCTTGTTGTCAACAAATGGAATGCCTAGGATGGGGGCAAATCTTGGCCATCGGTAAATAAAAGATCTCATAATGGCAAGAGTATGGACCTTGTGTATCTAGGATGAGGGGGTGGGTTGGTAGGGTTGGCTGCCCTGATAGCCGATGTAATTATGATCCATGTATGACGTCATGGCTGAACATGAGCATGGCAAGACCTTGTAATTTTTTGGGCTACTCAATATAATTCACTCACAAGTAGGGGATACCAGCTGAATTATATTAAAAAACAAGTAAGAATCTAAGAAGCTGCAGATTGAGCCAGCTTCACTTGCGAGAGAAGCAAGGAAAATAGTTTAGGTGGAGGCTATGCGTCTCCTTTTCCAATTTGGGTGCTCGCTCTCTTTCTCTTGCATGCGGGAAATCTCTCTCTCTCTCTCTCTCTCTCTCTCTCTCTCTCTCTCTCTCTCTCTCTCTCTCTAGCGGATGATGTAGTGCTTCTAGCACACACTTTAGAAGATGCACAAAAGCTTATGGTTGTCCTTGAGAACTTTTGCTTGCATAGTGGGCTGATTGTAAATGAATCCAAAACAAAGGTTATGCTTGTGAAAACCAACCATAAGGAGAAGCCATGCATTGTGTACAACAACGAGACACTTGAAGTTGTTGACAGCTTTAAGTACCTTGGCCTTGAGGTTCCATCCAATCACAAGTGGCATGAATGTGCTATGCGTCGTTTGGAAGCGGGAAAGAGAGCATATTATGCATTTGAGAACATGTGTAATGCGGGAAACATCAAGTGTTGGGTTCTCAAGAAGTATCTTTTTGATGCATTGGTGACACCGGTTCTTCTTTATGGAGTTGAAGTGTGGGGCGGGAGCATCTCAAATTCTACTTGGAAAGAGTTTGAGAATGTCCAAAAGCGTTTTCTTACAAACTTTCTCCAAGTTAAGACACAAACACCATATATGGTCTTACTTCTTGAGTCGGGATCTCTTCCAATTGAGGTTATGGGCATGGAAAGGGTTGTGGAGTACATGATAAAGATGCGTCAAAACCCCTCACATCGACTTCCTACAATTGCATGGGAAGCAAGAAAAAAAGTTCAAAAGACGCATAAAAGCAAGATCTTGAGCACGGGATGGATGCAAGACATAAAGAAGTGGTTTGGGAGATGGGATGCATTACACTTGCTACATGATGCTTCAATTGACTCTCAAGTGAATGAAGCTTTTCTACAACGCCAATGTATTACGGCTTGGGAGAAATCCGGTGGGTCACGCTTCATACATTACACCACCTATATTGCCCCCAACTACAAAACCATGTTCTTCGCTGAGAGAGGAAACCGTACTCACACTTACATGCTTGAGCCTATTCCCTTGTCCGCGATACGCACTATCGCAGCAATTCGGCTTAGCTCCCATTTCCTTCGATGCGAGATAGGGCGTTGGGGCAATGGAGAAGAGTCAAATCGATTGTGCACATTATGCTCACTGCAAGTTCGAGAGTCTGAGTACCACACACTACTAGAGTGCTCAGCTTTTGATCACATCCGAACTTGCTTCTCTCACATTTTCAGCCATAACTTAGACCTACACACTTTCCTCTCCCAGCCAAAGTGTGGGCTCTCCATTGCGACTCTCATCACTACAATTTTGGAGCATCGAGAGTCACTCATCAGCCATACACATACTACATCACATGTAACTTTGGTCCCATAGGTCATATTTGACCTCCGAGGACGATAATAAAATCTATCTATCTATCTATCTATCTATCTATCTATCTATCTATCTATCTCTCTCTCTCTCTCTCTCTCTCTCTCTCTCTCTCTCTCTCTCTCTCTCTTCTCCTTCACACAACAGGCATGTGTCTGTGCTAAGCATCGAGGGTGTTTCAGTCTCAGCCCTTAGCATTCCAATCGTGAGAAGCGTGTAAGGGAAAGGTGAACAATTACAAGCGGTAGGAGGCACTGGACGGGAAGCAAAGAGAGAGGAGAGAGAGACCGGGGGGATGCACTCATGATGCACAGAGAGAGGGGCAAGGGATTGCAGAGGTGAGATGGTGATGCCATGTAATGGATGGTGATGTCATGAAAAGGTGGGTGGCAAGGAGCCGGATATTCCCCCACAACAGGTTATTATTTTTAAAAACCACCCAGTAGGGAGTAGGAGTGAGTTTTGCTATTAAGAAAAAAAAAAGAATAGGGTAAACCTCACAATAATCTCAATATTCATGTTTTAAGAGCATGTATTTCTATAGAGTGCATAAATTATAAGTAATAAAATTTCTCAATGTATTTGATTAAAAGAGCTATATATAAATACATGGTTTCTAAAACTATCCAAAAGCACAAGGCATCTAGGCAGAAAAATTAAATCCACCTGGGAAGCCAAAGCTGATGCGTTAGCATCCTAAGTAATTGAGTTCTCCGCCATGCTGAATTTTGGCCTTGATAGTACTCGTAGCTCCAAAATAGGTTGCAGGTTAGTACGCTATTAAGGATTGCCTGATTGTTGCCATTTTGCTTATACTAAACAGCTTCTTAATTATGAATATAGTCAAGTGTCTATCGCGGTTTCTCCATATCTATGTAATCCCTGTATTGCAGTGTCACAACAAAGACTCGGTATTATCTTGCATGAGTTTGCGCTAATTGTGAGCATGGCATGGTTAAGCAGACCTGCTATATATAGCAAGCTAGCATGTATGTGTGTGATTGAGTGTGATCAATAGTGCTTGTGGATGCATAAGACAACTACCACCAAAGGTGCAGCAAGAGTAGATGGATGCACAAGACATACTAATTCAAGTTTTGTTTGGAACTTTCAAAAGAAGAGTGATGTAAAATTGTGACCTGACAGGAAAAAAAAAAAAATTTAAAAAACTTTTAGGCCCAGAATCCAAAGTAGTGTTTGGCTATAGGAGTGAAATGACTTATTTTAACTCCTGAGCGTAGTGTCTCAAAACTGTGAGAAAATAGGAGTAATATTTTGTCAATACTCAATGTGTGTGTGTCAATACTCTGTGTGTGTGTGTGTGTGTGTGTGTGTGTGTGTGTGTGTGTGTGTGTGTGTGTGTGTGTGTGTGTGTGTGTGTGTGTGTGTGTGTGTGTGTGTGTGTGTGTGTGTGTGTGTGAGAGAGAGAGAGAGAGAGAGAGAGAGAGAGAGAGAGAGAGAAAGAGGAGGTCCAAAAATCACCCACAAGACAGTGTAACCATCAACTGCAATGAGCATATCATGAGATAAATATACCCATGGAGATTAGAGAAAAGTAAAGACTATGGGTAATTACCATCCATCAAGAAAAAATACAAGTACCAACACTTGTTAAACACCCACAAGACATTATATTCAGCAACTCATAGCTAACACCAGAAACTCCCATTAAGGTAAGTACAGGATAGACTCAAAGTAATCCCCCATAAGACATTATAACCAACAGCTACATCAATAGCATAAGCGTAAATGTGTGTGTAGCTAGATGAGGCAATTCTAGCCAGATTGAAGTGACAAAGTGTGTGTGTGTGTGTGTGTGTGTGTGTGTGTGTGTGTGTGTGTGTGTGTGTGTGTGTGTGTGTGTGTGTGTGTGTGTGTGTGTGTGTGTGTGTGTGTGTACACACACACACACACAGTATTATTTTCCTCAAAGGTTATCGTATGATATGGGATCAAATCAAGCATGTCATTTCTTTATGCTAAGTTGATTAATAACTCTCGATGCTTGCGAATTAAGGAGATGAGGGTGACAATTAAGCATCCATGAAGTAGTTGGGAGGTTTGAAATGTGAGGAAAGCAACTTTGAATGTTATAAAGCCGAGCACTCAAGTAGGTATGAAGCTAAGCCTACTAAACTAAGAGAGTGGGAGCTAAGTTGGATCAGTACTCCAGTGCAAAGTGCGGATCGGAAGATAGGCTCAAGCATTCAAAGGTGAGTTTAGTAGATCATCTCTAAGAGATCAACATGCTTCAACAATTGATGGCAATGTGGTGATTTTCATTGTGATAATTTGACTTCACTATTTAATTGGATGTGAACTCTTCATCCATCACCATAGTCTAATTAAGGCTATCATGATCCAATGTCACTCTCTCATATCATCATTCATCATCAAGGCATTAGTAAAGATATGGAGATGATGATGAAGGGTGGGGTATCACTTTTGAAAAATAATTTCTTGGTATAAAAAGTCATGCTCCAAAGATGTGGATCTCGTACTTCATTTTAGTTTGTTGGGTCAATTAGATGATGATTGGACCGCTCCAATTTCCTTCTTGAGTCCATTTAGCCCTGGATTTTGTGAAATTTGATTAGGTTTGGTTCCACCCACCAAGCTACAACACTATTTCTCATTACGCAAGGTTTGTCATGAATAGGCTCTCTGGCCTTATTTCTCCATCTATCTTTGGAATGTTGTAGTTCACTATTACACTATCGATTACATTATTTCACCAATGAACATCAAAGATACAGCAACTTAAGGCAACCAACAATTACTTTATGTTTCAAAAAGGTTATAGGATAAATAATTGATGTGGTGGATTTCATTGGATTGTCTTTTGAGAGGTTGTAGATGTCATCGCCTCCATTTTTCTATACGAGATGTCACTACTGATAGTTAGTTAGAGTTATCTAATCATAGCTTTCGAAGACAATCTTATTAAATACACTACAAGAGATACTTTACATTAGCGACACTCGCACTGCAACACTTAAAAGTGAAAATCCACGACGTCGCTATGGGTGTCGCTGTGGGTGTCGCTAGTTTATTTGTAACTTAGCGACGCCCATAGCGACGCCTTCTGCGATAAAAAATAAACTGAGAGCACTCGAAAACTCAGATCTCAGATCTGAGTTTTCGGCGCTGTCAAGAAATTTGCGGTCTTGCCAGGAAAGCACCGGGCTTATGGCTGTGAGAGTTTGTGAGAGAACTCAAAAAAAAACTATATGAAGGAGTTAAACCATAGATGCCATGAAGACTAGGGTTTGGAAGGAAGTGCAATCAAAGAAGCCCCACTCTTTCTCTCTTGCACTCACACACACAAAGAAAGAACACAAAAGAGAGTGTCAAAACAACACAAAGATGAAAACATAAAGGCTATGGTCATATCGTATCATGGGTAATATGAAAGGGTTAATAGATGAGTTAATAGCATTCAATCTTGGCTGACCAAATAGGCTACGAATTGTTCTTTGGAATTGTAGTTTTGTGCTTACCATAATATATATATTTTTTCTAGTGATTGGGATTAATTGTGTGTACAAATCCTCTTGGTTCATAGCAAAATAACTACGCTTACGTCAAAAGAAAAGTTATAGTCTATGAGAGGTAGTATGATGGGATCTGGTGATAGAAGTATTTCATTGAGCCTTTCTGGACCAAAGAGAAACACTATTCGTTGTTGAAAGTGTATTTTACGGCTAATCCATACGTTAATTCTAATAGATCGTACAGAGTGAAAGCGATAGAAATTATCATCATGTGGGTTATTCATCTATGATAGTATGGGAGAAATGTAGATATGAGAGAAGTGAAGAGATGAGAAGTTTCCCTCCCAAGCCCTATTCTTGCTCGTAGGCAATAAGGATACTGCGGGGAGAGATGTACTTGTAGCAAGGAGAACCTAGAATTTGTAGAGAGGATGAATTATCATCATGTGGGTTATTCATCTATGATAGTATGTGAGAAATGTTGATATGAGAGAAGTGAAGAGATGAGAAGTTTCCCTCCCAAACCCTATTCTTGCTCGTAGGTTTGAATTACTAAGAATGAGAGAGATAGGTTTGGTTAAGGAGATGAGATTAGATATATATAGGTGTTGGATTAGAGATGAAAAAAGAAAACAACAAGAAATAGAGAAAACATCAATGTAGAACACATCTTACTTGACAAACCCTTCGGCACTATTATTGATGGAGAGAGAAGAAGAGGGGAGAATTCAACTTTGATTGATACGCCAAGTCCACGGACTTTTTTTATTAGAGTTGATCTTCCAAGGATAGCATGCAAGAATGGCTAGTCTTCCTCTAGGAGAAAGTGTAGGCTTAGGCTTATGTTAATGGCTAAGTACAATTTGGCATTACTACTCACTCCCTCATGAGTTTTTCTCATCAATGGCTTGAATGCTTGAGTTATTTTCAAGGAAGAAAAGGTTCCCTTTTATAGGTGAAGAGAACCCGCAAGGGTTTACACAAGAAAAGAAGAGCCAGTGTGAACAGAAACTGGAAAAGTTGGAAATGAGCTGTCCATGCATGATGTGGGCAGACTGGGGTCCAGTATTTTGATCATATCTCCTCAACCGGGCTCCAAATAAAAAAGTAAAAATATGGGCAGAAACTTTAGGTCATTACCTACGACTTCCTTTTTATATGCATTTTACAATTCGAACTGGAACCTTGTGTAAAAAAATCATCAAACTAGGGTCCATTTCTAGCAGCAAAAGTCTTCCTGTGGTCCCCTTAGCCTAAACTTTCATTTGATTCCAAAGGACACCTCATGCCATATGAAAGCATGACATTGCTCCTTGACAAAGTTTTGTAATCATGCTTTCAATAATGCATTAAAATAAGTGTATCTTTGAAATCATGCCACCTAGTGTCCCACTAGGATTTGATTCCCTCCTAGTAGCTATTTAAAAAGAAATATAAGAAAAATATGAAAAATACATAGAATATATATATTGGAGTTTACCCTAGATATAGGATCTAGCTATGGTGTGAGATGATAATGAGATAGTAGAAATAAAGAATCAATGCTTTTTTCCCCAAGTTAAAGAGGCGGAGCTATTGACGCTTTTCCCATAGTATTTTCTGATGGTAAAGTAAGAATAGGTTACCCTTGAGAAAAATAATAGAATGAGATAGAAGGCTTATTATTATACTTAAATATGCATATGTACATTATAGGAAATATAATTATGTATCTAAAAAACTACAAGATAGATAGTGTAGCATGCGTTCCCACTATGTACATGTCACAACACGACATCCACCCCCTCTAAACCTGCACATCCTCCGGTATGTGCCACATTATTTGTTTGTAAGATCAGCCCTCTTGTACATCTTCCTTGCTTTCTTCTTCACTTGATGATTCCAAAGCTTCATCTTCACTTTGATCTTTACCTATGGTTTGCTCTTCTTCCTCATCAACATCCTCTAGATCATTGTCTCCTCTTCTCTTAAACATTTTGATCCTTTTTTCTGCAATGGGAATCTTTACTTCTGTACCATCTAGTTTAGACAAGCTGTAAGTAGCATTTTCATTCACATGCTTTACAACATATGGTCCAAACCATCTTTTTGAGAACTTACGCATGATTGTGTGCTGGTTATCAAGGCTACTATCATACACTAAAACCCAATCACCTTTGTCAATTGCTTTGCTCTTGAGTCGATGTCGCTTATCAAAGTAGTCCTTGTTTTTCAACCTTGCATTTTTGAGTCGTTCTTTTGCAGCCTCAATGTCTCCAGGTCTTCTCTCTAGTTGCCTTATGCACAATGCAAGGAGATCTTCCCTACTAAGCCCCTATTGCCAAGGTAGTACATTCCATGTGGGAATTGTATCTTCAATCAGCATCACTGGCTTTTGACCATACATTAGCTCCGCAGGCATGTAGCTAGTTACTGAGCTATGTGTTGTACGATCAGCCCATAAAGCATATGGTAACAGTTTTGGCCACTCACCAACTCTTCCTTCGCAAGCCTTGGCCAAAGCTTTGATGATAGGAGGATGCCCTCTTTCACTCTTTCCATTGCCTTCAAGGTTGTAAGTTGTGGTAAGAGAAAGCTTGATTCCTAATCTGGTAAAGAACTCCCTTGCTTCCTTAGCATCCAGCTCACCTCTATCTGCAGTGATCTTTCCCACACAACCATAACGGCAAATTACCTCATCAAGAAGAAATTTGCACACAGCTTCTGTGGTTTTAGCTCTTAATGCTCTTCCTTCAACCTGGTTAGTTAGGTCCTCTCATGCAAGAACCAAGTATCTCATCTTCCAGAGTCCTAGAGGCATTGTGACTAGATCCACAACCCATTTATAGTGCATGGATAGTGGATATGTAGGGTGCAATCCATCACGATTTCGGACATTTGAATACATTTGACAAGTTACGCATGACTCTATAAATTGAGATACATCTTTATACATACCCTTCCACCAGTATTTTTCTTTCAACTTGGAGAAGGTTTCCCACACACCCCTGTGTCCAGCCCATAGACTCTCATGAAATTCTTGCATGAGCTTTACTTGAGTCTCTTTTTTACATATAACCAGTTGTGGTGTAGCACCCTTTTGTTTAGGATTCTTCCACAAGTAACCATCCCTCAAAAAGTAACCATATGCTTTCCTGCGTATCCTCTTGAATTCATGTTCAGACAAATCATCATGTTTGGTTAGAGTACTCAAGTAGCTTCCAATAAGAAGCCAATCACCTTCATAAAGATCTTTCAAGAACAATTCAAGTGTATTAGTCATGCAAACGTCGTTACCTTTGACATGAGAGATGGAATAGAACTTTGTGCCCACATCATCTCCCTCATCAATCATCTGTGACTCATCTTCATACCTTGCCCTTGATAGCATATCTGCCACTGTATTGTCTTTACCTGCAATGTGCTTGAACTCGGGATTTAAGGACTTAATGTAGGCAATCCACCGCAACATAGCAATGTCTGGCGTTGAGCAGCTTGTAATCATCCCAAGAAGTGGTAGACAATCTGTTTCTACAACCACACATGCACCAATTAGGTATTCTTTCCCACTTTTCAAGGCTGTAACCATACCCCATAACTCTCTCTTTATCTGTGGATAGTTTCTTTGGCGAGCACTTAGTAACTTTGCTCCAAATCTTACCACATACCTGTGTCCTTCTTTGTCATCTTGCCCTATTGCCCATCCAATCCCTGTAGGACTGGTGTCTACTGTCACAATTACTGGCCTTTGACACTCATAGTCTACCTTTCTCAAAGTTGTTGCTGACTAGAGCAACTCCTTTAGCTTTTTCATGGATTTTACATGTGCTTCTTTCCATTTAAACTTTTGATTCTTTCTAAGCAACTGATAAAGAGGATCAGCTACATGTGCATAATGTGGAATCCAAATAACATAGAAGACACATGCTCCCAGAAACCTTCTAACCTCAATGATGCTAGTGCATGTTTCTTTGATTCTTTGGATGGCATCTACCTTTGTTGGACAAGGTTTCCTACCATATGGCCCACACATGTGCCCCACGATGAGCACTTCATTGACACCAAACATAGACTTTTTCCCTGACAATGTAAGATTGACTGCTTCCAACCTAGATAGAACTTTATCACAATCATTTATGTGATCTACCACAAACCTGCGACATCCCTTGAGATCCAAAGCTTCATCTTTGTCACTTTCTTCACATACTTTGATAGGCAAATCATCAATCAAAGGCATTGTGATTTGAGGAATAAAGTCACGTAAGACCTTATTCATCTCATTCATCGTATGTGCAACCGAGTTGGTTGCTCCCTATGTGGCAAGGTACACATCCTTACCAAACCCAAAGGTGTCCTCATGGTTGTCAAGTCTGTGCTTTCGATTGCAAGCTGAAATTGATCATACCCTAAGTAGAGATCCCCCATTGAGTAGATTGCCCTCCCTGCAAACGCCTCTGCAAACTCATCCACAATTGGACCTATACCTACATTTCTAATTATCACCTTGTTCACTGGTTGCATATCTTGGATGAAGCGTAGAGAACCATTCTTCTTTGGAACTGTGAACCACCTGTTTGAGTATGGAGCACAAGAAGGCTCCAAGATTCCCATTTTGATTTTCTCATTCAGTAGCTCTACTAACTTTGGCAAATGAGCCTTTGGAACCGGAATAGGCCGCAGATTCCAAGGCACATGAGGTAATGTGAAAATTACCATAGGAGCTACAGTAGAAGGATCAACACATCCTATCTCATGTGGCTCAAATGCAAAAGCCTCACCATGCTTTGAAAGCATTTCTTTGAAGCATTTTGTCTCCTCCTGTGTTAGAAACTCCTCGCAACCAATCTGCAACTCTTGAAAAGACTCCTTTGTGAAGGTATGCCCGATCTTTTTAGGATTCCTCAAACTTGGTTGTAAAGAAGCCTGCTCAATCTTTTCCCTGTTGTTGGGTGGTAAAGGTGAAGCTAATGGTTTCACCTTCTTTGATACACTCGTGTATTTAGTTTCAACATGGACTTCTGGGCCAACTGTTTGGCTTTCTTTAAAGGCTTCTATTACTTGATACATTTCCATAGAGCAAACTTCCACAACTTCATTTTCAAGATGCAAAATAGACCCCATTATAGCATCAAGCTCACCCATAGTATCTACAAAAGAAACTTGTTCACACAAACCCAAAAGATTTTCAGTAGGCTCTAGCAACCCACTCTTTTTCATGCTTATTTGTACATTATGCACATATTGCCTCTCACATCTCTTCAAATCTTCAAGTTTTGTAAAACATACTGATCCATTTCTTGTTACCAAGGAGCTCGTTGAGAAATTTTCACCTATTTTTGGATCAGGCGAGACCTTTTTTCTTTCTATACCACTGCAATCCCGCTTTACAATGGTACTTGGCCAAAACCCATCATTTCTCTATGATCATGAAACTCTTTGCTCACCTTTGGTAGAGAATGTTCTCTGAGGTTGTCACGATTTCTTTCATGGTTTACACAAACTGTGAGAAATTGGACAGCTCGTTTACCATCTTTGCTACGTATCCTAGAATATGTCATAATCATCAATATCTAATTCTCCTAAATGACTTTCTCATATTAAACTGATCATTTAATGTGGGGAAGTGTCAGGGGAGAAAAGGTTAAAATATTGGTGAAGCTAGTAGACCGGCCACAGTAGGGATCCAAAGGGGGAGGCCATTTGCAAAAGAGTCATGTGCAACAATGGGCTAAAAAGACCCTAAGGTTCAGCCCATTCAGACTTCCAAAATGCTAAGGTTCCAAAATTCAAAGGTTGTGTCCAAAGGTCAAACCTAGGGGAAATTGGATGCTTTGTGTGTGTAAAAAAAAGTCTTTGCATATCCCTACATGGGAGGGGGCGAGCCCTAAAGGTAGGGGATGAGAGAGAAAATCACACACACACACACACACACACACACAGGCTCCCTTTACACAAAGGGAATGAGGGACACGTGTCAACTCCCTAGGCCAGATGCCCACAAGGTGTGCCCAGTTTCTATTGGATGACCCTTGAAATGGACCAATGAGAATTAAGCTAGAGTAAATCTAGTTTAATTAATTTAAAAACATTTAATAAAAGAAACCAATGAGAATTAAGTCTCCTAGAAGACTATTGGACAGTCTCCCAAGGGGTCCAATGAGCATTCAGGAGCCCAATGGCTTGCCTGATTCCTATTGGCCAGGAGGCAAAGGTGTCCAATGAGAGTTTAGTTTAATTATTTAATTACCTAAAGCTCTCACAAAAGGGGAAAGGGGGACACATGTCAAAAGGCTATCATATATGCTGCTTAATGGTCATTGGCTTGACTTGGGGAGAGCCAATGAGGGCTCAGCAAGAGCAAATAGCAAGAGGGCTTGCCCAAGAGAGAGAGGGGGCTGATTTTTGCAAGGCATTATCACACACACACACTCACACACAGTCTATGTGTGAAGCAAAGAAGACTATCTCTTCCCAAGCTTTAATGGAGAGCTCATCACCTACTCCAAGGTTGTGAGATAGAAGCCTACATCAACACTCTCTTGGCATGTGGATGCAAATCCAACCAAGAGACAAGCTTCAGTGCATGCTCATCTCCTCTACTAAGCTAATTACTAAGCTAAGCTATGCTAATATGAGTGATTATGTGAGGAGATGTACATCTTTCTCGTAAGATACTCCTTCTTCCTCTCAATCTACTCTCATACCCTGCTAGCTCTCACCATCTTCGAAGGCGTGTGAGGTCTTGGGTTTGAGAACGGGGATAATTCAAGTTGTGTTTGCTAAGTGTTTTGCTTAGTGCATGAAGCTTTCATCTTCATTGCACTAGCTAGTCTTGAAGGAACACAAAGAATTGTATTGTACAATGTCTCTCTTGATGGGAGAAACCATAATTCAAAGCCTTTTGGAGGGGGGACCGGCTCCATGCAAATCCGGTCCTCAACTGTTGTCATTAGCTTAATTTCTCTCTCTTTTGAAAGTATTGTCGATGCTATCTAACTAGGTGTTATGCTTTTTGTTGCTCTCTCCACCCAAGCACTCTTGTAATTCTCATTAGGAATCTATTCTAATGAAATGCCCACTATGTTCATGCTAATTTCCGCTACAGATAAGTTATTAGGCCATTCAATGTTACAACATATGTTGAACCATCATCCATTACCTTTGTTTCCATTTGAACTCCCACAATGTAGGGCTATCCAAGGATGAGATGATATGAAGTTGTATCCTGTACAAAGAAGTTTTGGTCAATCTTTACATCACCTATTGTCACCTTCACAGCTGGACATGTTGCATACACTTCACCGGATGAATTGTTTGCCACTTTTACCATCCAGCCATGATCTGTGTCCATCGGCCATTTGCACTTGTTCTAGAGACTCTTTGACATTATGTTTATTTCTAAACCATGGTCAATCAAGGCAACAAATGGCTCTTCAAGATCACCTACCTTGACCAAAGTTTCTATAGTAGCCCTTGCCCAGTGACTTCGTGAATAGTAGCTCCTAGAAATATCTTCAACTTCTTCATCATCATTTGAGAAATGCACTTGCTTCACTCTCCCACTAGATTGGTAGCATCCTACCACAGCTCCATCATCCTCCTTATTTTGCAGCTGCATCCCTTGTGTCTTCGGGGTTTCCCCTTCAACCTGTGGACGAGAAACTTCAGCAAGGGTTTGCCTCTTCCTCTTGATGATGTCAATGATCTCCTCATGGAATTCACGCTTTGCAATTCCAAGAACTTATCCCAGAGTAAACTCAATCTTGCTATTCAAGATCCTTTCCTCCAAGACTTTCTTTAAATCTGTAGCAACCTCAATATCAGATTGTATTTTATAAGTTGGTCCTTTTGTCTTACCTTTTGTTGGCTCTTTCTTCTTTTCTGTTGTAGACTCCTCCATGAGTACTTCAGGTGGAGATGCTCCTTGTGTTGAGGGTGTTTGAGAAGGCATTGAGTCGCTTCTTCCCCCACTTATAGAAGCTCTTTTTGATGGTCCTTCATCAGCATTCTCACGTCTGCGCTTCTCTTCTACAATTGCCTCATTTTGTTAGCATTTTGTAATGTAGGCATGCACTGACGATGAGTCCACTGGATCATTCCATCCTGTTTCTAGACGTATGCAATCACCTGCTTCATGTAGAATCTCTTTTGTAAGCTTTCCCTTTTTAGCTAATTGCATAACATTTGGCCAAATTTGACCATGATGGTCACTCACCTCTTCATCACAAAAATGATCAATTTCTACTCCATAAGTAGATGCCTCAACTGAAGAGGTGGCATGCTTAGTCGCCATATCTTCAACTAAGGTTTGCATTCCCCCCTTCCCAAAGTTAGTTCTCAAGGGTAGACCTGTCTCTCTTAAGTGGATTTTACCATCCTTAAAAAGACAACATCTTTTGACAAAGCATCACTAAAATCATCACAATCCCTTCTTACATGGTCTGTACTATCACACCAAATACATCTATTAACAAACCCTTCTTTGGTCTGTTGTCTTTGCCTAGAAAGTGGCCTTGATGGTTGGCCTTTTTCTTCAAGCTTTGACAGCTTCACCTTCAAGTCACGCATTCCCTTCACAAGCTCATCTAGCATGGACTCATCAAACTTCGGAGTGATAAAAGTAGGCTTTACCATTTTGTCAGGAGTTGAGGTGGAAGGACTTATAGTGTTTACCACCATCTTGTCCCTTCTTCTTTGTCGTTTGGCAAGCAGTGAGACAGCACCTTCAACCTCATTCCAGTCGGCGGTCTTTAGTCCTTGCTCAGCATCTTTATCTTCAAGAAGAAGCTCCAAATTTTCTTGAAACTCTTTACCTGCGGCTTGTAAGAAAAGATCTGTCTTCTCTGCATCTAGTGTGGCCCTTTCTGTCCTGGTGAGTTGTGCATAGCGCCGCTCAAATTCCCTAAGTAGCTTTGTTATTGATAGTCCTTGCTTTGGCTTGACTACCCATTCTAAGAATGTCCATTTGGTCACTCTCTCCGATTCCTCCATGAAATATTCCTCCTTTAAAGCTACTTTGAGTTCTTCCCGATTTCTCCCATGTCCATCTTTAATTGCCCTAACATGCTCCCTAATTTCTGAAGCAACAACTAGCTCAAAGCTTTGAATCATCTCACCTTCTGACACGCGATGCAGCTCCATCTCCTTCACATACTCGCGTAAGTACTTGGTTACATCTTTGCCATTGAATTGATCCATTCTGTTGACGACCGCTTGTATGGCCTTCGTTGTAGAAATCTCCCTTCTTTCAGTGGCATGTTGTTGTTGCATGAACATTGCAAATGCTTGAAACATTTGCATTGTTGTTGGGTCAAAATGCATACCCTGTTGCTCAACATGATCACCTATGGTTACCCACAAAGTCTCACCTTGGCAGTTTCGCGTCGGTTTCACCAAAATATATCTAGAAATTTGCGGTCTTGCTAGGAAAGCACCGGGCTTATGGCTGTGAGAGTTTGTGAGAGAACTCAAAAAAAACTATATGAAGGAGTTAAACCATAGATGCCATGAAGACTAGGGTTTGGAAGGAAGTGCAATCAAAGAAGCCCCACTCTTTCTCTCTTGCACTCACACACACAAAGAAACAACACAAAAGAGAGTGTCAAAACAACACAAAGATGAAAACATCAAGGCTATGGTCATATCATATCATGGGTAATATGAAAGGGTTAATAGAAAAGTTAATAGCATTCAATCTTGACTGACCAAATAGGCTACGAATTGTTCTTTGGAATTGTAGTTTTGTGCTTACCATAATAAATATATATTGTCTAGTGATTGGGATTAATTGTGTGTACAAATCCTCTTGGTTCATAGCAAAATAACTACGCTTACGTCAAAAGAAAAGTTATAGTCTATGAGAGGTAGTATGATGGGATCTGGTGATAGAAGTATTTCCTTGAGCCTTTCTGGACCAAAGAGAAACACTATTCATTGTTGAAAGTGTATTCTACGGCTAATCCATACGTTAATTCTAATAGATCATACAGAGTGAAAGCGATAGAAATTATCATCATGTGGGTTATTCATCTAGGATAGTATGTGATAAATGTAGATATGAGAGAAGTGAAGAGATGAGAAGTTTCCCTCCCAAGCCCTATTCTTGCCCGTAGGCAATAAGGATACTGCGGGGAGAGATGTACCTGTAGCAAGGAGAACCTAGAATTTGTAGAGAGGATGAATTACTAAGAATGAGAGAGATAGGTTTGGTTAAGAAGATGAGATTAAATATATATAGGTGTTGGATTAGAGATGAAAAAGAAAACAACAAGAAAACATCTATGTAGAACACATCTTACTTGACAAACCCTTCGGCACCATTATTGATGGAGAGAGAAGAAGAGGGGAGAATTCAACTTTGATTGATACGCCAAGTCCACGACCTTCTTTGATTAGAGTTGATCTTCCAAGGATAGCATGCAAGAATGGCTAGTCTTTCTCTAGGAGAAAGTGTAGGCATAGGCTTATGTTAATGGCTAAGTACAATTTGGCATTACTACTCACACCCTCACGAATTTCTCTCATCAATGGCTTGAATGCTTGAGTTACTTTCACGGAATAAGAGGTCCCCTTTTATAGGTGAAGAGAACCCCCAAGTCTTCTGGCAGCAAAAGTCTTCCTGTGGTCCCCTTAGCCTAGACTTTCATTTGATTCCAAAGAACACCTCATGCCATATAAAAGCATGACATTGCTCCTTGACAAAGTTTTGTAATCATGCTTGCAATAATGCATTAAAATAAGTGTATCTTTGAAATCATGCCACCTAGTGTCCCACTAGGGTTTGATTCCCTCCTAGTAGCTATTTAAAAAGAAAAATATGAAAAATACATAGAATATATATATTGGAGTTTACCCTAGATATAGGATCTAACTATGGTGTGAGATGATAATGAGATAGTAGAAATAAGAATCAATGCTTTTTTTCCCAAGTTAAAGAGACGGAGCTATTGACGCTTTTCCCATAGTATTTTCTGATGGTAAAGTAATAATAGGTTACCCTTGAGAAACATAATAGGATGAGATAGAAGGCTTATTATTATACTTAAATATGCATATGTACATTATAGGAAAATAATTATGTATCTAAAAAATTACAAGATAGATCTTGTAGTGAAGCGGTCCGGGGCGGGCAACAAGAGAGGCGACCTCTAAACACCCCTCAAGGCTCCCGTGCTGCTCAATTGGGGTGGGGCAACCACAAGCACAACACAACAACAAACCCACAGCCAAACACAAACAAGATAGGGGCACCACCTAGTTATGGTATGCGAACTAGGACGCAAGAGAGATTTTGGCACAACCAAGAAGATGCACCACACAACACACACAAGCAACCTCACACCAAGACACACATGAAATGGACCAGAGAGAGCTAGAGCAAAGGGAAGAGAGAGAGGAAACGATCTTGCGTAATACCTTATTTGTGACTTGCAAATGGAGATGGTTCGTTATGATGCTATCGTAGAACTTGTACAAAACTCACTCAATGCTTAGTGATTGCTAAACATTGCCAAAACACACACACATTGTCTTAGGGTGTGGGAGACCTCTCACCACAATACCCTCTTACAATGGACACAAAACTGGCAATGAAAACCACACTAAAACACTTTCTAGAATCAAGATCAACCGATAAAAACTCAAAATACACAAGTCACCTTGAATTCACCAAACCGTATTGCACAAATGGAAGGACGAAGATTTGAACGTCGAATCGTGTCTTTGATGCACCAAACCTCAATTTATTGATGATGAAGGAGCATATACAATAGTGGTTTTGAGATTTGTGGAACTCACACTCTCTCACTTGCAATGTGTAGCTTGAAATCTTCTCTCACACCAAGAGTGAAGCTCACAAGTGGCTGCTACACTTAAGTCTCTCCTCACGCATAGAGTGTTGGGGTGCTATGTGAGATATTGAAGGTTGTTTTACAAGAAGGAGAGGGGCCTATTTATAGGTTGGAGACCCCTCATTAAGATTATTGGAAATCCTAATTTACAAGCTAACAAATCACGATTATGATTTTTTTGAATATCAAAACATTGTGGGCCTTCTTTGTCTGCTTGAGTCATGGGTGTGGGCTCAAAAGAGAGCATTATTGATGGTAGATAAGGTGGAAGTAAGGAGAGAGAGAGAGAGAGAGAGAGAAAGAGAGAGAGAGAGTTACTTTGTACATGTCTTGAGGGGAGGTGTCTTTTATGGTTAGGTCAATGCTATTTTGTGTTAGTATGTTAGTGGTTAGTGTTAGTAATCACTAAAAAGTTAATGATATATTTACAATGGGTAGAATGGGATGGATGGTTGGAGTAAGATGGTTGAATGAAGTGAGCAAATCCTTGTGATGGTGAAGCTTGAAGAAGTTTTGGACTTACTTGTGTAGGTTCTCAAAATGACTATCTATCTTCTTCTTCGTCTTCTCTTCTTTACGCCACCGCCGCCAAGGTTGATTATCACGATGAAAATGGTAATTCCATTGATGAGATCTCTTGATTTGCAGAGGTTAAGCATGGTACACATGCTGAATTTATGTATATATATAAGGGTTAATATGGAATTGTAATTTGGAAATAATAGAGAGAGGCATAGAGATGGTGTATGTACATGGAGAGCTCATATGAGAGCTATGGAAGTAAGAGGGGAGGTTAATGGTGAAGAAGGTGAGAGAAACCATTGAAGGTGCAGGTTTGAGTGACGGATTGAGAGGAATGTGTGTGTGTGTGTGTGTGTGTGTGTGTGTGTGTGTGTGTGTGTGTGTGTGTGTGTGTAGAAGTGTGGAAAGAGGTGAGAGAAGACTATGGGCTACTTGTGAGAAAAGTGGGCAGACTGGGGTCCACTCAAAAAATCATATCTCACCGTTGGTAGCTCCAAAAATCATGAAAACATTTGAGGTGATTATTCAGAGCGTGGGCTATATTTTCTCTTTCGACCACCGCTCCAAATTCGGAGTGGAGATGGATATTAAAAATCCCACCAAAAGACCTGTTTTTTCTTCACAAAAAGTCTTCAGTGGCCCCCTCCTTTGTTGAATTTGTACAATGCATCCAAGAGTGAGCCCCTCCTTTGTCATATTATAATACAAAACATCCAAGTTGCCCTTGACCCATGCATGGAGGAGGATTATTGGTGAATAAAGAAATATATACATGGTGGGACTAGTGTATGGACTATTCATGGACTTTAGCTCAATGAGCACATGGTGTTAGAATAATGAGTAAAAATAATAATTAAAATATGGAGGAGTTATGGATATGGAAAGATATTGGAATCATATGATATGGTCCCTCTTTGAATTATTTTGGGTGAAAGAGGAAAAGGTATGCAAGTAAATAATATAATAAATGTGACCAATGAGTAGAAATCAATTTTTTTGTTTTCACGAGGGTGAGGGTGAAAATGTTGGAGTGATTTGTATAAAGGAAAAATATAAGGTTAGAGTATGTACAATATTGGCAAAAAATATAATTATGGTGTAAGAGAATGAAAGAAGGTGTACATAGGTTTAATAAAACATACACCTAAGTAGAATATTTAAATAAAATACCAAAATAATTATAAAAAATCCCTATATTTAAGCCATATATACAATGAAATATTTACACACAAAGAGGCCATAATATACTTTTATTTTTTTTATTTTTTTGGCTCAACTAGCCCAGTGACTAGCTAGCTGAGGGTTTTTAAGAAGATATGGGAAAAGCCCCCTAACTCACACACGCCTATGTACAGTGAAATGGTAGGGATAGCCATAGCGTTTGGGTGAATTTGGTAGGGTGGAGTAACTTACTATGGCAATTATGGAGAGCCGGAAAACGGCTATCATTGGCCCCCCCCTTAGATAATGGTACATTCATGTACCATTTATCCGATCATACAACATGTATATTATGTAACGTCTGTCTTTGTCTGCTCTTATCTTTGAAGAACCTTTGTTGTATGATTAAAAAACCTTGTGTGATATGGAAGGTTCTCCGACCAATAGCATGATGAAATGAAGTGACGGAGTAAACCTCCTCCTTTGAGAAAGTTTCCATAAGCACCCCCCAGGATCAAAGATCTTGAAATATCTTTCCCAAAGCGAGATGTATGGTATGAAATCACTTACTGATTTTGGTTGAAGAAACTTGTAGATTTTACTATTGTCCATCATTGCATCTATCACTATGAATGTGATATAAAAGATTGGTTGCTCTTCCTCCTGTCTAAAGTTGATGTATCTGCTACGATCTTCAAGAGCTTGTATGAGCGAATTCCTGAACTGTAGCTCATAAAATTCATTCAACCTGGATAGGCTCACCAAGTAAAAAATTATATGGCCTTCATGATTTAGGAAATCTTGATCCATGCTTCCAGCTGCTATTGGAAGGTATTGCAAATAGTTTACCACATAAGTAGATAATAGACGAAGGTTTCTATTGCTTCCAACACATTGGAATAGAATAGATTTTGGTATTGATTGATGAAATATCCACATGTAGCAATCAACAAGTTTTTCATATATGATGAAGATCAGAAGCATCACAATGTGCAACCTCCATACACCAAAGAACCAAATGAAGAAGGTTTGGAAACATCCGTTCATCACCAAGTATTCATGTCCTCCTCCACTTAAGAAGGTATGGTGCCCTCGATGAAAGGTATATGTGAAGAGAGGAGAAGTTGACTTTGAAGAGGTGAAACCCAATGTGAAGATGATTGGGGCTTCCAAAGTTTGGATTTTCTTGCTAAGAGATTGTCCCATGAATGAAGAGCCACCCGCTAAAACACCATTGGAGAGAATGATACCCTTCTGACAGTTTCCTTTTATGATTTTATTTTTTACTACTCTCCCATGTTCTTCATCCCCTTCTAAGGCAAGGTTGTAACTCCTCACATTGTACCACCTCAAAGGTTGATGGATTACTGTTTGATTTTGTGAAAACTTTGGCTTCTTGCATGATAGATTCCTCCATGCTTAATATACATGGATCATACCAATGCTTTTCAACATCCTCAAACACTTCTTGAAGATTATCCTCACATGGATTCAACTCACACTCTTCTACTTTGTTTTGGAGTTGGCATTCCATGTACACAATCATCTCTTTATGATCAATGTGGTATATGATCTCTTCACCTATGATTTCATCTTCTTCTCCACTCTCTTCTTTTAGACAAGATACAGTCTCAGAACATTCCATAAGATCAAGGTTACCTTCAAGGTCTTCATTCTCCATAGAGTCATGTTGCACAAAAGCTTCGTCTACTTGGACTAGAAATTGATCCTCCGCCAAAAGGTTGGATGTATCCATTATTGAATCATCAATGCCATTTGAGATATCTTGTGTCGATTTTTGCATGCTTGTGATAAAGGTAGAAGAAAAAGATTCCTCATTTGAATCTTGGCCACACACTTTAGCACTTGAATAATCAGTTGGCATGTAAGTAACTTCTTCAACATTTGTCGAAGTAGAAGGAGACAAGTATGGAAAAGGAGATGACTCCTTGATAGAAACACTTTCATGATGGTTGGTTCTTCCAGCATGATGGAAACCATTTTTGATGTAGAAGTACTTGTGAAACTTCCTTCGGGCAATAGTGACCGCTTCTTCAAAGGTAGAGGGTCCACTACAAGTAACCTTAGTCTTTAGGAAAGGAGACAAACCCGAAATAAATTGATCCATTTTTACAGAATCTGGAAATGTAGAACTAAATCCACATCCTTCCCATTGACGAGAAAAAATATCCTCATAAGCATAGTAGTCTTCACCATGTTGTTGAAGTCTCCCTAGTGAAGCCCATGCTATCTCTGTTGTTGGAATTTTAGAGAATCTGGTTTTCAAAGCTTTGGAAATTTGGGTATACCCATCTTCAATCTGAGAAGACATACTCCAAAACCATTGCTCAGCGTTGCCTCTAACGCATAGCAATAGAAAATCCCCTTTTTCAATGTCATCCCTTCTACCAAGGATACGACAAACCATTCTAAAATCAGCAAGAAAATCATCAACATCTTCTTCTAGATTCCCGAAGAAGATTGGGATATCCTCAAAGGTATAGCGTGTCATAGTCTCCCAATGCTAGAACCACACAAAGATTAGTTCCAAACAATCATCAACTAACTACAAAAAGTTTTGAAAGGTCTTTCAGCATGAATTCTAGATTCTTATGTGAAAATGTTTTTTTCCTCTCTTATGTTATGCATAATCCGAACCATATTCTAGATCAATTTTTGTTTCCTTGAAATTAGACTCGGTCATACATGTTTTCATGATTCATATAATCTACTTGATTATGCTGAAATTCAAGCATTCATGCAATACAACAACAATAAGCACACAATCCCTCCTCAGTGGGGGCACCAAAATTGAGGCGGTCCGGGGCGGGCAACCAGAGAGGCGACCTCTAAACACCCCTCAAGGCTCCCGTGCTGCTCAATTGGGGCTGGGGCGACCACAAGCACAACACAACAACAAACCCAAAGCCAAACACAAACAAGATAGGGCCACCAACTAGTTATGGTATGCGAACTAGGACGCAAGAGAGATTTTGGCACAACCAAGAAGATGCACCACACAACACACACACAAGCAACCTCACACCAAGACACACATGAAATGGACCAGAGAGAGCTAGAGCAAAGGGAAAAGAGAGAGGAAAGGATCTTGCGTAATACCTTATTTGTGACTTGCAAATGGAGATGGTTCGTTATGATGCTATCGTAGAACTTGTACAAAACTCACTCAATGCTTAGTGATTGCTAAACATTGCCAAAACACACATACACTGTCTTAAGGTGTGGGAGACCTCTCACCACAATACCCTCTTACAATGGACACAAAACTGGCAATGAAAAACACACTAAAACACTTTCTAGAATCAAGATCAACCGATAAAAACTCAAAATACACAAGTCACCTTGAATTCACCAGACCGTATTGCACAAATGGAAGGACGAAGATTTGAACGTCGAATCGCGTCTTTGATGCACCAAACCTCAATTTATTGATGATGAAGGAGCATATACAATAGTGGTTTTGAGATTTGTGGAACTCACGCTCTCTCACTTGCAATGTGTAGCTTGAAATCTTCTCTCACACCAAGAGTGAAGCTCACAAGTGGTTGCTACACCTAAGTCTCTCCTCACGCATAGAGTGTTGGGGTGCTATGTGAGATATTGGAGGTTGTTCTACAAGAAGGAGAGGGCCTATTTATAGGTTGGAGACCCCTCATTAAGATTATTGGAAATCCTAATTTACAAGCTAACAAATCAGGATTATGATTTTTTTGAATATTAAAACATTGTGGGCCTTCTTTGTCTGCTTGAGTCATGGGTGTGGGCTCAAAAGAGAGCATTATTGATGGTAGATAAGGTGAAAGTAAGTAAGAAGAGAGAGAGAGAGAGAGTTACTTTGTACATTTCTTGAGGTGAGGTGTCTTTTATGGTTAGGTCAATGCTATTTTGTGTTAGTATGTTAGTGGTTAGTGTTAGTAATCACTAGAAAGTTAATGATATATTTACAATGGGTAGAATGGGATGGATGGTTGGAGTAAGATGGTTGAATGAAGTGAGCAAATCTTTGTGATGGTGAAGCTTGAAGAAGTTTTGGACTTACTTGTGTAGGTTCTCAAAATGACTATCGATCTTCTTCTTCGTCTTCTCTTCTTTACGCCACCGCCGCCAAGGTTGATTATCACGATGAAAATGGTAATTCCATTGATGAGATCTCTTGATTTGCAGAGGTTAAGCATGGTACACATGCTGAATTTATGTATATATATAAGGGTTAATATGGAATTGTACTTTGGAGATAATAGAGAGAGGCATAGAGATGGTGTATGTACATGGAGAGCTCATATGAGAGCTATGGAAGTAAGAGGGGAGGTTAATGGTGAAGAAGGTGAGAGAAACCATTGAAGGTGCAGGTTTGAGTGAGGGATTGAGAGGAATGTGTGTGTGTGTGCGTGTGTGTGTGTAGAAGTGTGGAAAGAGGTGAGAGAAGACTATGGGCTACTTGTGAGAAAAGTGGGCAGACTGGGGTCCACTCAAAAAATCATATCTCACCGTTGGTAGCTCCAAAAATCATGAAAACATTTGAGGTGATTATTCAGAGCGTGGGCTATATTTTCTCTTTCGACCACCGCTCCAAATTCGGAGTGGAGATGGATATTAAAAATCCCACCAAAAGACCTGTTTTTTCTTCACAAAAAGTCTTCAGTGGCCCTCTCCTTTGTTGAATTTGTACAATGCATCCAAGAGTGAGCCCCTCCTTTGTCATATTATAATACAAAACATCCAAGTTTCCCTTGACCCATGCATGGAGGAGGATTATTGGTGAATAAAGAAATATATACATGGTGGGACTAGTGTATGGACTATTCATGGACTTTAGCTCAATGAGCACATGGTGTGAGAATAATGAGTAAAAATAATAATAAAAATATGGAGGAGTTATGGATATGGAAAGATATTGGAATCATATGATATGGTCCCTCTTTGAATTATTTTGGGTGAAAGAGGAAAAGGTATGCAAGTAAATAATATAATAAATGTGACCAATGAGTAGAAATCAATTTTTTTGTTTTCACGAGGGTGAGGGTGAAAATGTTGGAGTGATTTGTATAAAGGAAAAATATAAGGTTAGAGTATGTACAATATTGGCAAAAAATATAATTATGGTGTAAGAGAATGAAAGAAGGTGTACATAGGTTTAATAAAACACACACCTAAGTAGAATATTTAAATAAAATACCAAAATAATTATAAAAAATCCCTATATTTAGGCCATATATACAATGAAATATTTACACACAAAGAGGTCATAATATACTTTTATTTTTTTATTTTTTTGGCTCAACTAGCCCAGTGACTAGCTAGCTGAGGGTTTTTAAGAAGATATGGGAAAAGCCCCCTAACTCACACACGCCTATGTACAGTGAAATGGTAGGGATAGCCATAGCGTTTGGGTGAATTTGGTAGGGTGGAGTAACTTACTATGGAAATTATGGAGAGCCGAAAAACGGCTATCAGTAGCATGTGTTCGCACTATGTACGTGTCACAACACGACAGCGCTCAAGCAAGCAAAGGTAACCTGTGCTCTTCCTCTTTCTTTTTTTCTTCTCCACACACACACATACATGAGGAGAGGAAGGAGAGCCAGGTATTCTCCTTCCCTCTCCTCTCTCTCATGTTCCCTTCCCCTCTTTCTCTCTCTCTCCCTCTCTCTCTCTCTCTCTCTCACACAGACACACATTGTGTGTGTGTGAGGTATGCTCCTTCCCTCTCCTCTCTCTCACATACACACAGTGTGTGTGTGTGAGGTATGCTCCTTCCCTCTCTCTCTCTCTCTCTCACACACACACAGTGTGTGTGTGTGAGGTATGCTCCTTCCTTCTCCTCTCTCTCATGTTCCCTTTCCCTCTTTCTCTCTCTTTCTCCCTCTCTCTCTCTCTCTCTCTCTCTCTCTCACACACACACACACACACACACATTGTGTTTTTGAGAGAGAGAGAGAGAGAGAGAGAGAGAGAGAGAGAGAGAGCACATGCATAAACAAAACACACATACACACATGCATAAACAAAGAATGCATACACACACACATTGAGAGAGGAAGAGAGAGAGAGATAGAGAGAGATATAAAACAAAGAGAGAGAGAGAGAGAGAAAAGAGAGAAGAAGAAGAAGAAGAAGAGATTTTTAACGTCATAGGAAACTATCCCAAGAGACCTTAAAGATCTAGCCGATGAGGAGTTGAACTCAAGACCTGTTATTCAAGAGGGAAATGGCATAACCAATCTACCACACTTGGGTGATAGAAAGGTTATACCATTTTCCTCTTCTTATTGGCACACACACACACCCACACACACCCGAGAAGAAATTTTTAATATCATAGGAAACTATCCCAAGAGACCTTAAAGATCTAGCCGACGAGGAGTTGAACTCAAGACCTGTTATTCAAGAGGGAAATGCCATAACCAATCTACCATACTCAGGGATTTCAAAATGACGTGATCACACTATAATTTCAGGTTAATAACAATAGAAATCCAAATAACAAATATTTTGTTAATTGACATTCATCTTTTTTGACCTCTAGAGAGACCTGGAGACCGGCTTGTAGCCCGCCGCCGGGCTAATTAGTTGGCCCGCCAGGCTAGTGAATCTTCCCGGCGGTCATGCCGGGTAAAGCTATTTGCCCGCCGGGCCTGTCGTGGCTATATAAAGGTGACGCCGGTGCTTGTCTTTTCACAAAATAAGTACATTGGAAAGTCTTCACCAAACTTTCTGGCAGCTTTCCACATTCTCAAAGCAGCGTAGCAGTAATTTTTCAAACCCTTCCTTATTTTATTGATGTTTTTTTTAGTTTTTTGCGTTAAAACTTAAAGGTTTAAAATTTCTTTTATCAAATCATCATACGTGGGTGCACTGGCACATGGTTGCAATTGCAGCTAGGTGTGTCATTACAAAAGCGTATGATGATTATGTTTTATATTGCTTCCAGTGATTCATGCTTCGGCACATAGTTGCAATTGCGACTAGGTGTGTTGCTGCTAGAATGACAGGAGCATTTGTTTGAAAGAAGTAACCGTGTGAATGCACTGGCACATGGTTGCAATTGCGGCTAGGTGTGTCATTGCAAATCGTAGGGTGATTATGTTTTATGTTGCTCCCAGTCATTCATGCTTCGGCACATGGTTGCAATTGCGACTAGGTGTGTTGTTGCTAGAATGACAGGAGCATCTGTTTGAAAGAAGTCGCCGTACGTGGATGTACTGCCACATGGTTGCAATTGCGGCTAGGTGTGTCATTGCAAAAAAGCAAGATGACTATGTTTTATGTTGCTTCGCGTCATTCATGCTTCGGCACATGGTTGCAATTGCAACTACGTGTGTTGCTTTTAGATTGACGGTAGCATCTAATGCATGAATGTGTGCTCAAATAATTTCATAATGCTTCATATGCTTGAATCTTGAAAGAAGACATCGTGCGTGGATGCACTGGCACATGGTTGCAATTGCGACTAGGTGTGTCATTGCAAAAGCGTAGGATGACTATGTTTTATGTTGCTCCCAGTCATTCATGCTTTGGCACATGGTTGCAATTGCGACTAGGTGTGTTGGTGCTAGAATGACAGGAGCATCTGTTTGAAAGAAGTCACCGTGCGTGGATGCACTGGCACATGGTTGCAATTGCGGCTAGGTGTGTCATTGAAAAAGCGTAAGGTGACTATGTTTTATGTTGCTCCCAATCATTCATGCTTCGGCACATGGTTGCAATTGCGACTAGGTGTGTTGCTACTAGAATGACAGGAGCATCTGTTTGTAAGTTGTCATACGGTGAGGCATTGGAACATGGTTGCAATTGCGATTAGGTGTGTCACTGCAAAATCGTACGAGATCTATGGTCTATATTGCACTTTTTCTTTCACGTAGAAAAGATCTAAATGCAGTGGCACATAGTTATATTTCACAATGTGTTGTTTGCAATAATACCATTGCAGGCAAAATGGATCCTTCTGCTACTTCAATGATAGAGTTCAAAAAGAAAATTACACAATTGTTGATTACGATCGTCAGTGCACTAGATCCCGATGATATAGCGCAGATTGTTGCAGATGAGTCTAGATTGCAATCATTATACAGTGAGATTGCCCGCAAAATGTTGTTGTTATATCCAGACAAAACAACCGAATCAATAAACTCAGTATTTACTGAGCAGTTGGGTGGGCAATTTGCCCAAGGTCTCTGATTTGAAAGAGGAATGCCCTCAAGAAGTAGACAAGGGTAAGCTAGAGCATTGGAACACTAGATGGACAGCTGAAAAGGAGAGGTCAAGGCGAGCATCCCACATAGACACACAATTTTGCCTAAACAAGAAAATGGGAATGGCTATCACCAGAGTTATGGGGAGCAGCCAAGTTGGAGAACCGTTTATTGAGGAGGCTGCCATTGAGGGATCATCGGGTTCTACTGCTTCTGACAGTCACCTGGAGAGCAGTATATACAATTCTGAATGTAGTATGACTCTGGGCATTCCAAATAAGTCCATTAAGAAGATCAAGAAACTTGGGTTAAGGGCTTATGGCACAGGGTGGAAAGTTCAAATCAAAGGGATCAGTTTCCTTCCTGCAATGAATACTTATTGTGCCAAGGAGTTCAAAGGATAGGCCAAGCATCACTGGAAAAGTTTTGCATCAGAAAGTGGGGTAGATCTCAACCATAGAGGGAAATTGAAGAGTATTGCCCACTATGTAAGGTTGCCATGGTTTTTGATATTCCCCTACTTCAATGGGGGAACTTTAGGTGATCTTATGGAGACAGTGCCCCTTCTACATGGCTCTTTCACGATGCTTGTAGCACATCAAGAGGGGAAAGGAAAGATCCCTGAAGACTTTAAATGGGAGCAACCCTCTGAAGACAAGAAAACACGTATCAAGAGCCTGTGCAATCATGCTCCCTCGTTGATCCATGCCTTGGTGAAGGAATTGCGATTCGCACATGACGAGGGAGTGATCCACAATGATCTCCATCCATGGAACATCATGTTGGACTTTACCAAGGATCTCACTCCCCGTATTGGAATAATTGATTGGGGATTGGCTTTGCGTGTTGGCTTAGAGACACAAAAGATCAACAATACCGATGAACTGAAGTATAGTGTTTAATCAGGATATGGATAATGATAATCAAAGGGCTAAGCGCGCTTTTGAGCGTCTCAGATCCATGTGTCAAGGCGGTGGAGTGAATGACACCGCTCGAATTGCAGCTCGTTGCTCCCAGTGGGCCAACCCAGTGGGTACACAATGGAAAGAGGTGAACACTAGGATTGACCGAGAAATGGTCAAATCCATATGGCTAGGAGTTGTAGATGATAACATTAAGAAAGGCCGACTCAAGCTATCACAATGCATTAATGCAGACATACGAGACAATGGAGAGAACATATATCTCGATGTTATGGGTCATCCTATGCATCATATGGATTGTCCATTGTGCTTTGCCAAGATGTTATACATGCATTATGTCTGGGGTGAAGCAGTGGACTTCAGCTCAAGGACACCTCACATGACGGTTCCTCAACTGCGTCGCCAATGATGTCAGCTATAAAACTGCCAGACTTTATTTGATCAGAGCTATCCACAACTTTGATAAAACATTCACCACAAGGAAATACAAGCATGATGTTGATCAATGGCCGCCTTTGAACGTTGGACCAACCATCACTAACTATGGTGTATCCAGATTGTTCTGTTGCATTTAATATTACCCTTTGAATATCCTGTTGTGTGCCTGTGTAACATTTATCCAATAGTTGGTTTCTCATATGGTGATATATTGGAGGGGTAAATCCAGCACCATACTCCCCAATGTGTTTCCAAGCTGACTTCCATGCATCACGGGTGACAATGGCCAATGATCCCCCAGTAAAATAGACGGCCTTAGCTAGAGCAAGTTGTGCTTCTTCTAAGGAAAGCGTTTTGAAGCTTGTCTGTAAGCTAACCTGCCTACTTTTTCACGATCCTACCTGAAAGTCAGGAGATCCATAGTTTGGAGGTGTAGTTCCATCGATATGAGAAGTTGGTTCCCTGCTTTGAGTGCTTCCATTGGTGGGTGTTACACCCAATGATCCCTCATACTGGTTTGATCTTATCGATATCGGGGTGTGATGGTCAAAAGTAGAGAGTTTTGATCTTTTTCTCCTGGAAATTAGCTTACCAATTAAATCTTTTAAGCGCATAGCTGCTTCTTCTACACCTAAGCCCTTGCACTTTCCTCCTTCGATTTTGGTATTGCCACCTAGAAAATGATCCCTTATTCTTGGTGCTCCTCCAGATTTCTCTTCGCCACAAAAGTTACATTTCCAATCTTCATACTTATTTAAATTTGTGGCAAAATTCCACTCGGGTCCTGGACTTTTTCCACCTGCCTTTCGCTTGCCCTGCGAAGTGGTGCCCCACGAAGCAGGACCTGGCATCGAGGTAGGAGGTCTCCTCAAGGAAGCCAGGCTTGAGACACCAACATCACCGCTCACATTCCCGGTGGAAGACATACTTATTGGATGCCTGCAATACCAATAAACATAGCTCAGTATGCTATCTCTTCTTTCAAGTATTATTCAAACCAAACATTAGTGTTATAATCAATATCACACACAAGCGTAGTAGTGAAGCCTGAAGGGAATAAACCTCAATCTACTCAAACATGAGCAAGCAAATACAACAGTGAATCAAATCTGTGATCAGTCCATCGCAAAAGTAGAGATATCGACCCAAAGATTCACCTTCCTACCTCCTTTCATGAATCAATCCAGTCCAAAAAAGAACTAATGACCCATGATTGGAACTCTAATCGAAATAGCAAGCAAATACAGTGGTGAATCAAACATGTGATCAGTCCATCCCAAAAGTAGAGATATCGACCCAAAGATTCACCTTCCTACCTCCTTTCATGAATCAGTCCAGTCCAAAAAAGAACTAATGACCCATGATTGGAGCTCTGATCGGAATAGCAAGAAAATACAGTGATGAATCAAACATGTGATCATTCCATCCCAAAAGTAGAGATATCGACCCAAAGATTCACCTTTCTACCTCCTTTCATGAATTAGTCTAGTCCAAAAAAGAACTAATGACCCATGATTGGAGCTCTAATCGGAATAGCAAGCAAATACAACAGTGAATCAAACATGTGATCAGTCCATCCCAAAAGTAGAGATATCGACCCAAAGATTCACCTTTCTATCTCTTTTCAAGAATCAGTTCAGTCCAAAAAAGAACTAATGACCCATGATAGAAGTTCTAATCAATATAGCAATCAATCTAGCAAATATAACGGTGAACCAAACATGAGATTAGTCCATCCCAAATGTAGAGATACCGACCCAAACATTCACCTTTCTACCTCCTTTCAAGAATCAATTCAGTCCAAAAAAGAACTAATGATCCATGATCAGAGTTACATTAAGTTTTATTTTTTTTTTAAGACTATTCATTTTTTTACCTGTAGTTTTTCTTCTAAATTTTAAAGGATGACCAAATTTAGAGGAAGAGGTGATGTGATGTGATCTCTATAAAAGGGTTTATAGAGCCTCCAAATATGGAGGGGGTACATGACGGGTCCGGCGGGGTTCTTGCTTGTCCCGCCGGGACCGCCGGGTTTCATGATAAACCCGCCGGGCCTGCCGGGATTATTGGTTGTCCCACCGGTTCTACGTTTTCTACCGGTTTTCGTAGGTCATGACATTAGATATGTTATTAACATGAAAAAAATAGTGATAATAACAACAATAATTAACATTTAACAAAATGCATCATCGCGTAATTAAAATCCCTGTTTATGCGCCATGGATGATGTATGAGTAATAAAAACACTTTGTTATATCTCAATAGACAACAAATTTTCTATGAATTTTGTTTTTTCTCTTAATTTTCAAGCAATAAGCCACGTGGAATCACTGATTTTCGTAAAATGGTGGTTACTCTTATATCAATTGATTGTCGTAAAATGGTGGTTACTCTTATAGCAATTGATTATCATTAAGTTTGTATGTCGTAACTGAAGTATAGTGTTTAATCAGGATATGGATAATGATAATCAAAGGGCTAAGCGCGCTTTTGAGCGTCTCAGATCCATGTGTCAAGGAGGTGGAGTTAATGATACCGCTCGAATTGAAGCTCGTTGCTCCCAGTGGGCCAACCCAATGGGTACACAATGGAAAGAGGTGAACTCTAGGATTGACCGAGAAATGGTCAAATCCATATGGCCAGGCATTGCAGATGACAACATCAAGAGAGGCCGACTCAAGCTATCAGAATGCATCAATGCAGACATACAAGACAATGGAGAGAACATATATCTCGATGTTATGGGTCATCCTATGCATCATATAGATTGTCCATTGTGGTTTGCCAAGATGTTATACATGCATTATGTCTTGGGTGAAGCAGTGGACTTCAGCTCAAGGACACCTCATATGACGGTTGAGGACATTCGCAGTAGTGCAATCACCGTCACAAGGCAAGAGATTTGCTCGTGGAAATTAGCTTACCAATTAAATCTTTTAAGCGTATATCTGCTTCTTCTGCACCTAAGCCCTTGCACTTTCCTCCTTGGATTTTGGTATTGCCACCTAGAAAATGATCCCTTATTCTTGGTGCTCCTCCAGATTTCTCTTCGCCACAAAAGTTACATTTCCAATCTTCATACTTATTTAAATTTGTGGCAAAATTCCACTCGGGTCCTGGACTTTTTCCACCTGCCTTTCGCTTGCCCTGCGAAGTGGTGCCCCACGAAGCAGGACCTGGCATCGAGGTAGGAGGTCTCCTCAAGGAAGCCAGGCTTGAGACACCAACATCACCGCTCACATTCCCGGTGGAAGACATACTTATTGGATGCCTGCAATACCAATAAACATAGCTCAGTATGCTATCTCTTCTTTCAAGTATTATTCAAACCAAACATTAGTGTTATAATCAATATCACACACAAGCGTAGTAGTGAAGCCTGAAGGGAATAAACCTCAATCTACTCAAACATGAGCAAGCAAATACAACGGTGAATCAAATATGTGATCAGTCCATCCCAAAAGTAGAGATATCGACCCAAAGATTCACCTTCCTACCTCCTTTCATGAATCAGTCCTGTCCAAAAAAGAACTAATGACCCATGATTGGAGTTCTAATCGAAATAGCAAGCAAATACAGCGGTGAATCAGACATGTGATCAGTCCATCCCAAAAGTAGAGATATCGACCCAAAGATTCACCTTCCTATCTCCTTTCATGAATCAATCCATTCCAAAAAAGAACTAATGACCCATGATTGGAACTCTAATCGGAATATCAAGCAAATACAGCGATGAATCAAACATGTGATCAGTCCATCCCAAAAGTAGAGATATCAACCCAAAGATTTACCTTTCTACCTCCTTTCATGAATCAGTACATTCCAAGAAAGAACTAATGACCCATGATTGGAGCTCTAATCGGAATAGCAAGCAAATACAGCAGTGAATCAAACATGTGATCAGTCCATCCCAAAAGTAGAGATATCGACCCAAAGATTCACCTTTTTGTCTCTTTTCAAGAATCAGTTCAGTCCAAAAAAGAACTAATGACCCATGATAGAAGTTCTAATCAATATAGCAATCAATTTAGCAAATATAACGGTGAACCAAACATGAGATCAGTCCATCCCAAATGTAGAGATACCGACCCAAAGATTCAACTTTCTACCTCCTTTCAAGAATCAAATTCAATCCAAAAAAGAACTAATGATCCATGATCAGAGTTACATTAAGTTTTATTTTTTTTTAAAGACTATTCATTTTTTTACCTTTAGTTTTCTTCTAAATTTTAAAGGATGACCAAATTTAGAGGAAAAGGTGATGTGATGTGATGTGATGTGATCTCTATGAAAGGGTTATATAGAGCCGCCAAATATGGAGGGGGTACACAACGGGCCCGGCGAGATTCTTGCTTGTCCCGCCGGGCCTGCCGGGATTGTTGGTTGTCCCGCCGGTTCTATGTTTTGTACCGGTTTTCGTAGGTCATGACATTAGATATGTTATTAACATGAAAAAAAAAGTGATAATAACAAAAAGTGGTAATTAAAATCCCTTGGGTGATAGAAAGGTTATACCATTTTCCTCTTTTTATTGGCACACACACACCCACACACACACACCCGAGAAGAAGAGAGTTTTAACGTCGTAGGAAACTATCCCAAGAGACCTTTAAGATCTAGCTGACAAGGAGTTGAACTAAAGACCTGTTGAATAAAGAGAAAGAGAGAGAGAATGAAAAACCAAAGAGAGAGAGAGAGAGAGAGAGAGGGGGAGAAGACAAAAGCGAGAGGTAAGGGGAGAAAACAAAGAGAGAAAGAGATTCTGTTGAAATTTAAATTAGATTAGGTTAGATTACATTTAGATTTATGTTTATGTTGAGTTTAAGATTAGGTTAGATTTAGATTTACGTTAGATTAGATTTAGGTTTATTTAGGTTGGATTAGATTAGGTTTAGGTTTATTTTGAGTTAGAGATTTATAGTCCACATAGACTCTCCACTTGCCATTCTTCTTTGGTGCGACTACTACTGGAGAGACCCATTCTGAGTCTTCGACGGGGTAAATGAAACCTTCATGTAGCAAATTCCTCACTTCTTTTAGTGCCTCTTGTTGTATTACCCCAAGTCTTCTGATCTTTTGCACTACGGGTTTACTTCCTTCCTTGAGTCCTATGCGGTGTTGTACTACTGTGATTCCTGTGATCTTATCATAACCATCAATGAACAATGTGGTCAAGTTACCTAGCATGGAGACATAATCCTTCCTCTCTTCACCGGTTAACTCATTGAAGAGAATCCGATGTAACACGTTTGTATCCTCTGAGGATTGCGTACTTGATGGTCCCTCTTGGTTTGTTGGTGGTGCTTCAGATTGTGTCAATATTTTTGGGTCTTTAAGGATGACCCCCATCACTTTGATGCTACTGTCACTTTCTTCAGTTGTTGTTGTCTCTTCTCCTAAGGTGGACAAATAGTCACCGGTGGACTCATCTTCCAAAGCCTCCAAGATCATGTTGCATTGCTTCCCAATCTTCATGTTGTCGAATATGGACTTCCCTTTAGTGTCCTTCATCTGAATCATTCCGGTACTCCAGTCTCGCTTAGCTTCCATAGCCATGAGCCAGAGTCTTCCAAGAATGATAGGGTAGCCCTCCCCTTTGTGTGGCATGACAAAATTGTCTACCTCCACTTCTGTATTGAATGCCTTTACTTTGACTGCATTCACAATGCCTACGCATTTCACTCTTACGTTATTTGCCATTTTGGCTCGATAGGGTGCCAGCCTACTCACCTCTAGGCCTAGATGGTGCATCATTTTTTCACTCATGACGCGTATTTGTGCGCCAACCATCTATGTAGACGTTTGAGATATGTAGCCCCTTGATGTGGGCATCCATGGTTGGTAGGATGTTGTCAAGGTCCCGCCTTGATCTTCTTGTACTTACCATCTTCGTCCATTGCCTCCTTATCCTTGGTGCAAGATGGAGTAATGGGGGCCAAGTTATCTTTGGGCCTTCCATCAACACATCCTGAACTAAGTCATATGGTTTAGCATACTCACCTAGTGAAAAATCCACGATGTCGATCTTTCGTCGAGGTTTAGATGCCTGCTTGCTAGACTCGCCTTTTCCTTTCATTTTCTCTTCTTTTTGAGAGGCTTCTTTGTGCCTGGCATGATTCACTCCCATGGCATCCACTTCTTCTACTTTTGCTTTCCCTTTGTGCTTCTCTTGAACTGGTTCTTCTACCTTTGCCTTCCCTTTAGCTTCCAAGCAAATAACAGTCACCGCTTGGTTTACAGCAGGTGGTGGGGGTAGCGGTGGAATAAGAGGTTTGGGTGGTGGTTGTTGTTCAGGTGTTCGAAGGATTTGGACCAGTGAAATCGTCCCTGGTTGCTTGGGTGGTGGTGGTCTTGCCATTGGTGGAGAGATCTGATTCTGTCTTCCTCCTCTATTGAAATATTGTCTTCTTGGATGTGGGCAGTAGTACATGCCATGGCCTTCTTCCCCGCAATTATAGCAGTGGTACTCTTGGTTTTGCCTTCGTTGTCATCTTTCTTGATCTGGATTTCTGACAGGTGCATGCCCTTGCTGCACTGGATGCATGGACAAACTCTCAAGTTGGGTAGTGATGCGACTCAGCAGGTCTTGCTGCTCTTCAGATGCCTCTTGTGGTTGGGCTCTATGCACGGCTGTTGCTGTCACTGGGGTTAGTCAGGGATTGAGCTCGATTCCTCTGACTCGTTGACTCCTGCTTGCATGCGCAGCTTCTTGTCTTTAAGGCGGGCTACTTCCACTGCCAACTCATACGTTGCAGCGAACCTCCCCTTCACCTTCTCCTTAAGCGGTGACTAGAGGCCAGCAATGAAACGGTCCTTTTTCAAGAAATTAGGTGCTCCTTCACCTTCCTCCACTGAGGCAACCCATCACTCCCACAAATCCACAAACTTGGACTCATAAGCGGCATACTCTTGCGGACCTCCCAGCTCTAATTCCGTCATCATAGCTGCCATAAGGTTTCTAAGGTTGTACCTCCACCAAACCTCTTCACAAAGGCAGCACGTAGTACATCCCATGCATTCTTGGTAGCTTGGGGCAAAGCATTGTACCAAGACTTGGCCTCTACTTTCATTAGCAAAGGAAAAATTTGTAGCCGTGAGGCGTCGTCATCCTTGTTTGAAACCACACAAGCGATGTCGAAATCATCTAGAAAGTCGGTGGTGATGTCTTCTCCCTTCTTTCCACTGAACGTGGGGAAAAAACAATTGCCATGGTAGTAACTCAGGAAATTACAAACTTTTTTTCTTATAACATTAATGACATTAGCGACTCATAGCGGCTTTTTATTGGGTTGGGTGGATAGATTAAAACCGGATAAAAATTGAAGTATTAAAGGAGTGGTGAAAATTGAATATGGGGAGAATGATAGGGTTTGGGGAGATAAGGATTTATCCTAGCACCACAGCACCAAACAGATACACAATCTTTTGTTGGTATAAGATTTTCCTATCTACATAAATATTCACATGCATGTGCTGCAAACATCTAAATGGGAACACTGTTGGCCCGTTTTCCATCATGCACAGAGGGTGGAGCACTTACTTATACTCTTACCGTGCCGGTGTTGATGAGTCGGCACATCCACAAGAGGTCGTCGCCTTTCATAGGCTTCACTTTTCCTTCGTCGCTCAGCACACACGGGGTGATGGCTAGCCTTTAAGCTAGCAGCAGCTACTGGTAATATCGTAGTCACGCGTTGCATGAACTCTACTCCATTTAGCTATAACTAGTCTCCAACCCACTGGGTTTCACCCGTGGTTGAGAGCTTCTTCTGGATGAGCTGTACGGGGAGAGGAGGAAGACCCTCTACCCGTCCTCCAAAACAGCGAGAGCAGTAGCCGAACCACTCCTCCTTAGGGCATGGAAACCTTCTTACCACTTCTGCTTTAGGATTGTCGAAATGGACTGGCAGTACTCGCATGCACCGTGCAAATCGATAGGCGACCTTCCGCCCCTTAGCCTTGGATGACCTTATTTTTGGCAAACTGGGTATGACCCGGCTTTCCGAACTTGAAGCACTCGCGTGGCCAGATTCTTCTTCCTTTGGGGTCATCTGTTTCCAGACTGTTGCAGACTGGCTTAGCCCTTTCTTACCTTTGGCTCGAGCATCCCCTTTTGGCCACTTTGGAGTAGAGGTTATACATTTTCTTACAGTTTCCTTAGGAAAGAGAGGCCTTACCATTTTCTTTCCTCCCTTGATATGGACGACCTCCTCGCGGTGAATGTCAATGTAGATGATTTCAGCCCCTTCGCTACCTTCGTTGCTGGGACTCATTGACAGTGTGCTTTGGCTGACACAATGATGGCACTTCATAGACTTCCCAGCTGATGCTCTCAATTTGCGGTTAATACGAGCAACACGAGATGGGCAGCTTACCTCTTGAATACTGACGACACTGCAGCCTAGCAGTAGTACTTCAATGAATGCGGTCAATGCCTCTTTAGTCTCCTCCTCTTTCGTTCTCCAATTGGAGAATTCCTTCATCCATTCGTCCATGATTGATGATGTGCGTTGTTTTCAGCATTGTTAACTGAAGGTTTCCGAGAAGCCCTCCTCAGTGGGGGCACCAAATGACGAGCGCAAAGCGCAACACGGACCCCGACGGCCTCAAAAACGCCAGGAGCCGATGCACGCCACGAGCCGGCCATGGTGAAGCGAACAGGGGGCACCACCTAGCTTTGAGCATCTAGGACGCAGACAATGATGATTGGAAATATCAAGGACTCTACACACACACACACACACACAGAACAAAGAGAGAATATGACAAGTGATGAAAACCCTCGGGGTGTGTGGGAGAACTATTTTCTTGCAATATTTATAGCAACCTTATTCCGGCGAGGTGGCAATCATGGTGATAGAGAGATAGAGGAAGAGATAGTGACCTTACTAGTGCGTTCTCTAGAGATGACTCACAGACACGGAGACCTTGCTACATGAGTGTGTGTGTGTGTGTGTCGACCATTGGAGTCGAGATGTAGACATAACTTCTTTACATGGTGCAAGTTCCCAAAGAAAATTGCTACACTAAATCCCCTCTCTCGTGATGCAAATGTTGACAATCCCTCCCACCAAAATACTACCAAGTGCTGACCTCTGATGAAACTGCACACTCCCCCCCCCCCCCCCCGATAGTGACCTCTCAGTGCCTTTTTATAGGTGCTGGCAGCTTTAGATTAGGGTAATCTGATTAGATTTAGGGGTTCTAATTAGGGGAGACAAAGCAAGGCGGTGGGCTCTGGATGGTTGACCCTTGCTTTGTCTTGGGAAATATTATAAAGGAAAACCTCTAGGTGGGCCTTTGTGGCCATCACCTAGAGAGAGGTGATAATTTACAACTTGGGATTTTTACAAGATTTGGTTTAAAATTGGAAAAAATGACGACAACGTACGTTTTTATTGAAGAGGGCATCGTGGATGCGATGCCAGTGAACGGCGGCCTAGCTGGTGCGTCGGTGTAGCGCATTCGTCATTTTCGGGGTCAATCGGGACATGCCTTCGGCGTCTTTTCTGTGTTGGCGGCACCCGACTTGGCCGTCTTCTTTTCTTTGGTGACTTCGATGTCCTTCGTGTTTTTTTTAATCTTCTTTGATGGTGCTCATGGAGTGTGCGTGTATGTATATATTTATGTGAGTGTGTGTACGCTATATGTATGGGTGTATGTATGTGGGGTTAAGTGAGTGTGTGTGGGTGTGTGTAAATGGAAGTGGGTGTGTGGGAACGAGGGAAAGGGTGTAATTACATATATAATATATATGTTATTTATATTTATTTATTTTTTCTTTTTGCTCTAGCGATGGTCGACACAGACGCGGGGGGGGGGGGGGGGGGGGTAGGAGAGGGGGTGCGTGAGGGCGTCACAGGGGGTGGAGGGGCATGGGGTAGGTGTGTGTGTGTGTGTTTGTGTGTGTGTGTGTGTGTGTGTGTGTGTGTGTGTGTGTGTGTGTGTGTGTAAGTGTGTGAGAGAGAGAGAGAGTGGCACCCTGTGGCGGTGCCTGCACAGGCCGACAGCACGAGAGAGAGAGAGAGAGAGAGAGAGAGAGAGAGAGAGAGAGAGTAGGATGGGCTCGAACTTAGAGGCCGCAAGAGAGGGAGAGTGAGATGGCAAGGGAGGGGAAAGGGAGTGTGTGAGGATGAGAGAGAGAGAGAGAGAGAGAGAGAGAGAGAGAGAGAGAGAGAGAGAGCATGTACCCTGCGCGGGCTGCGGGCTTCTCGACACAAAGAGAGTGCGAGAGAGTTAGCAGCGGGCGTGTGAGGGTGTGTGTGTGTGTGCTGATTAAGATAAGAGAGAAAGCGTGCTCAGTGGCGGCACCTGCGGGCTGACGAGAGCACGAGAGAGGGAGAGTGGAGCTCGGGCCCACTGTTCGACAAAGAGCGAGAGGGGGGGGGAAATGAGGTCAATGGGAGGGGATTGGGTTATGAGAGAGAGAGAGAGAGAGAGAGAGAGAGAGAGAGAGAGAGAGAGAGAGAGAGAGAGAAAAAAAAAAATGATTTTGTTCATGGCGGGGTCGCGCACAGAGAGAGCAAGAGAGAGAGCTAATTTAGGGAGGGGAAGATAGGGGAAGAGAGAGCGGTGGTCCGCCGGTGGGAAGAAAACAAGAGGGGAGAGATAGAGGGGAGAGTGAAGTCGAGGGGGTGTGGACCAGAGGGAAGAGGGAGGGGTGAGGTATGGCGGCCCGCTGGGCAGGGGCATGGACAAGTGAAGAGAGAGAGAGAGAGAGAGAGAGACAGAGAGAGAGAGAGAGAGAGAGAGAGAGAGAGAGATTGTGAATAATGAAAGAGAGCGAGAGAACTTTATAAAAGCGTGGCGGCCCGCTAGGGAATATAGACGGTGGCAATGTTTTTTTTTTATGCGCCCATTGGGCCAGGCGATGTAGAGGCAGGGTAAGTGAGTGAGAGAGAGAGAGAGAGAGAGAGAGAGAGAGAGAGAGAGAGAGAGAGAGAGTTGGCGGAGCCGAGCAAGAGGGAGAGAGAGGGCTTTGTCTTCTGGCAATAATGGAGAGATGTGGCCAAATTGGTGGCGTCCTGCCAGTGGTTAAGCCTAGAGGGGTGGTGAATGTTTTTTTTTTTTTTTAATTATCGTTTTTTTCCTTGGTAATATGCTCTCCCCTTCTTGGGGTTTGGTTCTCGCAGTCGCGGTTTCAAAAACCGGCCGTCATTAACCCTCCCATCTGGCTAGAGGCATTCATGCTTCTAGCCCTACCTCTGATTCTTTAGTCGTGGAGTTGGAGGGTTCTCCCTCTTCTAGAATATCTAGCAAGAACTCTGGATCAAACCTAAGGAAATACCTCTTTAGCCTCCATCCATTGACTCTAGTCTTGTGAATTTTCCCATCTGCTTCCATCAACTTATAGCAGCAGTTGTCATAGCGCCTTTTGACAATGAATGGTCCTTCCCATCTAGGTTGAAATTTCTTGTCCTTCCTAGTGTCAAATCTATTGTCGTATCTCAATACTAACATGGATTTTTCCAAGCCCTTTTCCTTAAGCCCTAGATTGAAGGTGAGCCGGCGTTGCTCTGCCTGCGCTGCATAGTGATTGATTGCATCTTCCCTATCTAGTTGGAGCCTTTCCAGATCTAGGATGTGGTTGTGGAGATTTACAATTGGGCGCTGCAATTGGCTAGCCATGACTCGTAAGCTGGCTATCTATAGGGTGGATGCATGAATAGGTGGTACACAAGCTACCCATTTTTGGGGGTGGTAGCAAGGGGGTGGGCTGGTTGGTAGCTAGGTGAGTAAAGATTGAGAATATTTTATAAGGTTTTATTTGAAAATTGTTCATGTAGCGTGGATAATGTGTCGTGCTCTCTACAGTGGGTGGTCCTCAGTGCAATGTGCGTGACAATCCCACTCAAACAGGCTGAAAACAGGAAACAATAGACACACCCTAGCTCACAGAGACACAACAGCAGCAGTAGAGTAGACCACAACAAGTGACTCGACTATCTCAAAGCACCGATACAGACTCTGGCGTGGCAGCACACTCAGCTCCAGCCCAGGCAGGACTCACATGTACAATGGGGTGTCGAGGCTCAGATGTGCAGAGATGGTGAAGACGTGCTCTGTGTATAGACTCACTGCTCTCGACGACGATGCTCGACCAAAGGTGAAGAAGATGATCCCCATGAACAACCGCTAGTACTCATATGTAACACCATAAAGGGCCACCAACGGCTCATAAATGTCAGCCATGTGGTGACCTGGCCACGATGTCCACTAGATCACCGTCGGTACCCTGCCACTGCCACGTGTCACTCCCAACCCAGAGGGTCCGTCCAGTGTGAAACAGCCTAGACCAACTGTACTAACTGTGTCCTGTGAAAGTGACACTGTAGCCTACAGGTTGCCCGCCACAAGACCGCTCAACCGTCCCAGTGAGAGGAATACTGAAAAAACTGTGAAAGAAAACATTAGGTACTGCATCTGTACATATTTCTTGAAGCAGGTTCTAGGCCCAAAAGTGGAGTTTAAACACATTTCACTGCTTGCAAACGTTTACAGCTTTGAATATGCGGCACTCCGTATGATTGCATAATCCAAGAATCCCAATTGGCAAAAAATGATGCTCTACAGCAAAGAGATAAGCTCAGATACCATCACATCTTTATCTGCCCTAACCATAGTGATAGGAAAATGACGTGATCCATGCTTGCAGTTGCAGATGAACCTTGGCAACAACACTCTTCTCAAAAGGAGGGTTGACCATAAGTCCGAGTACACCGCAAATAAGGTTAAGCTCCATCATGATGGCAGAACAGAAAGGCCTTCACAGCAATAGGATGGCAACCATCGAGCCATCTTATCATGCAGGGAGGGGTTAGGAAAAACTTGCTACAGGATGGCAACCAAGTGAAAGTTGAGAGTCAGCTAGGATGCGGAGTGGGGGGAGGAAACATGCTGAGGCTTGAGAGGGGTGGGGAGGCATAGATAAGGTTCTGATTAGGGGTGAGTGGAAGGGAGAGGGTGGATAGGGGTGAGGGGGCACTGGGCTGGTTAGGAGCGAGGGCAAGGGAGGGTAGGGGCAAGAGGGGGTGGGTAGGGGTGAGGGGGGAGGGAGGGGGAGGGTAGGGGCGAGGGCAAGGGGGTGGGTAGGGGCGAGGGTGAAGGGGGTGGGTAGGGGCAAGGGCAAGGGGTGGGTAGGGGCGATGGTGAAGGGGGTGGGTAGGGGCAAGGGCAAGGGGTGGGTAGGGGCGAGGGGGGAGGGAGGGGGAGGGTAGGGGCGAGGGTGAAGGGGCGAGGGTGAAGGGAGGGGGTGGTTAGGGGCGAGGGTGACTGGAGGGGGAGGGTAGGGGCGAGGGTAAGTGGGTTGGGTAGGGGCGAGGGAGGGTGAGGGGAAGGGTAGGGCGAGGGTAGGGGGATAGACAAGGGGGTGAGGGGAGGGAGGGGGTGGGGTGAATAGGGCGAGAGCTGGGCAATGCAGAGGGATAGACAAGGGGAATGAGGAGTGGCGGGGGAACGAGGAGTGGCGGGGGAGGGAAGGGGTGGGGTGAATAGGACGAGAGCTAGGCAATGGAGAGGGATAGACAAGGGGAACGAGGAGTGGCGGGGGATGATGGAGCTTCTGTCCTCCACCAGCCTGCATTTTCTGTTTAAGCTTTAAGCTTCTTGCTACCATCTGCAGCTTTAGAAGCGGTCTGTGAGTTATACTGAGCTTTACCCTCACTTACAGTTACTGATTGCAACCCAAAGTCAATATGATAAAGGATATGCCAAGGCAACACCGCCCTACTGCACAGGAAATAATCATGCTTGTCCCTGTGGAAAGCGACAATTTCATCTGCTTAACAACAGAATGCAGGAACCGGCACCAAAGGAGGATTTTGTAGGAGTCTGCACCAATGGAGGAGGGCCTGCCGCCAGGAGGCTCTCATGTAGATGATGGGAACAACAATGTTCGGAGCTCTTGATGGTCTCTTTGCCATAGCTGTGAACCCTAAGGATGTGGGCATTCTGATTGTGGGTAAGGTCGAGGGGGTAAGGGTAGATAGGTACAAGTAAGGAGCAGACAACTGTCATGAGCAAGACAGCTATCATGATCTTGGAATTCATCTGGCAGGACGGGCTCTGAGAATGGAGTTTTCTAGACACAAAGGAGAGCTTTGTTCTGGTCAGAGAAGAAGACACCACAGGGGTTGATGTTTGAGGTGTAGTGAACTCCTGTAGGGGAGATTTCTTCCCGCTTATATACGTTTTCATAGGATTTCCAAATTCAACGGCTTCCATCAAGAGGGCTTTCACCGAGAGCGCATCAGGGGTATCTTCTTTGACCTTTAACTCTTGAGTTGGCACATTAGGTTTAGTGACTGTGGAAACATTTGAAGAGGGTGTATCTTCACGCCAAGAGTGAATAGAGACTCCATAACAAGGCATAGATTTGGTAGCCTCCAACCACTCGAGAAGATCTTCATCTGACCCTTCAGGTGTAGAAGGTTGTTCTTGTTCAGGTTTGGTTTCCATTGACAAAGAAACTTGCTGCACTACGGGATCCATACCACCTTCTAAGAGAATGGGTTGCATCGAGGAGCCAGAAGTATGTATCCACATTGCGTCGTTTCCCCAATCATGAAGTGCTTTAGTGTGTCGCAACCATGGTCTTCCAATGAGCAAAGGAAATCCGCCCTCAACCTGGGGAAGACAAACCACAACAAAATCCAAGTTAAAAGTAAAGTCTTGTACCCTACAGAGGCACATTGTCCACTATGCCCACTGGGTAGACTGTCCGCTGGTTGGCCATTGTAACTGTGAAGGGAGCAGGGCGAGTAGGCTGTAGACCTAGATCTAACATAGTGAACTCGAGCATCAGGTTGATGCCAGATCCACCATCCACTATCACTCCTGAGAATTTCCAACCTAAAACGGACACTGTCAAGCGAGGGCTTCTATAATCAGTGAGTGGAGCAGCGGGATTGGATATCATATAGGACTCTGATGGTCGCACTGGGAGGTGCCCACCACTAGGACCTGCTCCAGGATAAAGTGACTGAATAACAGCAAGGGTGTCACTTCTAAAATTTGCATCTAGCCGCAACATGTCATAAAGGGACACTTGTTGGAAAGTGTTCTTCAAGACTATCTCTGCTGTAAGCTTCTCTTTTTCTACCTGTTGTTCCTCTCGTATCTTGATCTTTTGAAGATTGGAAACTGCTTCCAGGAAAGCTTCATCAATATCGGAGAGCAAAGATTTGGATTCTTTCATGGCACTGGGGGATGGCTTGTTAATAGCAGCAGGCAGGGTATCCACTGGTGTGAGAATGTGTGGGGGAGTTGAACTTGATGGAATGCTAAGACCGAGAGCGGCTCTCTGGGACCGGGTGAGGACACCCAATGGCTCCTCTGCCAACTGCTGCGGCTTATTTTGAGGGGTAACCACGTGGGTAGAAGGGGGCGGCTGAGAAACAGTACTCACTGCTATCAAGTTGAGCTTGGGAAAGGCAAACTCATTCTAGCTTTGACTTGAGTTCGAAGCCGTGGATGCACGAAGTTTAGGGCAATCCTTACTGTAGTGATCCTTCATTTCAGGGCAATGACAGCAAGGAGGGGACCCTTCTGGCAGGGGGAATTTTCTTTGGTAATGCCCATATTCCCCGCATCTGTAGCACAAAATGGGCCGATTCAAAGGGCGAGTCGAAGGGCGAGGTGGTCCTTGCTCCTGGTGCATTGAGTTGGAGGTGGAGGCATAGAAGCTTTGAGGTGATGAGGGAGCAAGGGTATGATAAAAGCTCTGAGAGGGAAGAGTGCTCTGCATACCTTGCATAGGAGGGGCTGTCAGCAAAGGTGGCATATGGCGTGGATGGCCACAGGGGGAAACCATGTTGGATGCAGGTGCTGGCCCAAGTTGTTGAAGAGTAGGACCAAGACTTTGCTGTATTTTTCGCAATCCCTGGAGGTAGTAACAGTCCTTGTCCTCATGTCCAAATTTTTCATAGAAGTGGCAGTAAACCCGAAGGGGGCATTCCTATGGAGGGTGCCCTGGAGAGCAGCATGAGCTACACCAAACCGTAGGCTTAGTCTCTTGCTGACACTTGAGCTCTTCTAGCTCGCACTTAATCTGTTCCAATGCCTCGTGATGTGGAGGCTTCTCTTGTCTGAGAGAGAAGGACCTCTCCTCTTGAAGAGCTCGTTGTAACTTTAGGGCTTCCAGTTTTGTGTGTAAATAAGATAAAGGATCAGAGGACTGTCCAAAAACACAGAGGGGGTCTCTATGTGAGGGGGGTTGGTGAATAGCTTCCTAGCCCCCTCTATCCTCGTAGCAGCTGCAATGAACTCCTCCAAAGTGGCATCGAGTCGGAGACTCTCTCGGAGTTTTTGTTGAGAAGTTTTGGGAAGCGCCTTCTCCACCCACTTCTTAACCATGAATTCACCGGGTTGCTGAGGAAGCTTGGCAACCAGAGACTTGGTCTTAGTCATAAGCTCTGCAAAAGTCTCCTCTGGCTGGAGCACCATGTTGGCTAACTCATACAACACCTTCTCCTGGTAGTCACCGGGCCTGAGAGCTGCACAGAATTGTTGCCTTAAGACTGCCCAGGTTGTAAAACGGTTCTCTACAAACTGGCTATACCATTTGTCTACTAAGACATCCAAGGTGGATGGAAAGAGTACCAAATAAGCATCTTCCCTGTTAAGACCACGACCCCTACAAAGAGATACAAACCTCCTTGCATGGTCGTCAGCATCTTCTGAAGAGAGACCTTTGAATGTAGGGAACTTGATGTTTACTTTAGCCAAAACGCTAGGCAATGGCTCCATGGCCCCTTGCTGAGCCTGTTGCTCGGTAGCTTACTGTAGCAGAATAGGAGAGAGCTTCACTGGAGAAGGTGATCTGGAAGATGTGGAACCGGAGGGAGAAATGGGTGATGTCGTATGTGGAGGTATGGGTGATGAGGTTGATGGACTTCTAACAGGTTCCAAGGGTCGTCTTCTGTTGTAGTACTTCAGAGGACTCAAGAGTGCGCTTTGACACTCGACTGACCACCTTGTATGGGTCATGCAGCGACCACCAAACCAACCAAGCTTTGGGCAAGAAAACCTTGCACTGGCTGGCTGAAGACTGGTCTAGACTCTACTAGACCAGGCAAGTGACTAGACCATGCTGGACCAAGGACCAGGAGGACTAGACCACGGTCGAGGACAGGTTGGACTAGGGCAAGAGAGGACTAGACCAGCTGGACCAGGCGAGAGGGGACTAGACCAGTTGGACCAGCGATAGGAGAACAATGCAAGGCAGGTGGCCGAAGCTAGGCAAGGTAGGTGAAGCTAGATAAACCTAACTAGCTTCAAGATTTGCACCTCACATAGTGAGATTTCAGTTGAGGTCCCACCGTGATCGCCAAAATGAGAGCACCTGTAGCGCGGATAATGTGCCGCGCTCTCTACAGTGGGTGGTCCTCATTGTAATGTGCGTGACAATCTCACTCAAACAAGCTGAAAACAGGAAACAATAGACACACCCTAGCTCACAGAGACACAACAGCAACAGTAGAGTAGACCACAACAAGTGACTCGACTATCTCAAAGCACCGATACAGACTCTGTCATGGCAGCACACTCAGCTCCAGGCAGGACTCACAGGTACAATGGGGTGTCGAGGCTCAGATGTGCAGAGATGGTGAAGACGTACTCTGTGTATAGACTCACTGCTCTCGACGACGATGCTGGACCAAAGGTGAAGAAGATGATCCCCATGACCAACCGCTAGTACTCATATGTAACACCATAAAGGGACACCAACGGCTCATAAATGTCATCCATGTGGTGACCTGGCCATGATGTCCACTAGACCACCGTCGATACCCTGCCACTGCCACGTGTCACTCCCAGCCCAGAGGGTCCGTCCAGTGTGAAACAGCCTAGACCAACTGTACTAACTGTGTCCTGTGAAAGTGACATTGTAGCCTGCTACAGTTCATCAAAAGGCTTGAGCAGCGAGCTGGATTTAAAAACTTTAAAAATTATCTTTTTAGTTTTAATTGTGTGTGTGAAAGTAGTGCCGGGGGGCCACCTTACTCCACAATCATGACGCCTCCTGCTCGTCGACAGTTGCAGAGAGGGGGGGCAACTCAGGTGGTCAAGCAGCTCCTACAGCTGAAGCAAAATCAGCCACAATTACTGGGACTCGGAAGAGGTCCCATCATTCATCTCCCTTGCCTGATCCACCCTCAGACTCCCCTGCTGGAAAGAGGAAGAAGAAGGTCTTGACTCCTTCACCAAAGCCCTGCACTCCTATAACAAAGAAACATTCAAAAATGGCAAATTTTGTAACCCCAACACTGAGGTACTACTGCATCTTAGTGTTGCTGGCTGTCTCTGCACAATTTATTGTTGTAACTTGTTTCCAAGGTCCATGTAAGCTCTCTTAAGCTTGCTTTGAAGCAAACCTAAGTTAGAGGTTAGATGTTTGTAGATGCATCAAGCTCCATAAGCCAATGTGCATGCATTCAAGCTTGCATTGAAAACCCGTGTAGAGGCATGCATGCATGCATTCAAGCTTGCATTGAAAACCTGTGTAGAGGCATGCATGCAATTCAAGCAGATATATTTGTGCACATTGCATTTCTGACTAAACTTCAATTGGCTGGCTGCACATGCATTCATGTCTTGTGCATAGTTGGGACCATACTCGTATGGATTGCAAATCATAGTGCTTCATGAATCAGTGATACTCTATCATTGTGGTAGCTACCACCTGCAACACTCATTTAATATAAGGAAAGTGTATCAAAGATCATCAACATTGTAGCATTCAGCATTCTGCAAAAAACATAACAAGTTGGTAGCATTATGTTAGCCAGCTACCAATCAAAAAGTTCATTTAGCAAAGAAATACCAAGGTGGTAGTTACATGGTAGCTATCTTTCTGGGACACAGGTAGTAGTACCACCTATTCATGCACATGCCCAACCTGCTTCTGCTCCTGCTCAATGCAACAATTGATGTTTAATGTGAAAACTTCTATAAAATTGTGATATTATAAATGCTCACCATGCATAAGTTATCTACGTTTTCAGTAAATTTATGGCCGTGTATGTTTCAAGCTTAAGTGTTGAACCATACTCCAATCATACTTCCATACCCGTATGCGTTTGCCGTATGGAAACAACTATGGTCTTATGTTTTTCCCTGTATTTTACAAGGCAAAGGCCGTTGGTGCACTCCATATGTTCCCTTTGAAAGGAAGACATTTTCTTGCATGACAAAGCGTCAAGCACATGAAGTATACGACCTCCCCAACTCTGGAGTGGATGCTTGACTGCTGACTGAGGCAGATTTCACCAACAAAGATTGGTTGAAATGCTTTAAGGAGGTTCCGAAGAGGGGCAGCAAAGTAAAATGTAGAGATGTGAAGCCAGAGCTCTGGAACAAGTTTTATGTATTGTTCACCTCCGCGTATCAAGAACCTCCTGGCAATTATGGTATGGAGGTGACTAAAGGATTTGCTAGAGGCTTTCTATATGAGCAATTGAAGGGACAGGTTGACTGGGCCTGGTTTTCAGAAAGTATTGTCACAAATATGGATCCAGGAAAATTACATGCAAAGAAGCAGCAATGGGTAGCTTTCCATTCCTCCTCTGTCCCTAACAGTTCGCGGTGAATGACGAGGACTCCAAATCATTTGGAGGCACCCAAGGAAACTCCGATCGATACAGTGGATGATGCGCAAAAAAAGAATTTATTTGGTCCACCATCTCTTACAAAGTTAGATATTGTTTACAACATGGTTGTAAGCAAGCATTCTTTTGCATTGTCATAGTATAATAAAGCTTTGAAGAAGCTGGAATTTCTTCAGGCTGATGTGCAAGGAAATGAAGGTGCCAACCTCCTAGTGGAAAAGCTCAGAGGCTAGTTGAAAGATGCAGAGGCTGCATTATTAAAGGCAGAAGGTAGCGTCGATGTTGTGGATGCAATGAAGGTGGAGCAGCTTAAAAATATTGTTGGCAGGTTGTCGCTAACACTCCAAACATTGCAAGTGGTAGTTGAGGAGAAGGCACCACTTGATGCTATGGATAGTGCTCTAAAGGAGAGAGATTTTACACAGGAAGTGGAGGAGTGTGCATAGGCACGGATGGATTTTGTGAAGACCATGCAAGTCAAAAGAAGTACAGTTTTGTTGTCTGCACCTCCATCGAAAGTTCCACCTGTGGATATGGGCACCTTGCCTTTGGACAAAGTTTGCAGTGCTTGTGGGTTGACGATGTACGACGACGATGCACTTGGCATGTTTTTGTTGCACTGCAATCATGCCTTTCACATGTACTGTTTGGCCATCTTGTTGCAAGCCAAGAAACATGCATGGAGATGGGATGCATGCAACCAATTTCGCATACCATGCAGTCTTTGGTGATCCTCGGCAGTACAAATGCCAATTTCCAAGGAGTGCAATCAGACACCAAACCCTCATCAGTGCCCTTAAGCATGGACCATGGTATACACCTTGCTGCATTTTGTAGCATTGAGATTAAATTTATCTGTTTTTTTTGTGTTTCTGTTATCAAGGGAACCCTGCTAATTGTAGCTACTAATACAAGATTGGTAGCTACTAGTACAATACTGGTAGCTACCACTCTCATAGTGGCAGCTATCATGCTAATCCTAGTACAGCTAGCTACCAGTATGGCTGTGGCTACCATTCTTCCATGATCTACTATTCTCCCATGGAAGTCTTGCTGGTGGCAAGGTAGCTACCATTCTTCCATTAGCTACTATTTTACCATGGAACTCCTGCTGGTGACAAGGAAGTTCTCACTATCAACCCTGGTAGCTACCACTATAATAGTGGTAGCTACCATTGTGCCATGAGCTGCCATTCTTCCAAGGAAGTCCTGCAATTGACAAGGTGGCTACCAGGATTGCATTGGTAGCTGCCATGAGCTGCCATTCTGCCAAGGAAGTCCTGCAAGTGACAAGGTGGCTACCAGGATTGCATTGGTAGCTGCCATTTTGCCATGAGCTGCCATTTTGCCAAGGAAGTCCTGCAAGTGACAAGGTAGCTACCAGGATAAGATTGGTAGCTACCATGATAGCATCTGTAGCTACCATGATGGCAGGGGGCATGGTAGCTACTAGGATAGCATTTGGTAGTACTGGTAGCTTATTAGTGCTTGCTTGGTAGCTTCTATTGTCATGCTAACCCTGCATGTAACTTGAAAACTTTTTCTTAATTTCTTATTGTGAAGAACAAAATTCAAGGTGTTGGTACATGCTGAGAAGGAAGATGTTTTAGATAAAGGTTTTTGCCAGGATTTTATTCTGTTAACCACCATTGTTAGATTGCTTACTACTAGGATAGCATTGGTGGCCCCTATGTCATCTTGGTATCTCTCAAGCAACAAGCTACTAGGATGGCATTGGTAGCTACCAGGCTAGTGCTAGTAGCTATTAGTGCTTGCCTGGTAGCTTCCACTATCATGCCTGGTAGCTTCCACTGTCATGTTGTAGCTACATGTAACTTGAAACAACAAGTTCTTAATTCCTTAATACTTTTCACGACTGCAGAGGCTGAGCCAGAGACTACAGTTGAGAAGGAAGGTGTGTTAGAGAAGTATAGTCCTGAGAATGGAGATCAAGCAGAAAATGTTCCTTCATCAATGAAGGACAATGAAGTGTCAGCCAGAGACACCAGTTCCTTCATCCTGCAGACCATACAAATGATGCAAAGGGAAAGAAAGAGAAAGATGACAGGTGTTATTTCTTGTTTTGTTTTTTCCTAAAGGTAGATAATATTGTTTAAGGTTCATTCTTGTTGATTGTTTCTTCTCTCTTGCAAATGGAGCTGCCAAAAAGCCTACAGAGGATGTAGAAGGGCAAACAAAGACATCAAAGGACCAATTAGCCATAGAGAATGGAGAAAATAGTAACATGGCATCTAGAAGAAAAGGTGCTACAACAACCAGAGTCAGAAAAAGACTCCAAACATAGTCTCGATATTTTTGCTTTGTAGCCTATCCCCATTTTTGGCTCTTTTCCTAAATCCTGTCGCCGTTTTTGGCTTTGTAACAATTCTCCATTTCCTATGAATTAAGAAAGCCAAAATCAAAAAAAAATTGTCATGTCCATCATTGTTGTTTATCTCATTATTGTTTTTATGTTCAGATGTCGCCACTAGCAACATTGACAATCTTGATCACATAATAAGTATGATAGCACAGTCTACTATGAAAGACCATCCTGATGTAGATGGTTCATTTAGAGTTGAGGGCCAAGTCCCATGTGCTAGCAGCATTGATGACCAAGAGGATAAAAACAAGGAGTTTTTTGTCCTCAGTACAGGTGAGGACACGAAGATTATCATGAAAAAGTCTGAACCAGGAAGGGAAAATGGTGATGCATCTGTGGATGCAGGTGGTGATGCAAGTTGTGCAGTTGGTGCAAGTGGTGCAGGTGATGGCATGGAGATTACAATTGATAAGTCTGAACCACCTCGAGAAGATGGTGACGCTGTTCAGTATGGAGCCTAATTTACCCTTGTAATTTTATGTGGTAAAAGGGCACATTTGTAAGGCCCCCATTATGAGGAGAAGCCATCGTGTGTGAAGGAAAATCACTCGCCGGAAATCAAAATTTTCACGACCAAAAATCAGGGGCAACTTTAGGGGTCTCGGGGACGGAAGCCCCCGAGGATTTTTTTTTCCTCGCCGGAATATTCCTTTTCACCGGAATATTATGGCCGGACGGCGGCCGGAAAGTGGTCGGAAAACAACCGTCGACTGGCCGGTGGCCGGTAGTCAATGGCCGGTGGCCAAATTCAAAAGCGGAATTTTCTTCTCAAGGGCGGCCACACATGGGCGGATTGGAGGGTCCGATTTGGACTTATCTACACAAGGGCGGCTACACATGGCTGCCTCTCATGAGAGAGGGCAGCCCTTTTGGCCTATAAAAGGAGGCCATTTCTACACACATTTCATAGTGTGAAGTTGATGAAACAAGGTGAGTGTGAGGTGGTGAGAGTGAAGCAAGGCGGAAGCTCCATTAAGGGTATAATCCCTTTGTAAACTACTTCTTGTTTTGAAGTACTAAAGCCATTGAGTGGCTGCTTTCCCGTGGACGTAGCCCACATTGGGTGAACCACGTATATCGTGTGTACTCTCTCTCTCTCTCTCTCTCTCTCTCTCTCTCTCTCTCTCTCTCTCTCTCTCCTCTATAATTTCGTGTATGTAAATTTTTCTCTCTCCATTAAGTAATCTACTCAATTATCTATTTAGCTACGTCTTATTTCCTAACAACTAGTATCAGAGCAAGGTTTGCTCATAGCTAAATTATCCCAAGGAAAGGATTCCTTGAATTGAGTGGGAGTTATGGCGGAGGAAGGGAAGCTCAAGATTCAAAAGTTCAACGGCAAAAACTACCAACATTGGAAGATGCAGATTGAAGACTATCTCTACCAGAAGGACCTCTATTTGCCACTAGGTAGTCTTGCGAAGAAGCCCGCAACAATGGCAGATGAAGCATGGATTGTCCTTGATCGAAAGGCACTGGGAACAATCTGGTTAAGCTTGGCGTCAACGGTGGCCTTCAATGTTTCGGAGATGAAGACCACGGAGGACTTGATGAAGTCACTTGACGACTTCTACGAGAAACCATTGGCATCCAATAAGGTATTTCTTATGAAGCGCTTGTTCAATCTAAAGATGGCAGAGAATGGTTCAATTGCAGAAAACCTAAATGACTTTAACACAAACATAAGTCAACTTCGATCGGTGAAAATCAATTTCGATGACAAAGTGCGAGCTCTTCTTATACTATCATCTCTACCAGATAGTCGGGACAGCCTTGTGATGGCTGTAAGTAATTCTATTTCTGGCACAAATACTCTTAAGTTTGATGATGTTGTGGGTGTTCTCCTAAGCGAGGAAATACGAAGGATAATTACAAGAGAATCATCAAGTGTTGCACTATCAGTGGAAACAAGAGGAAGGCCTAAGGAAAGGTTCAAAAAGCAAAAGGGTCGTGATCACTCAAGGCGGAGCAATTCATGCACAAAGTCATTTCTTGAATGTTGGAACTGCGGCAACAAGGGCCACGTCAAGAAGGATTGTTGGTCCAAGAAGAAGAAGGAGACAGAGTCTCAAGTCAACAAGCCAACATCGGAGGCCAATGTGGCAGGTAAAGTAGAGCAAGATGCTCTAATTTTCTCATTAGACAATGTGTCTAATTTCTGGATAGTAGATTCCGGGGCTTCATTCCATGCGACACCACACAAGCAACATTTCCAAGACTACACCAAAGGTAATTTTGGGTATGTATACTTGGGAGATGATGAATCTTGTGAGATTGTCGGCAAAGGTACAGTTTCTGTCAAAACTACTAACGGAAATGAATGGAAGCTTAAAGATGTTAGGCATGTTCCTTCTCTTCGCAAAAATTTGATCTCTACAGGACAATTGGACAATGAAGGTCACAACATTGCATTCGGAAACAAACGGTGGAAGATCTCAAAGGGATCTTTGGTGGTTGCCAAGGGAGAAAAAGTCGGTACACTTTACTTGTGTACTGTTAGCATGCAACCTTCAACTTGCGCAGCAACTACAGAAGTTGACAGTGCGGTGTGGCACTACCGACTTGGGCATATGAGTGCCAAAGGAATGCAAATCCTTCAAACAAAGAAGCTTCTACCAGGTTTGAAAGAAGTGGACTTAGAGTTCTCTGAAGATTGTGTTTATGGTAAACAAAAGAGGGTAAAATTTCAAAAATCAGGAAATGAAAGAAAAAATAAAAAAATTGAGTTGGTTCATTCTGATGTTTGGGCTCCTGCAAGTACACCATCACTTGATGGCTCATTGTACTATGTAAAATTCATAGACGATGCGACTAGGAAAACATGGGTTTATGTCATGAAGAATAAATCCGATGTATTTTCCATATTTCAAAGGTGGAAAGCCTTTGTGGAGAATGAAACAGGTACCAAGGTTAAATGCCTCAGATCCGACAATGGAGGCGAATATTGCAGCCAAGCTTTTGAAAGATTTTGTGCTAGCAATGGCATTCGGAGGCAAAGGACAACCCCAAGGACACCTCAACAAAATGGGATTTCGGAAAGGATGAATAGGACAATCATGGAGCGACCATGAAGCATGTGGCTACATGCAGGCCTACCGCTTGCGCTTTGGGCGGAAGCTGTAAGTACGTCTGTGTACTTAATCAATCGGTCACCCTCAACGGCATTGGATGGGGGAGTTCCAGAAGAGGCATGGAAAGGTAAACTGGTGAATTATGCATTTCTCAAAGTGTTTGGGTGTGAGGCTTTCATGCACATAGATAGAAGCCTAAGATCAAAGCTAGATGCAAAGTCCAAAAAGTGTTTCTTCATTGGCTATGGAGAAGGTGACTTTGGGTATCGCCTATGGAATCCTGAACATGGTAAAATCTTAAGGAGTAGGGATGTAATTTTTAACGAACAAAATATGTACAAAGATTACTTGGAAAGAAAACAAACAAAAGAAACAGGTGATGAGTACATGGAGCTTGAGGACGGTGAAGAATCAAGGACTGCAAAAGGTGACAATGTGCAACAAAGTCAACCAAATGAGGAGCCTCAACCTATTCCCCGAAGATCTACAAGAGCAAGTAGACCTCCAGAAAGGTTTGTTCCTTCCTTCAACCATCTCTTGATCTCAGATTCTTGAGAGCCAGAATCATACAAAGAATCTATGCAACATGAATCCAAAAAAGAATGGACGAAGAGCATGCAAGTGGAGATGGACTCACTACATCGCAACCAAATATGGGAGTTGGTTGAGTTGCCTAAAGGTAAACGGGCACTTCAAAACAAGTGGGTGTACAAGCTCAAGGAAGAAGAAGGTGGGAAGAAAAGGTACAAGTCTAGGCTTGTGGTAAAAGGGTTTTCTCAAAATAAAGGTATTGACTTTAATGAAATATTTTCTCTTGTTGTAAAAATGAATTCAATTAGGCTTGTCTTAAGCCTTGTGGATGCTCATTATCTAAATCTCTAGCAAATGGATGTAAATACGGCATTCCCTCACAGTGACTTAGAGGAGGAAATCTACATGCTTCAACCAAAGGGGTATGAAGTAAAAGGTAAGGAGAAAATGGTTTGCAGATTAAAGAAGAGCTTGTATGATTTAAAGCAAGCATCAAGACAATGGTACTTGAAGTTTGATCGATGGATGTTGGATCGTGGATTCACAAGATGCAACTCGGATCACTGCGTTTACACGAAGAATTTGGGAGATGGGAAATTCATCATCCTAATGTTGTATGTTGATGACATGTTGATTGCAAGTGCTAACATGCAGGACATCAAAGACCTAAAAGAGGAGCTGTCTAAAGAAGAGAAAATGGTTTGCAGATTAAAGAATAGCTTGTATGGTTTAAAGCAAGCATCAAGACAATGGTACTTGAAGTTTGATCAATGGATGTTGGATCATGGATTCACAAGATGCAACTCGGATCACTGCGTCTACACGAAGAATTTGGGAGATGGGAAATTAATCATCCTAATGTTGTATGTTGATGACATATTGATTGCAAGTGCTAACATGCAGGACATCGAAGACCTAAAAGAGGAGCTTTCTAAATCTTTTTCAATGAAAGATTTAGGTGTTGCAAAGAGGATACTTGGTATGAAAATATCAAGGGATAGGACGAAGAAGACAATAAAGCTATCTCAAGAAGATTACATCAAGAACGTACTAGAAAAGTTGTTGGAGGAGCGACTCACACACCCATGAAGTGCATGCAAACACTACCTAGATCAACATAATGTCAATCGAGGACACAGATGACACGATAGGCACACGGAGGAAATCTCTTTAGCTTGTCAAGCTGAGACCATCCTACACATACAACACTCTGGAAGGCCAACTATACCAAAATCAAGAACCTCACTGCTCTCAACTACACCACCTAGCCACATACACACATACGGAAGGTAACTCACCTAATCATGCCAAATTCGTACGAAACTTAAGGAACACCATCCGCTCACTAGGATACACCTGTCCCTAAGCTTCTACACTCAAAACCCTCACTCTAAACCCATATGCGGAAAACGCGTTGGATGACAGAGCAGAAGTTTGAAAGTGCCTCAAATTGAAATTTATGAGTACCTATGCGTAGCTTATGTTGTCACGATTCTATAGACTACTAGCACGCAGAAAACAGACATCGTTTGATACACTTACGGCCACAAATAGCTCGTAGATGCGTCGGCGTGTGAGCTTCATCTCGCGTGGAATGCTTGGCGTTGTCGTGTAGCTCTCCTCGAGCCTACAGCAATGGTGCACTTGGATCTTCAATGTGTTGAGTGAGCCAGCTCACGCTCACTCTCTTTCTCTCTCTCACACAGTAGACGGCAGTGCTAAAATTTTGATTATGATAAAAGTCTCCCTTTACAAAATGACCTAGGTACCTTATATACTAAGGCTACCTTAGGTTTAACCAAAAATGGGGTTGAAAGGGTCAAATGGCTTTGTATTTACAATCTGGAAGTGCCATTGCACCCCGGCTTCTGAAACTAGAATAAATACTCATTACAAATGACGTTCATATCCATAATCCGCAGCATTTCATAACTCGCAAAAGATAAGAGTTTGGTACGAAACTTGAGTTATGTTGTGTTGTTGACCCAGCGGTTAACACTCCCCCCTTCCGCGTTCATGTCGTCCCCGTTATGACTTGATTGTCGATGGCGATGTGGTCTTTGCTATCGTTGTGGCTTCATCTTTTGCACTTCTTGTAACTTTGTCGAACCACACCAAGAACTATGATCCATTAGAGCGGACATCTATCATCATAACCATTCATCTTTTGAGATCCTCTGATTACTTTTATGTCTGCTCTTCTTCTTGGGGACTTCTTTGTTCCTGTGCAATCATGTTGTTAGTGTTGTCTCTGCAGCTTTGTCATTGTAGGCCATTCTTCGACTCGCCATTGAGGAGAAGTATGCTATGATCTGAAATTGGTGCTCCAATTCATTTGTCAATTGATTTGAGTAGCATTTCCTTATTGTTGATGTAGAAGGAATATGTACAAGAGGATGGTGATAGGTGTCTTTAGATTAGGGTCTTAAACCTGGATGACCAAAGGGAAAAAAACCCGGTGGGGAAAAAAATGCCTTTGGTATACGCTCTTATTGGAGTTGAGCAGTTGAACGTGAAGTACATGTTCATGAAAGGTGAGTTCTTGGGTGAAACACGGAAAGAGTGCCTGATGCAAGTGCCAATTATGGGACACTCTATATGCATATGAGAATTTTTTCAACAAAAGCATGCAATGTGAAAGAAGGAGATGATGGATGTTTCGAGGAATAAATGTAGCACATGTGACATCAAAAGATGTCTCAATAGCTTCCACCTTTCCAAGAAGGGTTTTCGATGTAGAAGTTTCTCCACTCGTATCTCACTGTGCTCAGTACGTGAGTGTCTTTTGGACCTTCTCCTTCACTTCACCAGACTTAAGTACTTAGACTTCGACTCTTTTGCTCACCTATACCAGCATGAGCGACACAACGTAAATATGCTCATCTCTTCCAGCTTGAGCAGTACCTAGAATAGCTAAGACGATTAGACCACAGAGAATATTATTTGAAGCTTTGGGACTAACACCTCACTCATTTTGTGGCGTAGCTACTCGACTCTGACTTGTATGACTTGTCGGTTGCATGTTGACACTGCTTTGTGACAAGTTCTTTGGCTGTTGTAGTGGCTGTTGAGACATACTTCGTGAAGTTTCATCATTTCCTTGTACCTTCTTCTCTTTGTAGTGCTCAGGCCTCTCGTCAGTCTTTTCTTCATGTGGAGTATGGATTTTATATATATATATATATATATATATATATATATATATATATATATATATATATATATATATATTAATAATAAACAAAGAAAATCTTTAAAAAACTTAACAAAAGAAAAATCATTCAAATAGAAATCTAAATGCTATGTACACTATATACATGTCCCTAGGGGCTCATATATGGATTTTGTCCCCATACTCCTCTGTAACACTACTATGAGGGCATATACTCTAAATTTCGTCAAAAAATTATCACAATAAAACGCAAAAATTCAATGCCTCTCAAAAACATTTCCCTCTAATAGTCATAATGCTAGGTCCGCATTCAGAATGCCTCCCCCCTTCCTATTTGGAATCATCCTTCACGACAGGGTATCGCAAAGGTTATGTGTTGTGCTTGGGAAATTAAAAGTTGTGCCTATGCAGGCCTTGTAATGTAGCCCTATTATGCATACACAATCAATGCATGGAAAAGATTTATGTTGTGCAAGATGTGGGTATAAGCAATTTGCTTATTGGCATTTGTTGGCGAGGCTTCCTATTCTAAGCAATGTAATGGTCTTTGAAGCTCCTGTATCATTGCTTGATTGAAGTGACTTGCTCTCTTCTAACTGTACTGTAATCGTAGGAAGAATTGTAAGAATTCAAGCGGCGATGCACTGACAGCAGTTTTGTTGTTCTTCTTTGGGACCCATTTCTTTGCGATTATTGGCTGTTTTGTTGCTGACCCTCGTTTGGGAACCCATACTTGGCCGTGCTTTGTTTGTGTTTGAAGAAACTTCTTTGGGATCCACCTTTTTGTTGTGTGAGTCGACAGTGGTCTTTGCTTCAGCCCTTGTACGCTTGGTTGGTGACGGGATTCAGGCTTTGAAAGTTGATATTGTGGTTGTTTTGGAATCCAAATGAATTCCTGACTTTTTTGTGCTTGAATCAACTTCTTTGGAGCCCAAACCTGAGTTGTGAAAGCTTGCAATTTTGTGATATTCTTACCCGTTCGTGCACGCTTTCCTTGTTTTTGTTTTGGTGTTGGATCTTGTGATTTGTCATTAGAGATCTTTGTCTTCTTGATCCATATCTGTTTTTGGCTGATCTGGCTTTTTGGTATCCATATTTGTCGAGCTTTTTGGCTTTGACTTGTTGTCCTGTTCTTTTGACCTGTCATGGTTGTTGCTGAAGGGGTTGGTGATAGTGATGGCCTGAGTTGATGATAGGGGATGTCGTAAGATTCATCACTATCGCTACTATCCACAACAAGGTTGACTTCTTGTACTTTCCCTTGATTTTTTGGCTAGTAGTGGAAAGTTACTGTCTGTTTGCTCATGGGTGGTAGTTTCTTGGAGGACTTTTCTAGCCCATTGATTAGAGCATTGTTAGCTCGTTGCTCTGGTCGTATTCCTCCTAGCTGAGTCTTTGCATCCTTATTAGGAGCCATGTACGAGGATGCTTGTGGTGGCTGTGTTTTCACCGAGGACTTTGGAATCCACTTTTGATGCACTTTATTCGTGTAGCGATGACATTGATTCCCGGGTCGTTGATCTTCTTGAAGCTCGAAGTGTTCTACAGAGTCATAGAACTCGTTGTCTTCTTCATCTTTTGATTCTCCACATTTCTTTGTTTGCTCCTTATTTCGAGAGCTTGTTGATGTCTGGATCTCTTCGTTTTCCTGGATTACACTCACTGCAAAATAAGGAACGACAGCATAGCCATTTTCATCACAAAACTTTTTTGTGGGAGCATCCTCCACGGTGCACATGTCCAGAGTAGCCAAGATGTGTTCCCATCGAAATGGTTCTGGGATATAGTCCATATCCTCTATAACCCGCTCTAGGATACATTCCTCACGTTTCAAGCTACCACATTGTGAATCTCCACACATCCACAGTTCTTTAGGCTTACCTAACCAAGCTGGAAGTTTTGATCCTGCTACTGTGGCGGAATCAAACTCCTCAACCGGTGTTCTCGTCACATCCCTATAGCTATGGTCCCTCAAGTTTACCTTTGTTATGGTTTCCATATGTCTCAGGTATATATGGTCATAACCCCAATCTTGAACCATTTTCAATTGTCGCATGAATGGTCTTGCCAGAATGATGTGATGTCATAGTCGTTCTTCTTGCCAAAGTCAACAACAGCAAAAGTGTGTTCATATTCAATGCCACAAGAAGTAACAAGTACTTTTTCTAGCAGTCCTAGGGGCTTTTCCTTGTGTCCATCTGCAAGCTACAGGGTCATTCGTGTGGATATCAAGGCAGGTTTTCCCCATTTTTTCCAAACCTCTTTGGTTGCAATGGCCACACCAGCTCCACTGTCAAGGATTGCCATGGTTTTTACACCATTGAATTCCACAGGAAGGGTGGTGTTTCCCTCTTCTCCCTCGTAATACTCGCCTACCTTGTTTAATGGCACTGGCCTAGTATTTAATTGAGGCATTTCAAGCTCTTTGATGCCTTCCTCGATTTGAGTCATTGGGGTTTTTACACCAAATTTCTCTAGACATTTACCCACATTAGCCCACATGTTTGGTCTTATTCTGAGCAACTCGGCTAACATTATTGTACAGGTGACTGGGGTAGATAGAATATCTACTAGCCCCTTTGAATTAATGGCCTTGTTGGGAGAGAGTCTCTGTGATGGGACTGCAACCACATCTGACTTGGTCTCGTACTCTCCCATGTAGGATGGTAGTGTTCTTAGCGAATGGGGTTGACTATCCATAGATTGTACAGATCCTTTGTCGCCCCAATACAATCGTACGTCTAGATTCATTTGAGATCCAGTCTCAAATTCCTCTATTGGTGGTATTAACCCTCCTCGTTTATCACCAGTCTTGTCTACTCGTCTTCTTAGGTCATCGGCTTCATTGGCCTCTCTGACTTGTTTCCACAATTCGTCAAGACCATTTATCTCTTTACAATCCTCAGGTATAGCTAGGTGAAATCCCTCGAAAGAGTTATCCATGGTATTCAGTACTATCCTTGGTTCTAATGCTGGGTCTTTGAGGTTTGGTATGTGCTCATGACTAGAATCTGGCTCTTTTAGTTCCTGGTTTGGTGGGATTACTTGTGTAGGCATGACACAGATCACATCCTCAGGTTTTGCAACTGGTGGTTCTAGTAAAGCTTGGGTTGTTTGAATCATTTTCTTGCACAGTTCAAACCTTTGCTTTTCTAGTTCTGCATATGGATATGTCATCCACCTGTGTTCTTGGGTTTGGTTGTCTTTGAGCATCACATCATAGGATTTCAAGAGGGCATATAATGTCTCATTAACCTTCTCTGCCCACACAGATCCTCCTGAACTAGCACTTCTCAGTTTCTCATCCATGGATGGTTCTTCTAGAGGTTTAACCATCTGTGTAAGAGAAGGTGCCTCCTTTTCCTCATGTTGTTTTTCTTCTCCTCAGCTTCGGTAAGCTTCTCAGCTAGGGATTTTTGCTCTCGTTCCCTGCGTGCTTTCATCCTAGTCTTTCTAGCTTCCCAACTATTTCGTTTGCTCTTGGTTTTCTAACTAGGTGCTTCTATCTTTGGTCCATCATCTGTCTTTGGACTCATGTCAATTTCTGTGTTCTTTGTCTCTGGATTCTCATCAGCTTTCTTTTGAGCTTGTGCTCTTGTAACCACTTGAACTGGTACAACATTTTCATTTTCTGAGCTACTAGGTAGCTGAACAATCCCTAATACATTCGTCGTGATTTTCCTGATTTGGTTTGGTTTTTTCGGGCAATGGGGGATCAAGTGAGTGATGCCACACTCAAGACAATAGGCATTTACTTCAGTGATCTCCATATGAGGACATTGTTTGACCAAGTGGTTGTCACGACTTTTGTGACAATCTGTCTCTGGTTGAGGAGGTTCTTTTAGCATTTCCTCTTGGCTATAAGCAAGCTTTGACCTAGATAAGCCGCTATTTGCAATGAATCGCAATGTCCTTTCGTCCATTTCATACCTTCTTTCTTTCGACTAAAACCCAGGAGGTGGAGGTTGTATCGGCCTCACCACTCCATGTGTTTCTCTCACATTTTGTTGCTCCGAAGGGTAGTACTCACTTTGGTTGCTATACCACATTGTAGTTGGTACTGGCGTTGGTTTATTTGATGCTTCCATCATTGACATGTATCTCATGTCGACCTGCATTCTAGCACCTGGCAGTGGAGGTTGTTGTCCTAAGACAAGCTGTGGCCTTAAAACTCCTACTGGTCTTGGCGCATTCCCCGCAATGTATCTAGGTGGAGTAGGTTCTTCTGGAGCAAGTTGTACATACCTCTCCCTAGCATTTTCCATGCTATAATAGCACTCTTCCCCCGTATGGTTCGTCCATTTTCTCTCAATTTCACACCACTTCGGCTCTCCCGAATTAGACCTTACAAGAGGAATCAACCTCTTGACCAATTCGTCAATAAGCTTTTCTTGATCAATAGGTGCCGTTGGCTTGGCAATGGACTCACTTATCTGTGAAGCACTGTGCTAAGAGGATGTGTCATCTCCTTGACTCTTTAAGTCCTTTTCTTTGTATGCCTCACAGTTATCCACTAGATAAAGAGCTTCTTTGATCAACTCGTTTAGCGTCATCCTCCTTATCATATGCAGATCCTTCTGAAGGCCCGCATGTCTCAATCCTTGGATAAACATCAGCATCAGTCGTGCTTGCGTAGGTAATTCCGCTCTCGGACAGAGCTTAACATATCTCTTTAGCCGTAATGATGCTTTGCGTAATGATTCATCCTCTTTCTGTTTGAATCTATGGATTTGCAAGACCGTGTTGTGAGCAATGCCTTTTGGCAAGAATTCTTCAATAAGCTCCTCAAATAGCTCATCTAGGGTCTCAAAATCCCATTTTTCCACCGAGTCGAACCATGTAGCTGCATCATCTTCTATAGTCAATCCAAATCCCGCAAACTGTGTCGCAAAATCTGAAACTTCCTCTGCTCTAATCACTCTTCTAAAAGCCGTTATGTGATCTCTCGAATCTTTATCTCCGGAGTATTTTCTGTTTACCTATTTCTGGACTTGGGATGGTCTAACTCGTCGATTGTCTACAAGTCTAACCAGAGACTTTCCCAATCCTTCTTTAGTTATCGCTCTTGAAGGGAATCCTGGTGGCTCTCTTCTTGGAATTCCTATAGGAATTCTCGTGTTTGGTGGAGGCATTTGTGGTCCTTCATTGACCAAATATCCACCTCTTTCTAGTACAGTCTGTGGATTTGTGCTTTCTACAACTCTGTATTCTCGTCCATACTTGTCAACAACTATAGATATCCATTGACAGTCAACTCCGTATGTGTAGACATATAATAGCTTGTAATCCGTTATCTCTTCTAGGTATGGATCTGAGCACCTATAAAGATTGACCTCATTGTCGTTAATGTATCTATATAGTCCTTCACTCTCATGACCAATCATCCAAACTCTCTCAACAAGATGGGTCTTTATCAATTGCAAGTTTGGAAGATCCATTGTGGGAGGATATTCCTCTATCGTCGGGATCTCCAAGCTTGTGTAAGCTGCGTTTGAATCTAGGGTAGACATGATTTCTGGGCTTAAGAGCTTTTGCTTGGTTCATGTAGACTTAGTCAACTGTGTTCAAGTGCTTTGGTTAGGGAAAAGTCGAAACTATGTCCAAAACCGCAACCGTTTTGTCACAATTCTCGCAAATTGTCGCTTTCAGACACCCCTAACTTGCGGATGTATTTTGAGGCCTCAAACGATGTTTTTTTTCAAAGCATACATTTAGTTCAAGTTTTGCTCTAAGATTTGTAGAGCCGCTCTCAGGCTACGTTTTGATATAAAAACTTTTCTGATCCGATACCGTTTGTGAAAGTTATGGCCAAAATAGTGAAATGCAGTTTAGAATGTTCAAAATGAGTCCAAATTCAATTTTGAAAAAAGATTTGGGATCTCTGTGACACTGTGAACACTCCTGTATGGTCAAAATTACAGTTGGATCCTAAAACTGGCCTAGAGACATCCTACGCATAGGATGTCTATATGCTCAGAATTTAACAAAATTTTGTCCAGAGACTCCCCTTGAGTCCAACAACACAATGGTATGCTTAGAATTTTATTTGGACCTAGAAATGGCCTTGAGACATCCTACGCGTAGGATGTCTTTTTGCTCAGAATGACTTGAAATTTTCACCCCAGCTTCTCCTTGATGTGTTGATCACAATGGTGTGCTCATAAGTTGGTTTGGAGTCCTAAATCAAGCTGGAGACATCCTACGCGTAGGATGTCTAACTGCTCAGATTTTGTCCAAACTTGATCCCAAAATTCTCCTAGTGCTCATCAACCCAATGGTATGCTCAAAATTGAATTTGGATGCCAATAGGTCAAGATTTGGGCTGCAAGAGCTTCTAGTGCACTCCAAGAGTAGGATGTCTGACAATTCTTGTCTTTGCTTGGTAAATAGGCCAAACAAGGTCCAAATTCACTTTTGAAAAAAGTTCTGGAATCCTTGAGACACTTAGAACCTCCCTATATGGCCAAAGTAGAATTTTGACCACTTTATGACCCTGGAGACATCCTACGCGTAGGATGTCTTTTTGCTCTGTTTCAGCTCAAACTTGCACTGTAGCTTCCCCTTGATGTGCTTAGCTCACATCTATTTTTACTTTTTGATTCTGACACCTATAGGTTGGTCAAATGATCAAGAATCTGCTCCAAAATCCTGATGTCTGTTCTGATGAATTCCTAAGTAAAATCAACTCCAAATTGGACCAAATTTGCCTAGGAGGCTTATCTAAGGCTATATGACAGCATGCTATGTCCACAGTTTGAATTTGGCCTCTAAATCATGCCTTAGACATCCTACGCGTAGGATGTCTAACTGCTCAGAATTGCCCCAATTTTGAACCACAGACTCTCCTTAAGGTGTTGATCTCTGTGGTATGCTCAGAGGTTGATTTGGAGTGCTAAATCATGGTGAAGACATCCTACGCGTAGGATGTCTAAGTGATTAGAATTTCCCCAAACTTGAGCCACAGCTTCCCCTTGATGTCAGCAACCCAATGCTATGCTTAGATTTTAATTTGGATGTCAAAAGACCCCAAAACTAGTTGTTCTTGCCTTTTTAGTCAAAAGTGCTAAAGTCCGCTTTGAACCCAATTTTCTCACCCAAATGAGGTGAAACCCTTTTCAGTCACTCAATATATCATGCATAACATGCACATGAAGTCACCCTATGGTTTGGTCTTAAAAATTATGCCTTGGGCACAATTTGGGTAGGATGTCTGGCAATTCTCATCTTTTGGATTTAATCTGTCAAAATTTGGTCAAATTTCCACTTTCCAGGTGAAAATAGGGTAAAACCTACCTTCTAAACACACTGGTCAACTCAGATTTTCAAAAAAAATGCCCAGATCACCCTGTAGACATCCTACGCGTAGGATTTCTACTGCTGATTTTTTGAGACTGAAGTGTCCCTAATGCTTCCTTATGCTCTCAGCAAGTGCAAGTATGCTTCACAATTGCAAAAACATACAAAAATCACTCAATTAAGCCTTTGGTGAAATTTTACGTTTTCTGACTCCACCTTTTGGCTTTTGGTCAACAAAAATAGGGAAAAACACTCAAGTCAATATGTTACTAGGGTAAAACCTACCCTTTGAACCCACTGGTGCAGTCAGAATTTTCAAATTTGGTCTCCAGAACCCCCTTGAGACATCCTACGCGTAGGATGTCTATGTTTACAGAATTGCAGGTTTTCTTCACAGAACCCTTGCAAATGCTCTTTTATATGCACAGCATCAGTCAGTCATACAAAAATATCCACAAAAGCTTGTTTAATGCATTTTTACCCTCAAAAGCACACTTTTTCGTGATTTCAAATGCAATCAAGCACTTTTCATTATTTCAAATGCAATCAAGCACTTTAGCAAATAATTCAGTGCTGAATAGCTCTAGATCAGAATCGGATCACTTACCTAAAGCTACTCCTACAAATCATATGGGGTTTTGCATCTATGAGTAGAAAAACGCTTCACTGCCACACACGGACTAGTAAACGCTTTTATCACCTCACAAATCACTCGACCACCAACAACTACTCTAATCCACAGATCCTAACTAAACCTATCTAGTCGCAGATCCTTGGCAAGACACACGCTTCCTGGCTATCCACTTGATCGCGGAATATCCTCTTCCGGATCCACTTAAGAAAAACGCTTTCTTTAGCCGAAACTAAATCAAGCAACCATCACACGAGTGTTAGTAGGAAACCTACTTAGGTCCTTGTGTCCCCGGCAGCGACGCCAATGTTGGAGGAGCGACTCACACACCCATGAAGTGCATGCAAACACTACCTAGATCAACATAATGTCAATCGAGGACACATATGACACGATAGGCACACGGAGGAAATCTCTTTAGCTTGTCAGGCTGAGACCATCCTACACATACAACACTCTGGAAGGCCAACTATACCACAATCAAGAACCTCACTGCTCTCAACTACACCACCTAGCCACATATACACATACGGAAGGAAACTGACCTAATCATGCCAGATTCGTATGAAACTTAAGGAACACCATCCCTCACTAGGATACACCTGTCCCTAAGCTTCTACACTCAAAACCCTCACTCTAAACCCATCTGCGGAAAACGGGTAGGATGATAGAGTAGAATTTTGAAAGTGCCCGAAACTAAGATTTATGAGTACCTATGCGTAGCTTATGTCGCCACAATTCTATAGACTACTAGCACGCAAAAAACAGACATCGTTTAATACACTTACGGCCACAAATAGCTCGTAGATGCGTCGACGTGTGCGCTTCGTCTCACGTGGAATGCTTGGCGTTGTCGCGTAGCTCTCCTCGAGCCTACAGCAATGGTGCACTCGGATCTTCAATGTGTTGAGCGAGCCGGGCTTAGCGAGAGGATAAAGCTCACGCTCACTCTCTTTCTCTCTCACACATAGTAGACGGCAGCGCTAAAATTTTGATTATGATAAAAGCCTCCCTTTACAAAATGACGTAGGTACCTTATATACCAAGGCTACCTTAGGTTTAACCAAAAATGGGGTTGAAAGGGTCAAATGGCTTTGTATTTACAATCTGGAAGTGCCATTGCACCCCGGCTTCTGAAACTAGAATAACTACTCATTACAAATGACGTTTATAGCCATAATTCGTAGCATTTCATAACTCGCAAAAGATAAGACTTTGGTACGAAACTTGAGTTATGTTGTGTTGTTGACCCAACCGTCGACAAAGGTTTGCAATGCAAAATGAAAAACCAGTTTCTACACCTTTGGCTGGTCATTTTAAACTAACGAAGGATATGTGTCCAAAGACACAAGAGGAGATAGCCTATATGTCTAAAGTTCCATATGCTGCAGCGGTAGGTTCTCTAATGTATGCTATGGTCTGGACAAGGCCAGACATTGCACATGCAGTGGGAGTTGTGAGTAGGTTCATGGACAACCCAAGTAAAGAGCATTGGCAAGCTGTGAAGTGGATACTTAGGTATCTAAAAGGGACAACAACAAATGCTTTGTATTTTGGAGGAACTGATATTTTCCTAGAAGGGTATGTTGATGCAGATATGGCAGGTGACAAAGATACTCGAAGGAGCACTACTGGCTATGTGTTCACGGTTGGAGACACAGCAGTAAGCTGCGCTTCAATGCTGCAGAAAGTGGTTTCACTTTCTACCACGGAAGCATAGTATGTAGCAATGACGGAGGCAAGCAAAGAAATTTTGTAGCTTCATAGATTCTTAGAAGAGCTTGGATTCAAACAAGACAATTGTGTCTTGTACAGTGATAGCCAAAGCTCTATCCATCTTGCGAAGAACTCAGCCTTTCATTCAAGGACAAAGCACATTGAGGTGAGATATCACTTCATACGCACTCTTTTGGAAGAGGGACAGCTAAAGCTAGGAAAGGTGCATACAAGTGAAAATCCTGCAGACATGTTTACAAAGGTGGTCAACAAGGAGAAGTTGAGCTTTTGCTCATCTTCAATCGGCATTCAAGGATAAGAAGCCAGAATGGAAAGTAGTCACAGGTTTGGTTTGGAGATCAGTCTCCAAGAGGGAGATTGTTAAGTATGGAGCCTGATTTACCCTTGTAATTTTCTATGGTAAAAGGGCACATTTGTAAGGCCCCCATTATGAGGAGAAGCCATCGTGCGTGAAGGAAAATCACTCGTCGGAAACCAAAATTTTCACGGCCAAAAATCAGGGGCAACTTTAGGGGTCTCGGGGGCGGAGGCCCCCGAGACCTTTTTTTTCCCTCGCCGGAATATTCCTTTTCGCTTGAATATTATGGCCGGAAAGTGGTCGGAAAACAACCGTCGGTTGGCCGGTGGCCGGTGGTCGGAAGTCAATGGCCGGTAGCCGGTGGCCGAATTCAAAAGCGGACTTGTCTTCTCAAGGGCGGCCACACATGGGCGGATTGGAGGGTCCGATTTGGACTTATCTACATAAGGGCGGCTACACATGGCTGCCTCTCATGAGAGAGGGCAACCCTTTTGGCCTATAAAAGGAGGCCATTTCTACACACATTTCATAGCGTGAAGTTGATGCAACAAGGTGAGTGTGAGGTGGTGAGAGTGAAGCAAGGCGGGAGCTCCATTTAGGGTATAATCCCTTTGTAAACTAATTCTTGTTTTGAAGTACTAAAGCCATTGAGTGGCTGCTTTCCCGTGGACGTAGCCCACATTGGGTGAACCACGTATATCGTGTGTACTCTCTCTCTCTCTCTCTCTCTCTCTCTCTCTCTCTCTCTCTCTCTCTCTCTCTCTCTCTCTCTCTCTCTCTCTCTCTCTCTCTACTCTATAATTTTGTGTATGTAAATTTGTCTCTCTCCATTAAGTAATCTAGTCAATTATCTATTTAGCTACGTCTTATTTTGTAACAGATGCATCTCTGGATGCAGGTGGTGCAGTTGGTGCAGGCAGTGAAGGTGAAGACACGGACATTATCATTGAAAAGTCTGAATCACCTTGGGAAGATGGTGATGCATCTGTGGATGCAGGTGGTGAAGCAAGTTATGCAGGTGGGGCAGTTGGTGCAGGTGAGGACACGGAGATTACCAATGAAAAGTCTGAACCACCTCAGGAAGATGGTGATGCACCTGTGGATGCGGGTGGTGATGGAGGTTGTACAGTTGGTGCAGGTGGTACAGAATATGTAAGGCACGATGATGGGATGGCGTCTTGGCAAAGGGAGAATGGAGGAGGTGCAGGTGGTGTTGCAGATTATGTTAGGAATGATGATGGGACGGTGTCTCGTCCATGGGAGGATCTTGGGAACATATTATTTGAGAGTAAGCCAGCTCTAATCCTTGATATTAATGGTGTCTTGTTGACTTCATTAGACAAGAGGTACCATTCACGGAAGCCTGCCTACTGGAATGATCTAGAAATTGTAGAAATAGAAGGGGTGTTTGCTGGGTATAAAAGGGATGCACCTACATTCTTGGACCGGTGCCTTGTGCACTTTGATGTATTTATGTGGACCTACTGCATGAAGACTAACGCAGAAAACCTGTTTTAAGTGTCTGCTTTCCTGATCAGTTTCCCCAATTCAAGGAAATTCTTGCACAGCAGGATTGTGTAAGAGATGCTAGAATCAAGATAACTGGTGGAAAGCCTGTATTTTACTAGAAGCTAAGTGAATTTTGGGAGAAAAGAGGTCAGTACACTGCTACGTCCACAATTCTAGTGGATGACACACAGTACAGCTGTGGAATCCTCTAGGCACTTTTTGCATTGTGAAGAATATGGAAAATCAGAATCCCACTAAGATTCAAGGATATCTTACAACAACTGTAAGATCTTGGATCTCACGGCTTGGCTTTGTGCGGAAGATCGCCTCAAGTATGCCGAGGATTGTGCACTACCGAGACCAATGAATAACCTGAGCATTAGGATCTCAAAGCAGTGGCGTCTAGAGTATTACGGCTAGATATATTATCTTGACATGTAACCATGATAAGTGATGTAAACAGTCAACCATTTACTGACTTATGGAGTATTTTGCTCACTTGTAATGATGACACAATGTAGTAAAGCAGCTTCCAATGCTCAATGTAGTAAAGCAGCTTTTGTTAACTTGTACACTTGTTTACGTTTTCGCATTGTTCATCATTGCACCTCCACAGTTGCACAATTACAAGTACTTAACACAACTTCCGATACCAGGAAATGTTAAGGGCAGCTACCAGTCTGCATAGTAGCTACCCTTGCAGCTACTTGGCTACACTAATTTAATTTTTCTATGTCTGTTGTGGAGATCATTTATTTCTTATGGCTTAATGTACACGCGGGAGTACTGGTGGGCACTTGGGTTGGTTCTAGGGGTCATGATCATTCATGCATCAGATGTATTCAGCATTTACCAAAGTCACATGTCCATTGTCTCTTAGGACTCGCACATGCAGCCTCGAACGTTCGAAAAGTGCTGCCACATTTTCACGCCCCTGCACTTATTCTGAATGGCTCCTTATCACCCGCAACGTGATGACCCCCCCCCCCCCCCCCCCCTCATGACGTTCAACTATAACGGTGCAGATGGCGAAGGCGAGAGAGAAGCAGGAGCCTACAAAAGACTGTTAACACCTACTGCTGCGGGCCTGCAAAAGCTGACCTTATCCTCTGTCAACACAACCGTTGAGCAACCGCCTGTTGTGCATGTGCGAGATCCGTCATCGGTTGGCTATCTAGTCAGGGGCATCAAACCCTTGAATGGCCGGCTGCATGTGCAAGTCTCATCTGGAGTTGCCCTCATCTCCTTTTTTAGGGAAAGGCTTTCGACAAAGTGTTCATGCTATTTGCCTCAGGATATCACATAGGCATTTTAGACACGATTCAAGCAATTGCAAAACAGGGTGATGCTCAGCACAGAGATTACGGAGATTCCCCCAAAGAAAAAAAAAAGATGTTGAAGGGCCATCAAAAGCATCTTAGATTAGAACTAGGAATGCTATGCATCAAAAGGAGTGCTATTGTAAATAGCCTCATATGTTTCTGAGGAAAGTAAGAATTTTCTTGTACGTCCCACTTTTTGCATTGGGAACTTAATAGCTCGTACAAGGTGGGATTGCAAGGTGGCTTCAGGCTCAGAATTTAATAGCTTGAACTCATAGGGATTTTCTTTTGCTTGTTCGTACCAAACTCCTTTGACAACAAATGAGCCGGCATTGCAAACATTCCCCCATGCATCTCTTAGCAAAGCTTTAGTTTGAGTCTTTTTTGTTGTACATTTCAAGACATAGAAATCCACAAGCTCCTTATTGTCATGAGGAGCTATAACAGTAAAATTTTCACCAACATGAAGTGCATCACTCAACGCATCATGGTGTCCTTCATATGCAAACTCTTCAATCTCATCATCATCTTCAACATCGTTTGTAGGTTCAAGGGTAACATAATGCCATGCAGAAACATGTGATTTGTTCTAACACCTCCTCCAACTGCCTTGCAAACAAGCACTACAAAAGCATGAGAATTGCCGATACCTAAGAAGTTTTCCATTTGTTAAGGAGTAGTCGCTGACACAATGTAACCCACGTGCATTAGGCACAGATTTACAATCCCGACGTTGGCTTCTATCCACATCACCGACTTTGACCTCCCAGAACAGTCGAGTGACTGGTCGTACCTGCGAAGAATACATGGCTGTAGCACCATTGGACATGGTTTCTCTCAAAAATGGCACCACATTTGCTGGACATTGTAATTGCACACAGTCTAGCTTTAGCTGCTCCTGAGTGAGATGCCTCTTAATAACAGCACCTGCACCATCATGTTCGCCCTTCCCATGACCTAAACTTGAAAAGTGATGTGTCATTTTCAAACTTGTCAGAGTTCCATATCGAGCAACAAAATAAAAAAGCCTCTTTGCTTTGAACTGTGAGGCTGCTCCATCTGACCAGATCCAATGTTCTTTGAGTGATATGCCTAGCTCTTTCAACCAACCATAATGGAGCATAAAGCAATGCTGGACAAAAAGAGTATCATGGCTTTTATCATCAGATATATAGAAATGATAGTATTTTTGGACACTATCTGCAATCCTCACATATGTAATGTGAACGAAGATTGTCACCTAGCTAGAAAACCAATGCATCAATTGGATCTTGTTCTGTTCTTTGAAAGTTAATTTTCAACAAACTCCACCACAGACACTACCACATCTTCAAGGAAGATACGTAGACAATCTTTAAATTGATCGGCCTGCCATCTGTAAACAAACTTGTGCTTTATAAACTTACTCGGATGATCCTTGAACAGTACGAAAAGCTGCCCGCACTGCATCTCCTTGTGAGAAAGAACTTTTCTTTTCTTCTTTTTCCCTCAATCTGTTTCGCCAACTTCAAGGTCTTCAAAAATCTTAACTGTTACCATGCGTGCACCATTTAACTCTTCAATCAGGCAAATTGGTAGCTTCTTTGAAGGCCCACACGAAGAGCATTCACCAATCAAACACTTCAGTGCAAAAAAAATTGACCCGCTAGCCTTCGAGCATAAAATTGACTCCCAGAATTTGTAACACTAGGGCACTGATTTGTCAGAGCACTACATTTCAAATCTGCACCACAAATATCACATTGACAACTACACTCTTTCCCATGTACACCATAAGAAATCTGCCTTATATGGTTTACAGCATCCCTCAAGAATGACATTTGAATATGAGTGATGCAATAGCAGCTGTAGCGATCTCGAAGCTTGCATACAAAATAAGGTTTCAGCTTTTCAAATGTCCTTTGGTGAATTTGTACCTCTGGGTGACTCTGTTTGAAGGCAAGAAAGAATTCTACCTGCATTAAATAATGATATTTAGTACACTTATTGGCAAAATCATAACTTATTGTTGACATGCAAAACTGAGATCAATCTGGTGGTAAGAATGGTAACTAATACTTTTGTGATCAGTGGAAGGAGAAAAGTTACAAGAGCCTGAGTCTAATAGTAGAAAGCACTCTAAGACCTGGTTGTTATCAAACTACCTAAGGGTAGCTTCCAGGTTAACAGTGGTAGCTACCAAGTTGATAGTGACAGCTACCAGGTTGACAAAGATAGCTACCAATCCACGAGGATTTCCATGGCAAACTGGTAGCTTCCACCAAGATTGCCATGGCAGATTGGTAGCTTCCACCAGGATTGCATGGAAGAGTGGAAGCTATTACTCTCAAAATGGTAACTAATATTTTGTGATGAGTGGAAGGAGAAAAGTTACAAGAGCCTGAGTCTAATAGTAGGAAGCACTCTAAGACTTGTGGCTACCTTTACCATGAGTAGCACTGTAAGGTTGGTTGTTATCAGACTACCTAAGGGTAGCTACCAGGTTGACATTGATAGCTACCATGTTGACAGTGATAGCTACCAATCCACCAAGATTTCCATGGCATACTAGTAGCTTCCACCAAGGTTGCCATGGCAGACTGGTAGCTTCCACCAGGATTGCATGGCAGACTAGAAGCTATTACTCTCAGAGTGATAGCTCCAGCTAGCACTAGGATACTGATAGCTACCAAGTTGACAATAATAGCTACCGATACACCAACACTACCATGGAAATCTGGTAGAAAGCACTATCAGACTGGTGGCTACCTTATCATGACTATGGACTGTAAACTAGCAGGTTGAACGTGGTAGCCAGCAAATTTACCAAGAACACCATAGCAGATTGGTAGCAACCCCTATCAGACTAGTAGCTACCTTTACCGAGGACAACATGGATGCTACCAAAGTCTGACAGTGGTAATTATAAGGATCACAGTGGTAGCTACCAGTCATGTATAGTAAGCTACCTATCTCGATGCTTGAGAATGCTCCTGATGATTTCCTCCTTTGCCTTGTTGTCAAGACCCTCTGTGCACTGCTTGAAAAACTTGATCAAATGTGCAGTAATTTTGCGGTGCTGAAATTCATTAATATCGACCTGTTTAATTCTAGCTTCCCTTTCTTTGATTCTCTCACGATATGCACGCTTTTGGTTTGCTTCATAATCCTTGATTACACTCTGTTTGCATGAGCTGCACTTGACTGAGTCACAACAAAGGCATGTGCTACTTGTTAAACTCACAACATCCTCAGTTGGAATGATTTCCACCATCTTGTGAGTCTTTGAGAGGTGGAAAGAGGATGCCAAAGTGGGTACCCTGTCCAAAGCTAAGCCCTAAACACCAGCTAGGGATTTGCATGCAATGTGTGTGTGTGTGTGTGTGTGTGTGTGTGTGTGTGTGTGTGTGTGTGTGTGTGTGTGTGTGTGTGTGTGTGTGTGTGTGTGTGTGTGTGTGTGTGTGTGTGTGTGTGTGTGAGAGAGAGAGAGAGAGAGAGCAGTAATCGAGGAAGGTAAGCTACTCTGAGAGAGAGTGCGTGCTCAACTATGTAGATGGGAACTGTAGCGAGAGAGAGAGAGAGAGAGAGAGAGAGAGAGAGAGAGAGAGAGCAGCAGCAGCTATGGACGAGGCACCTATGGAGGCTTTCAGCTTCAACACAGAGGGAGAGAGAGAGAGAGAGAAAGAGAGAGAGAGAGAGAGAGAGTAACGAAAAGGCGTAACAACCTTCGATCGTGTTCTCTGTCACGTTTTTTAAAACATCATTATTAAATTCACTCAAAAGTTTCCCTCCACCTTTAGATTTGGGAGGTAGCTACCAGCGTGCTAGTGTGTCCGAGACAGAGGTAGTAAGTCCACCTATTCATGCATCCACCGTGTACTTCAATGGGTAGAATCGCCTCCTTTCCGTAAACTAGATGGAAAGGGGTGAAACCTAATGATGTTTGGAACGTCGTTCGGTAGGCCCATAGAGATTATTCACATGCTTCACCGGCCATGAGATGTTTATCCCAGTCACCTGTGTGGTTATTCACATGCTTTGTGATGATTTTGCATATCATCCTTTTTACCTTTTCCACTAGGCCATTGCACTGTGGATAGTAGGGTGTGGAATGTCGGCGTGTAATGCCTAACTTTTTCATCAGTTCTCCCACCAGATCGCCTCTGAAACCTGGTCCCCTATCAAATATTATCTCAAGAGGAGTTCCAAAACGGCAACAGATGTGCTCAAATATGAACTTTTCTACCTCTTGGGCTGTAAGGCGGGTGGTGGCTGCTGCTTCCACCCATCGGATCGTGTAGTCTACACCAACTAGAATGTATAGTTTACCTGATTGGGCCCTTGGTAGAGGACCGATTGCATCTATTCCCCATTTCTGAAACGGACCATATGAGATAATAGGAGTCTGTGGTTCATAGGCTAGTGTGTGACCATTGGCCACTTGACAAGCCTTGCATGTTTTACACCAATGATGCACATCCCTGTTCAAACTAGGCCGAGAGTATCCTGCCTATAGAATCTTCCTACTTGTGATATCTAAAGAAAATGACCGTCGTAGACACCATCATGACAACTTGAAATTACCTCCGTGATCTCACTGGAGGTTGGTACTCGCCTGAGAATCTGATCCTTTCCTTTACAATACAAGTGGTCGTTTACAAGGTGGTATCTTGTAGCTTTCCTTACCAGCCACTATTTTTGGCCCTGAGTGTACCCTTCAGGACATTCTCTTGTGTCTAAGAAGGTAATGATATCAAGCATAGCATCACTACCTTGAAAGAGGGGTAGTTTAGTTTGATTGCTCCTATGGGAACGTCTTGTATTCTTTCCTTGGCTAGAGCATCTGCCTCCTGATTTTCTGTCCTAGGGACATGAAATAATTGCACTGCTTCAAACTTCTTAAAAGATCCTTAACTTGGCGTAGTTGACCAAGTAAAACCTGATTTTTACAAACCCAAGTGCCTTTTATCTGCTTTATCAAAAGCAGAGCATCGCCAAACACATTTAAGCAATGAATCCCTTGCAAAATACACTGCTCTAACCCAAGAATTAAAGCTGCATACTCTGCTTCGTTGTTGGAGTGGGAGTGTAACAGCTGCTTGATGGAGAATACCCTTTCCTGTTGCTCATTGAAAATGATGATGCCAATTGCAGGCTGTTCCATTGTTCTCTTGTATGCTCCGTCAAAGAAAAGAGAGTGAGCTCTTTCTAGCTTAGGACTTTCTACCACTAGTGTCTCTTCTTTTTCTTCCGTGTTGGCCTTCAGCTTCTTCTCATAGTGGTGATGAGTAAGAATACCTGCTAGACAAGCCTTGGTGGAGTTTTCTACTTGCATGGTGTAGTCAAACTCTTGTAATCTAACCGGCCATTTAGAGATCCTAGATGAGACATCCATGTGTCGCATTACATACGGAAAAACCTCCTTCATTGTTAGATTTACAAAGGGTCTAGGCAGTAGATAAGAGCGGAACTTTGTAGTAGCAAACATTAATGCGAGCACCATTAGTACGGCTCCAAGTGTATCACTTCCTACACTGGGGTTCACATAAAATGGCTCGTCCCATCTAGGGGGTGAAATGGTGGGAAGCGTGGCTAAGATTTGCTTCACCTCGGTGAATTGCTGCTCATTTTATTCACTCCATGAGAAGACATCCCTCTGGGTGACTTGTTGTAGAGGGAGAACCACTTGAGATAGCAAGTGAATGAACCTGCTTAAGTATCTTACCTTCTGAAGGAAAGAGACCAACTGCTTAGCTGTGGTGGGTGATGACAAAGATACCAAAGATTGAATCTTGCTAGGGTCAGCCTCAATCCCTTTCGCTGCAATTACATGGCCAAGGAGAGTGACTTTGCTTTCACCAATGTGACACTTATCCACGTTGAGCTGGCCACCCAAGGTTTGTAGCCTGGTCAGGCCATCATAAACTTTGCTCAAATGGAGGGAGCCTGAACTATAGATGCAAAAATCATCTATGAAGACCCGTATTGACATTACAAAGTATGGTTGGAAGACAAAAGTCGCATACCGCTGGAATGTGGCCGGAGCGTTGGTGAGGCCAAAAGGCATCACTCTGTAAGCAAAGAATCCCCAAGGTGTTATAAAAGTTGTCTTTTTCTGGTCTTCTTCTGCAATACTAATTTGAAAGTATCCTGAGTAGCCATCACATACTGTGTAGCGCTCATACCTGCCACTTCATTGAGAATTTCATCTTGGAATGGGAGAGGAAAGTGATCCCTTTTTGTGGCTGCATTGAGAGGTTTATAGTCCACACAAACTCTCCACTTGCCATTCTTCTTTGGTGTGACTACTACTGGAGAGACCCATTCTGAGTCTTCGACGGGGTAAATAAAACCTACTTGTAGCAAATTCCTCACTTCTTTGAGTAGTGCCTCTTGTTGGATTACCCCAAGTCTTTTGAGATTTTGCACTACGGGTTTACTTCCTTCCTTGAGTCTTATGAGGTGTTGTACTAATGTGATTCTTGTGATCTTATCATAACCATCAATGAACAATGTGGTCAAGTTACCTAGCATGGAGACATATTCCTTCCTCTCTTCACCGGTTAACTCATTGGAGAGCATCCGATATTTTTGGGTCTTTAAGCATCCGATCTTTATGGGTCTTTAAGGATGACCCCCATCACTTCGATGCTACTGTCACTTTCTTCAGTTGTTGTTGTCTCTTCTCCTGAGGTGGACGAATAGTCACTGGTGGACTCAGCTTTCGAAGCCTCCAAGATCATGTTGCGTTGCTTCCCAGTCCTCATGTCGTAGAATATGGACTTCCCTTTAGCGTCCTTCACCTGAATCATTCCGGTACTCCAGTCTTGCTTAGCTTCCATAGCCATGAGCCAGGGTCTTCCAAGAATGATAGGGTAGCCCTCCCCTTTGTGTGGCATGACAAAAATTTCTACCTCCACTTCTGTATTGAATGCCTTTACTTTGACCGCATTCACAATGCCTGCGCATTTCACTCTTACGTCATCTGCCATTTCGGCTCGGCAAGGTGCAAGCCTACTCACCTCTAGGCCTATATGGTCCATCATTTCTTCACTCATGACGCTTATCTGTGTGCCACCATCTATGTCGATGTTTGAGATACGTTGCCCCTTGATGTGGGCATCCATGGTTGGTAGGATGTCGTCAAGGTCCCTCCCAGAAAAAGCCCCAGCTATCCTTGGTCTTGATCTTCTTGTACTTACCATCTTCGTCCATTGCCTCCTCATCCTTGGTGCAATATGGAGTAATCGAGGCCAAGTTATCTTTGGGCCCTGCATCAACACATCATGAACTAAGTCATATGGTTTAGCATACTCACCTAGTGAAAAATCCACGATGTCAATCTTCCATCGAGGCTTAGATGCCTGCTTGCTAGACTCGCCTTTTCCTTTCATTTTCTCTTCTTTTTGAGAGGCTTCTTCGTGCCTGGCACGCTTCACTCCCATGGCATCCACTTCTTCTACTTTTGCTTTACCTTTGTGCTTCTCTCAAATTGGTTCTTCTACCTTTGCCTTCCCTTTAGCTTCCAAGCTAATAACACTCACCGCTTGGTTTACAACAGGTGATGGGGGTAGCGGTGGAATAAGAGGTTGGGGTGGTGGTTGTTGTACAGGTAGTCAAAGGATTTGGACCGGTGGAATCGGCCTTGGTTGCTTGGGTGGTGGTGGTTTTGCCCTTGGGGTGTTCGCGGGCGGTTTGGTCAAGCAGCATATGTGAGGCCACAATATGTAGCCTTTGACAGCTCGGGGGATGATCATGCAGATCACATTCCCAACAAGGCAATGTTTGAGTCCGATATCAATGAAATGATCAAGACGATCATGGATTCAGAAAGGCTTATCTATGATGATATGAAAAGTGAAGCCGATACGCCATTATATGATGGAGCACGTATGTCTAGATTGAAGGCGCTCCTGGTTCTTCTCAACATGCAGAAAAAGTTTGGATGGAGTGACACTAGCGTCATAGCGCTTTTTAGGTAATCTATTACAATGTGTTTACGTTAATAAAAAAAACTCTAGATGTATAATAATCTGATAGATTTTTACACAATTGTACTATATTTTTGCGTTGTGTAGATTGATCAAAGAGCACATAGTGCCAGCTGATAATGTGATGCCATATTCTAGAGAGGAAGCAAGAAAGATTTTGCGAAACTTGGGGATGGATTACAATTTGATCCACGCTTGTCCTAACGACTGCATTCTTTTCAGAGGGGAATACATAGACATGGATAAGTGTCTGAAATGTGATTGCGAGAGATATCGAGTAGATCTCAACGGAACAAAAATTCCACAAAAGGTTTTGCAACATTTTCCTTTGCTTCCTTGCATCAAGCATTTCTTCGAATGTAAGTCCATGGCCGCCCTAGCATCATGGCATGAGGAGAATCAATCTTCGGATGGTGTGCTACAGATTCCTGCAGATTGCACAGCCTAGAAACATATAGATGAAACATGGTCGGATTTTTCCAGGGAAGCTCGAAATTTGCACCTAGGCCTGGCTATGGATGGCGTAAATCCATTTGGTCAAAGATCAACATCTTATAGTGTATGGCCCGTTTTCATCGTCAACTACAACATTCCCCCGTAGTTGACTACGAATAACGGGCACCTATGGCTAAGCTCGATTGTGTCGGGGCGATATAAAGTGAATAATATGGGTGTGTATCTTCGTCCACTATTGGAAGAGCTACAACAGTTGTGGATTGGCATAGAAGTGGTGGATATGAGCTGGCATACAGGTCGACGGAATGCTTTGATTAGAGGCATTCTAATGTGGACCATGCATGACTATCCCGGACTAACAGAATGCTCAGGTGATTTACACTTAAACTCAAACACTGTAAATCTTGGTTTTTCTCAAGCTTATCTATTATCATGTGTATACACGCAGGGCTTCAAACAAGCGGATAGAGAGCATGTGTCACATGTGGACCTAAATTGAATGCACGTCGGGCGCCCTCATTGAAGAAGCAAATCTACGAAGGTCATCAAGCATATCTTCCAGAGAATCATGTGTTACGCGATGGCTTTTTGGGAAGAGAGCCACCAAGGATGTCTGCACAAGCATGGTTAGAGCAGAAGGAGATGTGTGATGACGGTTTGCCCCCAGGGATGAAGAGACTCTCTCTATGGTACGAGTTACCATATTGGCCCCAACTCATGATCAATCACTTGCTCGATCCAATGCACATATTCAAGAATGTGGATAATCTTCTATGGGACCATCTGACCGGAAAGAAAAATACTTTGGGAGCCAGGATTGACCTTAGAAATGTGGATCTTATGGAGCAATATTGGCCGCAGACAGCATCCGATGGATCTATAAAACTCTCTAAAGCGCCATGGATTTTCACAGGAGCCCAAGAACGCAAAGTAAAAGAGACCATTTGATCTTTGCGGACCCCCACTGGCGTAATGCACTCACTCCAAACGTGTTTTACTAAAGAAGGAAAGCTTACCGGTTTGAAGTCACACGACTGGCATAAAATGTGTTAGGTATGTTCATAGTGGAATATATCATAGTGGGAATTGTGTAACAAATTTGTGTGTGGACTTTAATATAATTGTTGCATGTGTTTTGCAGTTTATTTTACCGGTGGCCATTGAGGGATGTTTGTCTCTTGATGTCCGTAACACAATCTACAAACTTGCGAAGTTGGTGCAATGGATCTCACAAAAGGAGATCAACATAGACTCCATACCATTCGCCAAACTAAACGCTGCGGAGGTTGTGTGCATGTTTGAGAAACACTTTCCTACTACCATGCTAACCATTTAGGTGCATCTTCTTGTTCACATCGTTGATGAGGTGGAAATAGATGGCACAGTACATTCCAGATGGATGTTCCTTTTAGAACATTCCATGAAAACACTCAAGGGATATGTGCGTCAGAAGGCACGTCCAGAGGGTAGCATGGCAAAAGGTTGGTTGGTATCAGAGTCCCTATTGTACATTGGAGAGTGGCTAGACGGATTTGATAAAGCAGCTGGTACGCTATGGCGAACCATAGGTGAGCGCATATCTAAGATTGTCATGTGCAATCTCGGTGTTGAGAAGAAGATGATGGAAGATCTAGAGGCTAAAATCAACCGATTTTGCATGCTTCACAATCCAGTGATGCAAAAGTGGATTTCACAATATGAGGATGCAAAGCAAGAGAGACAAAGGGCACGAATCGAGTGGAGATGGGGAAGACGACCACCGATGCACTATCCGACAGGTCTAGAGAGCCTACCAACATTCATGAGCGTAAAATGTTTGCACAACCAATTGAAAAGCACACAACAGTGCGGTGAAGAAGTGATTGAGGAGGAGTGGGATTACTCTCGGGGTTGCGCGACCAAGGTAAGTTTACAATGTACGACTAGTGACTTTCTAGATGTTTGAACGGCCACAAACACAAACATTCACCACGACAGAGAGAGGTAAAGAGCACAAATCAACTTGAGCAACTCAGTCTTAGCCTTAAAGACTAGATGCACACAAAACTTGAGGAGAAATAGGGAGACAACACAAAACTTGACCTTGTTGCCAATACACAAATTGTCTTAGGGTCACGGGAGCCCTCTCACCGAGCACCCTCTTACAATTGACCTTTTAGGCAAACAATTCAACAAGCCCTCAAACCACCAAGCATGAAATGGCACAACAAACTTCTAGGACAATATACCTTCAACCACCTGATGAGCCAACTTATCAAGTCAATTTGGAGAGAAGAGTCGTAGTTGCAGCATACAATTGCACCCAAAAATATAAATCTTATTTATGCACAAGAGTAGGCTACAAGTGTGGTGAAGAGTATGGCATACACTCCACTCCTCTAAATGGCAACTAACTTCAAGCTTCTCCATGCACCTATGTGTAATAATGGAATAGAGCACTCACGATGCACACACTCTACACAACTAGGCTTGAAGAGTGATGTGTTATGTGTTGAGAATGGTGTGGTGTAGTGTGATCATGTGATCATTTACAAGGGAGAGAAGGACTCTATTTATATTTTTTAGAAGCCCCGATTTGGATTAGGCCTAATCAAGTTTATTTGAAGAAATAAAAGATTATCCATATTTTTATTTTTTTTAATGAGGGTGGGTCTCTCTTGTCCTTTGAGTCACATGGATGTGGGCTCAAGTGAAGAGAATTATTGAGGATGAAAGGAGAGAGGATTGAGTGAATAATTTGGGAGTGCCTACTCTAGTAGTGGGTGCATTTTACAATAAGGTTAGTGGTTAGTAGTTAGTAATTATCACTAAAAAATATTTACAAAATCATTCACCAAATGGTGAGATATATGATGAGAAAAGTTAGAGAAGGGATAAGCTTGTAAAGCAAGGTTGAAGCTTGGAGAAGTTGACATTCACCTCTTTACAGCACCGGTAGAAGAAGCGGTCAGCATGGCGAAGTAGCGCGTATCGATGAAGCTATGTTATCTTCAAATCTTGGAAAATTCATTATAAAAGCCTTCATTTGCAGAGGTTATCCTTGGATTTTTGCTGATTTTTGAAGTTCTTTACAAAGCTGAAGAGAGTATGGTAATATGGACATATATGTAGAGAGAAAGGGGGACACATAGGGTGTAGAAATGGAGGATGAAGGCTATGGAGGTGTGAGAGATGTGGCAATGGTGAAGAGGGTGAATTAGGACATGGGAGTTGCAGGTTTGGGAGTGGGAAGGAGAGGGAGGAGTGTGTGTGAAAGAGGAAAATGATAAAGTGGAAGAGGGAGTGTGGCTGCATAGCATGGGCAAACTGGGGTCCACCAATAAAATCATGGCTCACAGCTCGTAGCTCAAAAAAATATGAAGAAATTTGAGGTGAAATTTCAGCTCATGAGCTACAACTTTTGTTTGTATCACCTTTTCAAATTCGGGGAGCATGTGATCTTTAAAAATTCAACAAAACTAACTGTTTTTTCCACTGCACAAAGTCCTTGTGAGTTCTTTCTTTGGATGATTCTTTTGAATACCTCCAAGAGTGAGCTCCCCATGGTGCATGCATGCATTCCACATACCCTTGATCTTATTTGGTAGGTCTATAATTGAAGATATTGTTGAGATCATGATATAAATGAATAGTACAACTAAGAAAATCAAATATTGAGGGGTCTAAAAAATATGTACATGTCAAATATAAATAATATAGGTGGAAAAAATATAAAGGGGTCAAAATAAATCTCTATCATTATAAGTCTACCATAAAAAGATGAATATTTTTTGTGGTCTAATTTATGAGAGTAATAAAGAATAGATGTAGGAAGGAAAAAATCACCATAGTGAAAGAATATACACATAAATAGAACTAGTTTTTTTGGATTTTTGTTAGGATGGAGTTACACCAAAAATAAGAGAAGCTTGCATGAAATTATTTTTATATGGAATAAAGAGTATGCAAAATGGTAAGAAAAAATATGGTAATGGTGAGTCGATGTACATAGCATAAAGAACACACCATAGGTAGAAATATTTAAATAAATACCAAAATAATTATGAAAAATCCTTTTATTTAGGCCCTATATACAATGAAATATTTATACACAAATGGGCCATAATATTTTTTATTTTATTTATTTTTTTGGCTCAACTAGCTCAATGACTAGCTAATTAAGGGTTTTTAAGAAGATATGGAAAAAGTCCCCTAACTCACACACACCTATATACAGTGAAATGGTAGGGATAGCCACAGTGTTTGGATGATTTTGGTAGGGTGGGTTACCTCACTATGGCAATTACAGAAAGCCGAAAAACGGCTATCACCGCATATAACATAGACATGCACCTTCTTTTCCAAAACTTGCCCATAGTTCTTTAACTTTGCGACTCATCATATAGCTGAGACAAAAGTTCTCGGGAAGCTGCCATACAAACTTCGTCTGACATATCATATCTTTCATAAGAGCTGCCCGCTTGTGGCCAATAACTAGCATAGTCACCTCCCGAGGAACCTACCCAAGACTCATACGAGTAACACAAGTATTCCACAAACTCTTGTTGCTAAAATTTCCTGCAATCCCCGATTTCTCACTAATGCTCTTAACAAGGGCACTCAATGACTTAACCGATTATACCACACCTAGGTAAACCAGCACCACCCACAAAAAACATAATAAGCACATAGACCAGCAATCGCATCACAACGCAAAATTCCATAACACAACCAACCTGCGACGATCGAGGACTATTTGATTGGTTGCAAAAACAGATAAGTCAAGTTTTTGTCTCCCTCAACCATAGGAGGCATATGCCAAATGAGCGGGTCATATGTTGCCAACACATTAGCATCTTGAACAATAACAGCGAGTCAAAAATGCTCAGGCTGAATATGATTCGAGTCAACCTTGTAGTTTTTGCTCAATCCCTCACAAAACCTGCGTAACCGCAAACACGTATGTGCACATGCTAGTGAAAACCAAAACAATGTAAAGTGATTTATTAAAAAGAAAACCAACCACAAAAACAATTACCTCACATAAGATCCAAGTTCGTCATTGCCCCAAGAGACCATCGATCTCTCCAACTTATAAAACTCCAAACCACCCCTCACTAAAAAACGCAAGAAACATAAAAATGCAAAACGCATCTGACATCCACGTCCATGCAACAAGCTGAAATCAATCTCACAAAGTATTTCTTCCTCCAAGATGAAACCAATTAATGAACCCTTCTTTCTGTCCTTAAACAGACACCCCCCACAACGGATTTGTACATGGCAGCCAGCACTGAATTCTAAGTGCTCTTGAAAATAGGATTCTTTGTTATGTCAAAAGGAACCTCAGAAATTCCAGATGCAGCAACTCTTAGATCTTGCTCCTTCTTAACTAGCATGTAGACGCACCTTAACATTCCCATCAAGGTATCATATGGGAACAAGCCCCTACCCTTCTTACAAACAACAAGGAAAAACCTGCTTAGTAATTCATTCAGCACATGTAGATCTAGTTTCTCCCCCGGGGGATTCACCATGGAAAACTTATCGCACCACATAAGTACAGGGGAGGGGTTTTTTCATACAAGCTACATCAGCGTATAAGCTAGGGGTAGGCCCCAATAATTTATCTCCCAAGCCAAAAATGAGGGAGGGGCGTATCATATTTAGGGGGGCAAGGGGGGGGGGGGGGGGGGGGGGGGGGGGGGGGGGGGGGGGCACCTGACCCCGATTGATTACTTGTAACGATTGTTCATTGGTGTACACTAGAACTTGGATGAATTTTGGGGAAGTTTTTTATCAGGTCACACATCAAATTTTGCATCAAGTTGATCATAGATAAGGGATGACTTGGAGCAAGCCAAGGGTTGATTTACACCAGCTTTAAATGGGTCAGAACTGGACGAGTAGCTAGAGTGTAGACTGATCAGGCACATATTTTGAAAGTCGAACTAAGACACGTTGAAGGTACATCTAGTTATCAACAAAAGTAGTTCTTTAGTACGTTGCCACTCACTATGCTACACACTCTTTGACTAGTTTTACTGAGCTAGATCCTGTGAAACCTAAATTTTATATGTAAGATAGGGTTATGATAGTTTTCTTCATTGATTGTCGTACAAGCATAGAAAGGGGGGTCATATTCCCTAATATGAGTCGTATATAGGGGTTTTATCAAAGTTATCCGCTCGCAGGTGGCGTCCCGTTTTGTATATAGACTGAATCCCCCGGGGTTTCTCCAAAGGGATCTTACGTTCCAACCCCGACAACTTCATCCAACTGTCGAATTTCTTTCTAGCCCAATTTTCCTTTCACTTTATGGACTTCTCACCAAGGTTCAAAATCTCCTCCTCAAATGTAGCATCAACGTTCAGAAAGCCTTCAGCCAGACAATCATTTGGAGCCACACAAACTTGCCCCTCATGCCCTACAAGCTGCATAGTACCCATAGACGGCATGGGTTGCACATTACACGGCATATCATGTTAGTCTACCAGCATTCCATTTGCAGGTAGCAAAGCGAATGAAGGCTCCCCACCTAAATACGCCATAATTTCTATAGGACATGCATGAAAATAGTAGAACATAAGACACATGTCACATTCCACAACTTGGAACCCTTAAACACAAAAAAAAACACAGCAAAAAGTAATTGCATCTTACCATTCACCAAAAATCTACCAGTAGAAGATGCCTTGCTCCAAATACCTATGACTCCATCACAACCAAGAAACCTTGATGTCGAAAGGTTGCATAGCAAAGCAACCTTAATGACAAACCACAACGATGTGTAGGATGCCTTGCTCCAAATGTTATGACTCTAGCACAGCCAAGCAACTCTGATGTGAAAAGGTTTCACAATCAGACGACCTTGATGTCAAGCCAGAAGGCATGCAGGATAGCAGAGACACCATACGCGAACATGAAGCGTGACACAGACTAGCACACACTAGAAGAAAAGTTATTCTAGTTTCTCTATTCACACAAGCTCGGCCCCCTTCCCTTGGACCTTGACAGGCGGGAAAGGTCATTGATTGACCTTTCCTAGAATTCGTGCTCCACGTGGCTCCCAGCTTGGGGCAGTCTCCCACACGAGTCGCATGAATTCCAAGGAAATGTCAATCAATGACCTTTCCCTACCCTGTAGAGCACATTCACACAATTCGTTGTAAACGTTTTTTTTTTTTGCTTTCTTAGAGGAGGGCTGGGTTAGCATACTTTCAACGTTTTCAGTGATGATGAAGACTTACCTTAAATGTTATTTCAGTTTTAAAATAGTAGATGGATCTTTTTATTACACTTTTCATTTCACATGGTGACATGTCTTGACTTTTCTTGCATTCTATTCTTTTAGAATGTTAAAGTGAAGCTTCACCTTGCATGATTCTATAGATACACACACACACATGTCACACACATATATATGTTTACACACACACACACACACACATATATATTGACGAGTTCTTTTTATTTCACATTTCATTTCACTGTTTCACATGGCTTGACATTTCTTGCATTCTATAACTTAATTCTAGTCAGTATTCGGGAAGTCTCTTTTATTAAGCTGTTGGTGTCGGCCGAGTTTTCTCCTCACAAAGAAGCAAGTTGGAAATACTAGTAGAAATATAAAATTTGCATGATTTTTGAACTGTTTTCTTACATATTTCACCGATTTTTCTTCCCTTTACCATGGTTTGCATCCGGCTAGCTGAGGCAATCCTTTCTGAAATTTTGATTCCATTTGAGCTCAACGTAATGATTTTACCCCTCTTATTGTTTTTTTTTCTTGAGAAAGGTAGAATTGTATTAAGTAAAAGATGAAAAGAGTTAAGAAACATGATAGTACATGTCACCTCCTACCTACCACGGCAGCCACATCACCAACTCATAGTCACGCTAGTAAATTATGGGAAAGTTACCAAAATACCCTTCTAATTTATGGAAATTTCAATAATTCTCAAAATGCCTATGTGTCTATTTTGGTTGGACTGTTCAAGATTTTCTCATCTTTATTCTTTTTTGAAAATTGAGATCTATTTTGAGTGCTTGGCATGTAATTTGTCACGCAAAAAAAAAAGGCAATTAGGTCTAAAAATAATGAAGTATTTCTCTCCAAAGCCTACATAAGCAACTCGAATTCTAGTTTTAGCATCTTATATGATAGACAATCAGTCCAATTATGAAAAGTTGCAAAAAAAAATATTTTCAAAGAAATTTACTCTCACAACCAGGGGTACTTTGGGAATTTTGGAAAATTTGAAGGGCATTTTGGGAATTTATGACAAAATCCTGGAGGTATTTTGAGAATTTTTTAACTTTGAGGGATAGTTTTGGAATTTTTCAAACTTAGAGGTGTATTTTGGTAATTTTTTCTTATTTTTTTATTTTTTTATTTTTTTTATTTTTTAAAAGAATAGTCACTTTTTTTTTTCAGCTCGACCATGAAATGACTACCCAACTAGAGGCTACAATCGCTTGACCTCTTGTAACCTCTAGTGCTTGCTGTAAACACAGCCCTTCTCGCCCATGCTTACTTCAATTACTCCATGTCACTCACTATGAAAATTTGAAAACTTTTGTTGCAGCCTTTTACCGCAGTTTGTAGAGAGATAGTCCAAAATGGGTTGGCCAAAGAAGAGAGAGTGGGGCGGGAGGACTTTTTGCATTTTAAACATTAGCACGGATATTATCGTGCAAATTACCGCACATATTACCATGTTATTTCTCAAAAAATTACTGCAATTATTATTGACCAGCTTTTGGTGCTAAATCATTCAAATTTGGATATTTTCCCCTTTTTTTGTGGAAAATTTTTTAAAAATATGAGTTTAAACTTCAAAGAATTGGCAGAAAATGATAGTAAAACATGAAACGATGACTATTTGGACAAATTAGGTTGCACAAGGCATGTGACCGCTCTGTCACAAATACTAGTCCAGGAAGGAAAACACGCATCATGTACGAAATAGAAGAGGCTCGCACTCTTCCCCCGAATACCGCGCATACATTTAACGCGAGCGACTACATCCATGCATTCATCGCATATTCTGAAAGGCTTTACATAGTGGTGGAGGGGGTTTCTAATCACTGAGCAAAAAAATGGAGAGAAGACAAATTCGAGCAAATTGATACAATAGCAACAATGGTGAAAACAAAAATGCCATGCACATTACTTTCACTACAAAATCTAGCACTCAATCATCAGAGAATGAGATTTTAAACCAATATGAAAATTGAATATCTGAGGCACAAGCAATCTCTTCACACTTGAAACATATACAATTCAATTCCATGTGGCATACCTCCTCACAAAAATAGGTTGTAAAAAATAGCAAGCCAGCTTACTAATTACCAAAAGTTCAAGTCAAGACTTCTCGTCTCGCTTAAGTTTGTTGGCAGCTTATGGATCATTGGCTTCTAAGCTGCCTCTTAATTCTTTGAGCCCTACTAATTGCAAATTCAAGGATAAAATAAAGCTTGAAGAGGTTCCTTGCAAGACCTCCAAAAGGCTACTTTATCTTATCATTTTGCTTTTGGAACCACTTTCCTTCAGACAATTTCTTGCCTAACGAGTATAGTGAGATCAGTAGATAGAAACGATACGACCCATAGCCAAATGCAAGTTCTTCTACACAGGAAAGGCCCAAGTCTCAGGTGCATTTGCATGTTGGATACAAAGATAAATTCATGAAGCAACAATTCCTTAAAAGCTCCTATATTGTGAGTGCTCTCACTGTTAAAAACACCCAAGTCCATGGCACAACTAGAGAATCATCTAATCCTAAGATATCCAGGCAAGATTGAAAGAATCTTTTAGTCCTAGCTTATAGAATGGTGATTTACAGCTTCCAAAGCCTGCCAGATCTTTTAAAGCAATAGGTAAACAAGAGCAACCATCACAGGAACAGAGGTACAACAGAACTGTTCTTCTAGATATCGACGTCTATGGCTACAATCCAATGTCCCTCCAATCTGTCATAGTATTGTCTTCTGTTGTGACTTAGGATAAATATCGGCGAACATCATTAGCGCTATGGGGTATACCATGTTGGAATGAATTAAGTGTGTTGGTTTGAATCCTGACTTGTGTTGAACAGAGTTCGTGCTCATTCATAGCCCGTGCTAGTTTGGATCTCGAGCTTTGTTGAACAGAGTTCGTGCTCATTTGTAGCCTATGTTCAAACAAGTTTGGTGGAACGAACTGCTGACTAGTTTATCTCTTGTAAATCTATTGAGCAAGTTGTCCCCACGGCTACATGGCAGGATCTCAAGGATCCCACATCCTTGAGTGTCTGATATTTAGCAAGAGCCGATTGTGTAATCTTGGAATACAACTCATTTTGACAAATGCTATTTTTTTTCAAGGGAAAATTACCAAAGTCCCCCTCTAGTTTGTAGAAATTCCCAAAATACCCCTCAAATTTTAGAAATTCCCAAAATACCTTTGTATCTATTTTGGTTGGATTCTTCAATATTTTCTAATCTGTATTCCTTTTTGACAATTGAGATCCATTTTTGAGTGCTTAGCATGTAGTTTGTTACAACTTACCTGGCAATTTTGTTCAAAAATAATGAAGCAATTAGTCTCCAAAGCCAACATAACCAACTCAAATTCTAGCTTTAGCATCTGTATTGATAGACAATCAGTATTCTTATGAAAAGCTACAAAAAGAAATTATCTTTGGAGAAATTTAATCTCAAACTCGGGCGTATTTTGAGAATTTTGGAAAATCTATAGGGTATTTTGGGAATTTAGGACAAAATATCGGGGGAACTTTAGGAACTTTTGAAATTTGAGGGCAAAATAAAGGGGTATTTTGGTAATATTCCCTTTTTGTAAATGACCCTACCTGCACTAGTTTGCTACCACAACCAGTCAGTGCCAGTGCAAAATGGTTGCAACAACAGACCAGGGAGCCACAGGCAAGCTCGACAGAGGGGCTTTTAGCAGTCAAAGATGCTATATCCATGCATAGAGCTCTTGGGTAAGCCAATTTTGTGGACGAGAATTTGGAAGTTTGCTAGCATTGGGCGGGCATCAAAATGCTCACAAGTGCGAGCGGCAGATTGTAGTGGAGGACGAGCCAGACGGGAAGGCCAATGGAGGAGCAGGTAGAGGCGAACACAAGGGGCTCTATTTCTCCGAGCGCATCTCTCAACAAAATGGAGGCTTACTATTGAAAGCCACAGAATCATCTCTCTCTCTCTCTCTCTCTCTCTCTCTCTCTCTCTCTCTCTCTCTCTCTCTCTCTCTCTCTCTCTCTCTCTCTCTCTCTCTCTCTCTCACACACACACACACACACACACACACACACACTGGCTGAAGGCGAGTAGATGGTGTGGTGGGGAGGGAGGTGAAGCATCGTGAGAAGGGGGGAGGAGCACATGCTGACAAGGGGAGGGGAAGGGGGGAGGGCGAGCATGGTGAGAGGGGGATGCCTAGGTGTCTTTGAAGGCTTCTCTGAAAAATGTGTGTGTTTTTTTATGTAGACCCATAACGTAAGGAGGGGCCAATGATTTTAATTAAAAAACTAAAAGCATCAAACGAGGGGCCAATGATTTTAAATAAAAAATTTCAAGAATCAAACAAGATGCTAGCGGTTCAGCACCATCAAGTGTGAAGGAGAACGCCAGTCAACGCAGATAAGCAGAATTGGGTGAGGTGTGGGTGGCGGACGAGGAGGGAGCACGCAAAGCCAAGGGGTCATGGCACCATGATCAAGTAGGTGATAGTCTTGAATTATGCGAGAAGACATGCAAGTTTTTTAATTTGCACGGCTACACTTATGTAGCAACTCATATGATTGCCCGAGTTGTTGTGGGAGTCTGTCATTAATCATATGTCAAGAGTGTGTGAGCTTGATCCATTTGGATAGATTGTCTTTGAGATATGCACCACCGCCATGTGTTGTGAATTCGGCCAGATTACTTTGGTCTTCAAGCTCAAGAAATCATATACTTTATAAACTTCTTTAATCTAGCTTTTCCACAAGCGACAATGAAAGCTCTCGAATGCTAGGTACTCTCAACTACTAATTGATTAAGTTTTCCCATCAATGCTTAGGCTGTGCAGGGCTAGAAAAATACATTTTCTTAACCAATGAAAATAAGGGCAAACTTGAAAATCTCCCAATTTTTAGGTCAAGGTGGAAAGTGCTAGAACACTTGCGGCAAGCTAGGGGCATCTTTTTTGTTCCATGATTGAAATTGGCTCCAAGTTCGGCTCCATGGGATTAGTCATCATGGGATTTGAGTTTGGTTGTGGGGTTAGTTTGCAACAATGGAAACCCCTCTTGTATTTTTGCAATTTGCTCTTTGTAATAAACAATGTCTGAGGGGACTTTCTCGATTATTTCATTGCTCAAAAATACCTGCTCACCAATTTGTATAACCCGTGGTGGAGACATGCTCTCTTGCTATGAAGAGATGTTGAGCAAGGAGCACAATATGGAGATCTTCTTCAAAGCAGGTTTTAACAAAAACACTCTCGCACTATGCACAACATGCTACTTTCACCCATAACTCTTTAGAAAGACAACGGAAGACAATGTGTGAAAGCGGATGTTAGAAAGGGAGAGAAGTTATAACCACTGTTATTGCCTTTAGCAAATTTGAGTACTTTGTTCTATTTTCCTTAAAAAAATAATTACAAAGCATGCATTTGTTATTTTTCATGAAAATTTGTACCAAAAAATGATAGATATGTTATCATTAAATTAATCACACCCACTTAATTAACATAATTATCATGCTTGAAAAAATTAGAGAGAGAGCGATAAATGGGTGACATGACAAAAAAAATTTGTAGATAAAATATACAAAATATTTATAAACCTATGCAATATTGTTTAAGCATATGAGTACTATACCTTTGCCATGCAACCTCATGCATAGTCCCATTCTATGTCGGTGATGTCCTCTCCATGTGACTTTGCTTCGGTCATTCTCTAATGGATCCACTCTGCACTAATGAGATTTGGGAAACATCCAGATGTCAAGAAATTGGGGGTGCCCTCCTGCCTCCATGAGCTTGCTTCCATTCTTCCCTGTCTTGCAAATGCCTTGTCTCTTGCAAATGCCTTGCCTTTGCCATTGTCCACAAGTCCACCCACTTGATCATAACCTTTGCATTGAGGATGCAAAAGTTGTTGATGACTCGGCGTAGATCCATATCCATGTTCAATACTTTTTCCTTTCCACTTGGTAAGTGTGAAGTTGTCTTTGCATCCTCCTCATTTGACCACAGTGAGTCTTTGAGGGATCAACTTGTACCAAATACTCTGAAATGTAAACAAATGTCTCTTGCATGATCTATCCTTCAGCCATGCATGCCTCTACCTGGGCCCATAGTCGCACAAAATCTTTGAGAGTCTTTAAAAACCTTTCTAGAAATAACATCCACCATGCATGCACTACTCCACATATAGCGATCTCCTCGATCACATGAACCAAGAGGTGGACTTGACTAAGAAGAACGGATCAAGGAAATGCATCCGCAATGGCACACATAGTTTCCACCGCAAGCAATTGAGCAGCAGGAATGGCATCTATTTCAATTTCTTTGGAGCTCACAAACCTACAAGATAACATACAAAAGTACACTAAGATAATACACTAGAAGATATAGTGTATATAGAAAACAGAATGGTTAAATAGAGATATGAGGTACCTTACTAACTCCCCGAGTTTGAAAATAGATTCTCTCACTTTCTTGTCCTGGCACACACACATACTCACTCGCAAAATGAACTACAATGTCAAAATATTAAAATACCATATGATTTTAGCCTTGCACAAAATTCAATATTTAAACAAAACAAGGGAGAGGATAGAGAGGAAAGAACAAATTACCTGTAATATCTTGTATCAATCATGGGTCTTCAACCCATACAATTGAAAGATTCCACCTTTCTTTGCCATTGTGAAAGTTCCCTTTAATGACCTCATGTACCCCGTGGGTGTGTGAATAAATGCAATGGAACCCTTCCCTTGATCTAGCTCATCTTTGGTTAGATTTCATGGGGCTCTAGGAAGCACAATCTTCCCATTTGGGGCTCAACGTGAAATGGCAAAGGTGGGGAGACATTTCAAGGCCCTCAAATCCTCCCTAGCCTCCAAAGAGTCCTTTTTGCCCATGTTGTCTAATAGGGTGTGAGCAACATTCTTGGTTATGTGCATGGGATCCAAGAGATTTTGTATTTTTATGTCCTTCAATATGGAAGCCTTAAAAATACGGAGTACATTGGTATACCTTTTGGTGGAGTAGAAGGGGGGGGGGGATCACTATTGTAGTGCTCTTCCCAAATGGTTTTCAATCAAAGAAGAATGAACATAGCATACCAGAAATCTCTCCAATACTTGGATAGTTGTGCATGGTCCACATGAGGATACCCCTCACAATGGCCTCTCCTCTCCTTTGGTAGTGAAAGATCGACAATGGGGATGCCCTACCATAACTCCTTCAACTCCTCACTGAGGGGCTTGAGGTCGGAAATCAATATTTTCCACTTTGTACTTCCCTGGCATAAGCAAAGAGAGAAGTATATTTCCCTTCTTGGTAGTCTTCCATGGTGGAATATTATAGTTGATGATCAGCACGGGCCAGGTGATCCATGATTTAGACTTGGTGCCAAAGGGGTTCACACCTTCACTTGCCAACCCAAGCCTCAAGTATTGAGGCTCTAGCCCAAACTCAAGCCAATGAGTCTTGATGTGCCTCCATGTAGGTGAATTGATAGGGACACGCATCATCCCATCATTTGAGCGGTGGTTGGCCTGCCATGTGGGAAGCTCCCCTATAAACCTACTCTTAAACATGTGTTGAATCCAAACGATAAGTGAAAAATTCCTCAGTACCTTGTGAGGTAGGTGAGACCCGCTCACACTAGTCTTGTAGCATGCTTCTCCGCACATGGGACATGAGGTAGCATGTGCATGTTGATTGCAGTATAAAATGCAATCGTTGATGCATGCATGGATACGCTCATACTCCATGCCAAGTGTGGTGACATACGACCTCGCTCGTCGAAAATCCAAAGGCATGTGGTGATCTTTAAAAGGCATTTTTCCCATAAAACTACAACAAAACAAAAAATTAGTACAAATGCAAGGAGGGACCAACAAGAGAGCACAAAAATCCATAAAAAGAACTTACCCGAGAAGTGCGTCTACACTTGCATTGCTCCAACCAAATTTTTCCTTCAAGTTGAGGATCTCCAACAATGCTCGGAGCACCAAGTACTGGGCACCATCGTAAAGAGATGTTCAAGCACTCGATATTAACATGTCCTCCTTTGCCTGTGCCCATCTAGTGCAGGGTCTACAATCCTCCTCACACATGTTGGCTCATGTGCCAACAATTCTAGCATGTGCTTGTCCTCAACCTTGGAGTGTCCCTAGGACGCGTGTGGAGGAGTTGTCGACGTAGAGCTACTGCCACAATCACCATGCGCCATGCCTTCGCTCAATAGCTCTTTCCGTTGTCTTTTAGCTTTGCATGCCAGAGCACCACCATCGAACACGGACCAATGGGGAGTATCCTCGAGCAAGGGAGGGGTGATGCTCCCATCTAATCGAGCGCTCTAGAGCTCCTTGTTCTCCACATGCTCCAAAGCAATGCGCCTCAAGCAAAGGATTGCCCCTTTACACTTGGTGCAAGGGCAAGGGAGCTTGTCCTTGAGCCATCACCCGCATTTGGGAGAGCCTCGATCATCCCAATTGTCCTACATACACGTGAATTGTAACTAGCTAAACTTTTGTTTTTAATCAAAAAAAATGTGCTCTAAGACATAAAATAGGTAGTATAGAAGAGGGGGAGGGGGAGGGACAGGGAGAGAGAGAGGGGGGCTAAAATTTCAATAGTGAAAGAAAAGAAATGACTAAAGAAACAATTAGAAAATAAATAGGAAAAGATAGAGAAATAAATAAATAAAATTTGTATAAAGAGGACTATTGGTTAGAGTGGAGGTTGAAAAATCATCCCACTGCAACCACACACACAAACCCTATTTCTAAGGTTCATTTTGCACTCTACTCTTTCTAGCTCTCTGCCTCTCTCTCCCTCGCTCTCTCTCTCTGTCCCCCTTCCCCCCCCCCCCCCCCAATTTTCTTATCTCTTCTCTAACTCTTTCTCTCTCAATTTATTTTTTGTTTAGTTTTTTAAATGGCTGATTTTTTCAAACATTCATTTAAACATCACTTTATAGTCACTTTTCTTTTTTTTTTTAACTAGACCTACTTATTTCCACCTACTTGCAGATTCTCATTTTCATAGATAGAATCTCGTTAGATATTGTTTTTCTCAAGCCGAAGGCTATTAGTTTGCCTTAGAAAATGAGAAGTAGAATAGAGCAATCAGATTTTGCCAACATTTGGAGAATCACTCACCGAGACCATCCTAGAAATTTTCATCACCAATGAAATCCGCTTACATTAACTTGAAGAAAAAAACAAAATCAAGGCATGTGCCGACCTAAAGCCTCCTATCATCGATGTGCCCCCTGCTCAGTGTCGACACGCATTTTGTGGTCCTGCCAAGTACTTCGTGTTGTGCTCAAAGCTCTTGCTAGCTTGTCCCTTTCCTCCCCTATGTTGTTTCACTAACTTTTTCTTCCCTCAAATTTTTTAGCATGGACCTCGCATGATTCGAGCCATTTCGGCACTTTTCAAAATCGAGCAGACATACTCACTCGTTCCTCTCTCATACATTAATTAGTCAAATATTCTTTCCTCCCTCTTTCACACACTAATTACCTCCCACGCATTAGCATCAATCTAGCTTAACACTAGAATGGTAACAGGACACTTTTATGTCCTTGCACACTTTTGTGTCCTGTTAAGTGACCATTTTGCTTGAATTATTTGAAGAGTATGAAAATGAATTTCTAGGTGCTATATATCCACAAAGTTGCCTTATGAGCTGAAAAAAACTTAGCATTTTTTTTGGAGTATCGATCTCACCATTAACCTTACTCTTGCACAACATTTTTGAACCTAAACTGTGTGAAAAAACGGGTCCTGTTTTTGGCTTTTTTTCGATTTTTGGCAACTATACCACTCTAAACTTCATGTTTGTGATGTTTAGATGGCTTGAGGTTAGGCCTTCATAGTTCTCAACATATTTTGATGCTTGTAGGGAGAGCTAAGTGTTAAAATTGAAAGTTATGACCAATTTACAAGAATTGCATAATCCTTTTTTTTTCCCAAAATTAGCACTTTTATGATTTTTTGGTGGCTTTCTTGATATCCAAATTCAATTTTGATTATGTAAGTGTAATGTATAACATAAAGCTAATCTTCCTTGAGTTTTGGGGGACCTAATATGCTATATAGCATAGTATATGATGATGGTTGAGTTTTTTGATTGCTGAAGAATACGATACATTTTAGAGTAGCAAGTATAACTTTCTCAACATTGCTATTTTCTTAGTCCAATTGTGTGTATTTTGTAGGTAGTAACCATATCTAATCATAGAGTACAAACTTGGCTAGATATTGAGTAGTTTCTATGGGTTTCTAGAGGTCATAATGCTAAACCCAATTTTTTCATGCTTGCTGTATTTAGCACTTTATCATTGCCCCGAAGGTTCCAATCGTAAGAGATCCATTATCCTTTTGACATAATCCATGGCTCCTTTTGAATCCAAAGGCCCAAAGGGAACTAAGAAAACATGTATATAGTATCTGTATTGAGCGTGACTATAGAAACTTTGATGATAGGTCCGCAAAATGGCAAAAATGCAACTTTTTTGTACCTATTTTTTTGCCCAAAAAATAATTAGTGAGGTAAAATCAACCATATGTTTTGGTCACCAACCCATTGAAGTTAACAGGGCATTTTATCTCATGTCCTACAAAAATCCCCACTCTTATTTATATGCAATCAATCGTAAGAAATTGCTGTTTTGGGCAAAATGCATTGGTCCGTCAACTTTGGAGACTTATAGTGACCAAGGGATGAGAAAAAATACAAGTTTCTCATTTTTTCCATATGTAGTAGTTATTCAAAATGAGTGGATCTACTATGGTTTTGGAATTTTTTCCCAAAACCCTGAAAGGACACTTTTATGTCCTGTTAGGTTACCATTCTAGTGTTAAGGTAATATGAACCTTGTCAATGCTTACAATGCTAAACTAGAGTAACCAAATGAAAATTCATTTTAAATGAACAATGTTTTTGTCTTATGAGACTCATTCTCTTTCTTTTATTGTGCACAAAATTTAAGAAGTATGCATGCTTAGGATCATGTTTGTGGTGATGACGTCTCCCAAACACCAAGTAGAACTTGTCACTCTACTTTGGAAGTATGATATGGACTAAAGAGCACACATGCTTGCGGAAGCTAATTCTCCCAAGCACAAAATGGATTAGTCATCCATTCTGGAATGATTTCATAGGGTAAAAAGGGATCCTCTACCCACTAACAAACATGGACTAATGACTAAGCTTTATCTTCTCTACCTCATAGTCGAGGACGACTGTGATTTCAGAAAGAGGTAATGTCGTAAAAATATAATATCTAACTTTACCAAATGATTTTCTCATATTAAACTGATATTTTAGTATGGGAAGATAAACGGGGAATAAGAGTTAGGATATAGATATGTGCTTCTAGACCTATCTCAACAAGGGACCAAAAGGAGAATGGTTGCATCTCAATAGGGGTCCAAAAGGAGAAGGTCTACCAAAGAGCAATGTGCACTAAGTGCTTCTAGATTTACCTCAGCAAGGGACCAAGAGGAGAGATGGTTACATCTCAATAGGGGTCCAAAAGGAGGTAGTCTATCAAAGAGCAACGTGCATCTAATGGAGCTTAAAAGACCTTAGGGTTAGCTTCATTAAAGACCTCCAAAAATTAGTGTTAAAAAGTCCTTTGACCTTATGCAAGCTAGTGCTAACTTCGAGGTGAGAATCGTATCCAAGCATGAGGTGCTAAGACGCTTAAAGTGGTTATGGGAACCTTGCCCAAAGCTTGAGGTGATTTATGCTTAAATGACTAAGTTTTTTTAAATGTTAAATTCAAAGATAAATTCTCAAGAGGCATGAACGATCCATGCTTGATTGATCAAGGCTTGAAGTATTCAATTAAAAATAAGAAGCATAAAAGACACATGTTTGCTTGATTGACTAAGTCCTTGAAGTATTCAATTCAACCAAATGACTTAATAAGCATAAAAGACACATGTTCAAATGATCCTCCACATGTGGCCCTCATGATGTGCTTGAATGCTATTGGTTAGGTTTTAAAGGGGTATAATGAGAATTTAGATACATAAAAATAAGTAGTTAAGTTATTTCTCTCAAAAAGAAAAAAGAGGACATATATCCAAATGAAATAATAAAATAATACAAGAGAGAGAGAGGTGTGGACCAAGCATGACACACACACACACATTCTCTCATTGTGTGGAGTGCAAAATGCAAGAGCTCCATCTCCTTCTCCAAGCTTGTGGAGAAGTGGAGAGCCTACACCAACACTCTTGGCTATGGAACGCAAATCCAACCACGAGCCATGCTTCAATACTTAAGCTTGCCATCTTCTTCATCTTCATTACTATGCTATTATGCTATACTAAGCAAGAAGAGTGAAGATAAGTGAGGAACTATTTCTTTCTCCTATGGAATATTTCTTCTTCCTCTTCCCTACCCTCAATCCCCGCTAGCTCTCTCCACCTTTGAAGGTGTTTTGAGGCCTTGGGACTGAGGATTGGGATAGTTAATGCTTTTTGCAAAGTTTATGTTAAGCTCATGATGCATGAAGTGTTCCATCTTCATAGCATCACCAAGGTCACAAGGAACACAAAGATTGTATTGTAAAAAGTCTCACTTGATGGGAGAATCTATAATACAAATGTCTTTTGAAGGGGGGACCAGCTCCAAGTAAATCCGGTCCTCAACTATTGTCATGTTCTCTAATACTCTCTCTCTCTCTTGCAAAAGTATTGTTCATGCCAAGTTAATTAAGTACTATGTTTATGTTGCTACCATCAATTAAGTTCACCCTCCATGTTCTCAAAGTAATCTCACAAAAATGCTCACTCTAATTCTCTTAATTCCGCTAGTCTCAAAGTTTAAAGGCCATTCTCATTACAAGGACAGATCATTTTCACGCCATCTGTAGATTCTCATACACTCGATGTGTAAGAACTGTATATAAAATTCAAAGATCGTGCCCAATCACGTGTGCTACATCGAGGAAGAAATGTATGCTCAATTTTTGAATGCCTTTGACCAACGTTTCTTGACACAATGGTTGAAGGGGTGTATCAAAATATTTTTGAAAAATAAGCAATCAAGCGTACGACACACACGGCGGATAATGTCACAAATCCATACATGAGCTATCATGGTGGGTCGTGGCAACATGGGAGATGGAGAGTGGGAGTAGGAAATGCAAGAAAAGACTAAGCAAGTCGCAACAAGCTCATCCCACAGTCAACAGCATGAATCTCAGGCCATGCAAACTCCCACACACTATGGTTTGGGAGGCAAAGCGGCCTGGAAAGATAATATGTAAGTTATTGTTAATTGTGGAAGTTTGGATAAGAAGGTGTTGTAGCTTATTGAACTTTTATGGTTATTGTTAACTTAGAAAAATATCAGATGGTCAAGTATCGAGAGAGATATACAAAATTTGATACTTGGCAATGGTTGTTGGAAAACCATCATATTTCTTGCGAGCAATTTGACTAAGCAGTCAAAATGCTACAAGCGGTAAGTGTAGATAATGAATATTATATTAAAAGTTAATTTGGGTTATTGATTTATCTCATTTGTTTTCGGTTGGTGTCGAGTAAGGGCGAATCCAATGTATGCAGCTCAAGATGAGGACGAGGAGGATTAGGATAGATAAAAATTTGTTATGTACTCCTCTTCTACAAGCACAGATGTGGCACAAAAACCCTCATATTTTGTATATAAAACTCATTTGAAAATTTATCTTTATTTGTAATTTTTTTAAGGTATTGTTCTTTTTTGCCTCAACTTATAAAGATAAGGTATGAATTGTAATTTGAAAGTTTTTTTTAACACTTTTCAAAATACAATTGATCTTTCATATGTTGGTGGCCAAATGAGCATCTTTATGTTTGAAAATCCGTGTAATGGTAATAAACATGATAATGTACGTGAGAATAGGCATAGTAATAATTGTGGATATATTACCGCAGCTATTACCATGCATATTACCGATAAACCACTACCGAGTACGTTCTCGCTACTATTACCGCACACGCAAAAAAATATCTCTAGTTTCCTTTGTTAAATTGTGGCAATGCTAGCGGTTCTGGAGTTTTCATCATAGTGACTAAATCTCTTAGGCCTCTTTTGCATGAATCATCCCAAGTATTGTACTTCATCATATCAAGAACCTTGCTATTGCTCCAAGTTCAGAAGCCTTGCTATGTGAACCCTTTCGTTACTCCATCAATCTTGTGTCTTACTATTGTGTAATAAAGAAATACATATGGGGGTAGTGACTTTGGTGGTTATGGGTCATCGACTCTCTATTGTGCAGGAGAAATCTAGCTCCACCTTTTTAGATCTTTGGTGGTTGCCAAGGGAGAAAAGGTCGGTACACTTTACTTGTGTACTATTAGCACACAATCTTCAACTTGTGCAATAGCTACAGAAGTCGAAAGTGCGGTGTGGCACTATCGGCTTGGGCATATGAGTGCCAAAGGAATGCAAATCCTTCAAAAAAAAAAAGCTTCTACCAGGTTTGAAACAAGTTGACTTAGAGTTCTGTGAAGATTGTGTTTATGGTAAACAAAAGAAGGTAAAATTTCAAAAATCAAGAAATGAAAGAAAAAGTAAAAAACTTGAGTTGGTTCATTCTAATGTTTGGGGCCCTGCAAGTACACCATCACTTGGTGGCTCATTGAACTATGTAACATTCATAGATGATTTGACTAGGAAAACATGGGTTTATGTAATGAAGAATAAATCTTATGTGTTTTCCATATTTCAAAGGTGGAAAGCCTTTGTGGAGAATGAAACAGGTACTAAGGTTAAATGCCTCAGATCCGACAATGGAAGCAAATATTGCAGCCAAGCTTTTGAAATCTTTTGTGCTAGCAATGGAATTCGGAGGCAAAAGACAACCCCAAGGACACCTCAACAAATTGGGATTTTGGAATGGATGAACAGGACAATCATGGAGCGAGCACAAATCTTGTGGCTACATGCAGGCTTACCACTTGAGCTTTGGGCGGAAGCAGTAAGTATGTTTGTGTATATCAATTGATCAACCAGTCACCCTCAACAACATTGGATGGGGGAGTTCCAAAGGAGGCATGGACAGGTAAACCGATGAATTATTCATTTCTCAAAGTGTTTGGGTGTGACGCTTTCATGCACATAGATAGAAGCTTAAGGTCAAAGCTAAATGCAAAGTCCAAAAAGTGTTTCTTCATTGGCTATGGAGAAGGTGACTTTGGGTATCGCCTATGGAATCCTGAAGATGGTAAAATCTTTAGGAGTAGGGATGTAATTTTTAATGAACAAAATATGTACAAAGATTGCTTGGAAAGAAAACAAACAAAAGAAACAGGTGATGAGTACATGGAGCGCTTGAGGATGGTGAAGACTTAAGGAGTACAAACTGTGACAACGTACAACAACGTTAACCAAATGAGGAACCTCAACCTATTCTCTGAAGATCTACAAGAGCAAGTAGACCTCCAGAAAGGTTTATTCCTTCCTTCAACCATCTCTTGATCTCAGATTCTGGAGACCCGGAATCATACGAGGAAGCTATGCAACACGAATCCAAAGAAGAATGGATAAAGAGCATGCAAGTGGAGATGGACTCATTACATCGCAACCAAACATGGGAGTTTGTTGAGTTGTCTAAAGGTAAGCGGGAACTTCAGAACAAATGGGTGTATAAGCTAAAGGAAGAAGAAGGTGTGAAGAAAAGGTACAAGTCTAGGCTTGTGGTAAAAGGGTTTTCTCAAAAGAAAGGCATTGACTTCAATGAAATATTTCCTCATGTTGTAAAAATGAACTCAATTAGGCTTTTCTTAAGCCTTATGACTGCTCATGATCTAAATCTTGAGCAAATGGATGTAAACATAGAATTCCCTCACGGTGACTTAGAGGAGGAAATTTACGTGCTTAAGGGGTATGAAGTAAAAGGTAAGGAGAAAATGGTTTGCAGATTAAAGAAGAGCTTGTATGGTTTAAAGAAAGCATCAAGACAATGGTACTTGAATTTCGATCGATGGATGCTTGATCATGGATTCAAAAGGTACAACTCAGATCATTGTGTCTACATGAAGAATTTGGGAGATGGAAAGTTCATCATCCTAATGTTGTATGTTGATGACATGCTGATTCCAAGTGCTAACATGCAGGACATCAAAGACCTAAAAGAAGAACTATCTAAATCTTTTTCAATGAAAGATTTAGGTGCTGCAAAGAGGGTACTTGGTATGAAGATATAAAGGGAAACAACGAAGAAGACAATGAAGCTATCTCAAGAGGATTGCATCAAGAAGGTACTAGACAGGTTCGCAATGCAAAATGCAAAAATGGTTTCTACACCTTTGGCTGGTCACTTTAAACTAACCAAGGATATGTGTCTAAAGACATAAGAGGAGATATCCTATATGTCTAAAGTTCCATATGCTGCAGCGGTAGGCTCGGTTATGTATGCTATGGTCTGGACAAGGCCAGACATTGCACATGCAGTGAGAGTTGTAAGTAGGTTTACAACCCAGGTAAAGAGCACTAGCAATCTGTGAAGTGGATACTTAGGTATCTAAAAGGGACAAAAACAAATGCTTTGTATTTTGGAGGAGCTGATATTTTTCTTCAAAAGGGTATGCTAATGCAGATATGATAGGTGACAAAGATACTCAAAGAAGCACTACTGGCTATATCTTCACGGTTGGAGACATAGCAGCAAGCTGGGCTTCAAAGCTACAGAAAGTGGTCTCACTTTCTACCACGGAAGCAGAGTATGTAGCAATGAAGGAGGCAAGCAAAGAAATTATGTGGCTTTATAGATTCTTAGAAAGAGTTTGGATTCAAACAAGGCAATTGTGTCTTGTACAGTGATAGTCAAAGCACTATCCACCTTGCAGAGAACTCAACCTTTCATTCAAGGACAAAGCACATTGCGGTGAGATATCACTTCATACAAAGAAGGACAACTAAAGGTAGGAAAGGTGCATACAAGTGAAAATCCTGCAGACATGTTTACAAAGGTGGTCAAGAAGGAGAAGTTGAGCTTTTGCTCATTTTCAATCAGCATTCACGAATAAGAAGGTAGGATGGAAAGCAGTCATAGGTTTGGTGTGGAGATTAGTCTCCAAGTGGGAGATTGTTAAGTATGGAGCCTGATTTACCCCTTGTAATTTTTTGTATTAAAAACGCACATTTTTAAGGCCCTCGTTATGAGGAGAAGCCATCGTGCGTGAAGAAAAATCACTCGCTGGAAACCAAAATCACTCGCCGGAAACCAAAATTTTCACTGAAATATTATGGCTCGGAAAGTAGTCGAAAAACGACCAGCCAGTTGGCCAGTGGCCGGTAGTCAATGGCCGGTTGCCGGTGGTTGGAAGTCAATGGTTGGTGGCTGGTGGCCGAATTCAATGGTCAATAGCCGATTTCAAAGGAGGACTTGTCTTCTCAAGGGCGGCCACACATGGGCGGATTGGAGGGTCCGATTTGGACTTATCTACACAAGGGTGGCTATAGATGGTTGCCTCTCATGAGAGAGGGAAGCCCTTTTGGCCTATAAAAGGAGGCCTCTTCCACACACAAAAATGGATTGTGAAGCATTGTGGTGCATTGTGAAGTTGATGTGAGGTGGTGAGAGTGAAGCAAGGTGGGCTCCAAAAGGGTATAATCCCTTTGTAATCTACTTCTTGTTTTGAAGTACTAAAGCCATTGAGTGGTTGCTTTCTTGTGAACGTAGCCCGCATTGGGTGAACCACATATATTGTGAGTACTCTCTCTCTCTCTCTCTCTCTCTCTCTCTCTCTCTCTACTCTATAATCTCGTGTGTGTGAAAATTATCTCTCTCCATTAAGTAATCTACTCAATTATCTACTTAGCTACGTCATATTTCCTAACACTAATCAATACATGGATGATCCAATTTGGGATCCTATTCTATCGATCCCACTGATAATGTGCATGTGTTTACCCTTTATGCCCGTCTACAAATTCTTGAAAAGTTGCTAATGCTCCATATTAATTATGCTAGGAATATTGAGCCTATAGAAAGAAGGGAAGAGTGTATAAGAGAATTCGAGGCTATTCTATCGAGTGTTGGTCTACATGGTGGTGCAATTGAGCTATCAAAGAACAAGAAGGCATCTAGAAGTACACATGACCGCCCTAATAAAATATGTATAGGTGGTACTAAAACTACACATTTTCTTTTAGACTATTATGACTCCCAAAGTCCCACTGAGTTTTAGCTTTGGAAAAAGATGCGTAACATTACCACCTACAGAGGTAATGAAGCACACCTTAAAATTAAGCATGCTCATGCGTGGTAGTCTATTGATGATATTCTTCATCTGTTTGAGAAGGCAAAGCTAACTTCTGATGAGATATCCACCTTGAAGTTTGTACTCAATAGTTTCACAGCGCAAATAATTGATGCCTAGGGAGAAACACATATAACACATTACATGGTGGGTTGAACATGTGGTCTCTATAGTCAAAATGCGTCTGTGTTTGAACTAAAGTTGTTCTTTTTAGCACATTCTTCAAGCCCGAACGAGTATGCACTCATATCTTGCACCACATGGATGATACACAAGAGAAAACCACTACACACATCCATGTCACCACCACCACTCACATCATAAAAAATTTGCAACGAGCACCTCATGCAAAATAATGGCTTCAAATCCACAACCTCAACCACATGTGGAAAACCCAACACCATAATCCGCTCGAGATGCCCAAGAGCCTCCCCAACCTTCGAATCCACATGATCAAAACACAATGTGGCACATTTTTGGTGATCTCCCATCATTACATCATGCTAACTGCACACATCTGTCTCCCCCATCAATCTAATCTGTAAATAGAGTCACACAAGAAACACGACCAAGTGAAGAAGACTACAAGGGTCCATTGTTAAATGAGTAGGTTTCACCTGTTGTCGCATCACCTGGCGCTCAAGCAACCGCAACATCTACACCGCAAAAATTTTCTTAGTGCCTCAAACAAAAGGTGATCAAAGTAATACCACGTGACCCCATTTTTGAATCATGAGAAGCTAAGAGAAGGAAGAGAAATAAAGAGGGAAAAGAAAGAGGCAGTTGAGAGAGAAGCACAAAGAAAGCAAGAAGCATAGAGAAGATAGAGGGAGCAGGAAGAGTGGCAGAGAGCCAAGACCGAGAGAGCCCACCTAGCAAATTTAGAAGCACGGGCAGAGGCAGAGAAGAAGACGGTAGAGGATAGAGCTCGAGACATCCCACAAACAGAAGCTGGGAGCTCTAAGCCTTCAAAAATTCATGAGAGAGAAAAAAATATGCAAAAAAGAAGGACAAAAGAGCAACGGGTTGAGGAGGACATAGTAAAAAAATGACCCTCATCAATGGGCCAAACAAACACCTCCTCTGCCACTGCGAGCAACAGAAAAGAAAAGGAGATGGAGGCCAAGAACAATTGCTTTGAGGGAGATTGGAAATATCAAAAGAGCACCAAGCCAATTATACCAAAAGCGGCCTTCTCTTAGGTGGTGAGAGAAATAATGGACAAATATAGTGATTTCGTGATCCATATACAACGTGTAGCTTTATTGGCCCTACAAGATACCGTCAATAACATTTTGGTGTAGCTGTTCTAGGATGGTGTTTCTTGTATGGTGAATGCAAAGTGAGTAACCCTAAAAAACATTGATTTAGCTCTAGCAATCAATTTGCAAAATGAAGGGTGCCTACATAAGAATTAGTTTATCCCATGTAACCTCTCTTTATGACTTTTGTAATCTTTTCATATAATATCAATGAATCGAATGTCTAGCATTTTGTGAAATTGTAACAATTGATTATGTGTATTGCATTCTTTTAGTATTTGAATTTGTCAAGTTGTTAAATCTAAACTCCCTCCCCCAATCAAGCACCCAACGGTCAGGGGGACACCATCGGTGAACTTTTGGAGAAATCAGACAATGAGGGAACCGTATGCAGGTGGCAAGACACCCATGACACACACAAAAAAAAACCCTATGTACCACGACATGCAAGCCCTCTGCATTCCATGGTGTATATGGATTTTTTTTGCATCCGCCAACCCCGTCGAGTGCCACGTTGCGTCGTGGGGTTCTCACAAAGTTCACCAATGGTGCTTGATTGGGGGCCATTTTGTACAGGCGTTGTGGTAATGAAAATTTTTGGACAATATGAACAAAATAAAATATAAAGTATAGACTGTTGACAAAAAACAATAGAAAAGACAAAATTATTCTCTATTGCTTTGGTAATTACATCATGGCTGATTAGTCTTTCTACAAATCACATCCATATGGAGCATATGGCTGACCTAACACCAAGGGTTTTTACAATTTCTTTTGGGTTTGTCAACCCTTGACCTAGGCTTAAGGCACAATGGGAGAGGACTGACCTAGGGTGCTTACCTATAAAGGCATACAAGGTTGCCTCTCAATCCACCAATATATATTTGTGAGCATTAAGGGTGAGGGAATCTTCAGCAAGGATGGCACTTAATGATTTGCACTTGAGCAGCTCCATAGTACCATGCTTGGAGAACTCTGTGTGAGAAAATCAAAGAATCAATGGTCCCAGGTGGCTCAGCTAGTTCCACAAGGAGCTATCCCTACCCATGGGCATGTTGTGAGAGCCTCCAGTTTGCATTGCAAACTTATTAAAATGGTATGTCGTCTGCAAAACATTTTAAAGGACTTTAACACTTTTTGTAGGGAACCATAGACAATTGATTATGTTAAAAAAATGTTTACCTCAGTGTTTTCATCCATCTCCTCAAGAGTTTTCCTCATAAGGTTGATGCTAGAGCGATCATCTCCACCCATAGGAATCATAGGTTTGTGTGGACGGAAAGCGCTTTCTAGAATGCTGTCATAAAAGGAGGAACATGATTTGATTTACTTGCCACCATTTTCACCAACCTCTGTTTATTTTCACTGGGGAGGAAAGCGACGTTCACTGAGGGAGACTTTGGTCTTCAAAGTCAATTTGAAACTTGACCTTCTCTTCCTTTCCACTGGTATCCTTCATGCCCCATATATAGCAATCACTGAGAGCAACTCATCTTCTTTGAGTCCTAGTGTTTTGGCAATGTTGACAAGGAACAAAAATTGACGGCCATCCACCACCACTGCATGCAAAGTGAGAATTTGGAGGCCAAGAACTTCCTCCAACACCTCGTTTCCATATCATCTGATCTTCCTCCTTAGTGGAGCTGGGCTCTTGCAAGAGGACGAGTGTGATAGATGCTTCACCCTGCTCATCAACCTCTTCAATATCTTCATTTGATTCCTCCACAATGGTCATAGGCAGTTTCTTGCTAACCTTTTCCTTTGATTTTCCCTTCTCTGTGCCCTCAACCACAAGTAAGATGAGAACCATGTCCCAAGAAATGAATTGGATGTCTATGCACCCCATGCCTAAGTCCATGAGGTCATCCTCATCCTTTGTCCTACAGTCTCAGTTAGTGAGCCCTTTAATAAACCTCAATAAGAGAAAGTGAAATTTTTTGTCGATGACGTAGAGGCATTTGAGGAAATCCACTGACAACCACACCATGTCAGATCCCTCGAACATTATGGCATATTCTTCCATGTGATGCGCCATGTACTCAAGAAAGCTTTGGAGCACCTTTGCATGCAGGTTGGTAGTGGCTTGCATGCCGATTGTCTCCTCAAACACAGTGACTAGTTCATGTGCTCGATCTGCAAGTCCTTCCTTTTCCAGTTGTGCAAGAAGCGCATCACAAGACGTTGAAATGTGTTTGATCGTGAAGAAGATGGCAAGAGAGCTTAAGCATCAAAAGACACCGACGTTGAAGGCATCGCACTCCAAATCAATGAAAGCACACATTTCAATCAAAATCTTGAACAAATTAAAAATGAAAAATTCAAAACACCATATTCATTAATGGGAGTGGAATCCGCATCAGTCACAATCTTTTACAAAAATACATCGCAAAAATGCAATGTTCTCACACAAAAAGCTCTTCTCTTTTCTGGAACAAGCAACCTTTTTGTTGCCACTATAAAGAGGTATTTTTTAGGCAAGGTATATTTGAGATTAAGATACTTGCAAAGATGACTGAGGTGCTAGGTGTTATTCACTGAGATGTCATGCACTGCATTGTCATGGACGCATATTTTTAGGTCAATTGATTCTCTGGCACCAACATTAGAGTCCAGTGCCTCCCATTCTCCCATCATCAACTTCCATCTTCTATAGGGAAAGATTATTGACAAGCTTGTTTTGCAATATGGTATCTTAACACCACATTCTCATCAACTACAAAGCACTTAACTCTATCTCCCTGGTGGTTGACCACCTTGGTCTCCCATCCAACTGCAAGGAAGTCGTTCATCGCACTTCCCCCTTAGCAAGTCCACATTGTTGGTGTCTTGTGAACACTCTAAAATCGAAATATATACACAAACACATGAAGCGACATAAATCATGTTAGCAAGCTCAGAGGATGTACAACCATCATAGAGCAACTTTCCAAGGTCAATGTGAATGAGGACTCAAAGGTTCTTGTGAAGGGCTCTATTGGCTCCCACTCTAGAAAATCAAGTGGAAAAACATCTACAAATATGAACAAGCAATGGAAATCTTACAGTCATCAAAAGAACATATACGACAAAAATAAAAAAAAGACAATCTAGAAACTTTACAGAGGAGTGAAATTACTGTTTTTAGGAAACCTTCATGGAGCCAATGCTATCTTTAACCTCAATTGTGAAGCAGCATACACATGCTGCACCTTTACAAGTTGCTTTTCTTCTTGGGTTTTCTTGAACTCCATGATTATTCCCTTCTAGAGGTGTGCTTGAGAAGCCATGTGTCTCCTTGAGACCTTGTGTGCACCTCTTGAGCTGATGCGCAACATTGTCACCCACACCAACCATTTGAACTCCATTGTCACCCACCATCCATGAAATGGAGTCAATAAGACTCCTAGCTCATTGAATACCTGATGATTCCATCAGGAATAGTAGCACAACCTACACACAAACACTTAATATTAATATATGCACATCTGCAAAGATTACTGATTGTACACAAAGATGGTTAATGCCTCTTATTGGTATAGTGTTCCACATGTAGGCTAGCTAAATGATGAAGTTAATGTGAAGAATCTATTGAGGGAAGTAGATCCACTCTAGAGAGCTTAATGGAGAAGAAGCAGGAAGTTTGTTGAGGAAAGAAAAAGGGAAGATCTAGCAAAAGGATATGCTATAGATTTTCAGCTCTAGCTAGAGGTGTGTGGTGAGGTTCATGGAGCAGTGGATAAGTTCAGCTTGAGGGGAATGCAACAAGCTTGAAGAGGGAAATTAGGTTCAAACTTCTACTGCAGAGTTTTTTGGGAGGGAAAAGTCACATTGAGGAAAGAGATGCAACTTGCAAGGTGGAGTGAAGAAAAGTGAGAGATGGTACATAAGAGAGAGAGGGAGGGAATGATCAACACGTGTTTGGAAGAGAGAGGGGGGGGGGGGGGGAGGGGGGGAGAAACTAGTAGCCACTAAGGAGAGAAAGGATTGGTTTTTACCCGAACTTTTTAGAGAAAAGTTCAATTTCTCTGAAAAGTTCAGTTTTTTAAATTAATAAGAGACTTTCTCTTTAAATTTTATAAAAGAGTACAAGTTTGACCACTTACTTTTAGGCCTTGCCATACCCACCATTTAAATCCACATGGCATCCACCCATTTTCCCCTTCCATAATCTTATTTTTAATCCCATGTCAAATAAAGAGCCCCCCTTAGACCCCATTCCCTTCCTAATGCTAGTAGTAGATATAATTGTACATTATTTGGCCAGTGGCTCGTAGAAAAAGTAAGTAGAGAGTAATTTTTCTCCCTTTCAGTAGATAACTGATTGCATACCTGTAGCTTCATTCTAAGAACCGAGATAGAAATCATCATACATAGTAGGGAGAGGGTTTTATTCGACAACGAGAAGCTTCAGCTAAATCTTGGTTATCATGGGCTATTTTAGTTAGGCAATATTTCAGCTTGTAATTGAGAATACTTGGTTTTTGCTATTATATAGATGTCTTTGACCATTGATTGAAGGTGGGTTCCTTATTGAATATGTCTTGCTACTACTATAGTAGCGATGCATAGTGAGTCATACACCACGATGCCCTAAGTGTTATGCCATTCCCAAAGATGATCTAGATTGCATTATTGTAGCCCTGTAAAGAGAATGATCAAGATTTGGTAGAGAGAGAGAGAGAGAGAGAGAGAGAGATGAGATGCTTGTGCCCATTAGTGTAGTCATTTAAAATTGTGCACCAAATAGATTTATAACCGCAACCATAGTTTTGTCTAGCAGCCTTTTCAGTGGATGCTTGCAATATGAACCCATCAAGTACTCGTGCCAATAACAACATGCAAGAGGGCCATTGAGACGCCACCACCTTTTCTCAAGATGGTGTCGTGTGGGCTTTTAGAGCTAATAGCAACAACCCTTCAAAAAATAAGCCTTGGCCGCCCTTCATCCCATGTATTTTGGAATTCAACAGTGATGGTTGAAGTATGCACTCGGGGGGTTCACCGTTCAGTAGCCCCCTATATAACGTGCGTTCACGGGATATTAAAAAACCCCTCTTTTAACATGTCTGAATGAATAAAATGACCCCTTTTTTTTGGATTTCTTTTCCAAAATTAAATATAAAGTCCCCTTATTTTAATGTATCTCTGTTAAATTTAGCCTAAATTTTTTGCATTTTAAAACCCCTCCTTTCAAACTCACGTTATACATTAACATGATTACATAGTGCACCCCCCAAGAGTATGCACTTCATAACATGCGCCGTCCTTGGTGACCTACAGGCTAGACTCTAGTGGCAAATATTGACCTTTTGCCACATTGACTTTTGGCAACCTGCCGATTGAGGTAAGGGGTAGTTGCAAACAAAGAATATTGTGTAGCAAGTAAAGCCATCGGGATGTTATCAATACTAGTGTGTGGAGCTGGGTAACGAGGGTTGTTTTTTAGTAGATCCTACGATACACATGTAGTGGTGTCGGCATCTTTTCCCATGGTATATCACCTTATGCATAAACTACTAGCTCCAGAGGCTGTAGCCATTTGTGGATTACTCCATTGTAGATTTTGCCATTACAAAAGGTGGAGAAATCCACGACAAAAAAACTATGCAGCTTACGACTTGAACAAACAACAACCGTTAAGGTTTCAATAACTTGTATAAAAAAGAAAGCAGGGAGACAGGGAGAGAATCCCTTTGAGATCTTCCACTGTTTGTTTCCAAATGCAATGTTGTGACCTTCATCGTCCAATTGTCCTGTAGAGATCAAATTTTTGCGAAGAGAAGGAACATGCCTAACATCTTTAAGATTCCATTCATATCCGTTTTAGCAGCTTTGACACAGGCTTGTTGTCTTGAGGATCCAACTCTTTCTTCTTCTTGGACCAGCAATCCTTCTTGACGTGGTCCTTCTTGCTGCAATTCCAACTACAAGAACTGACTTTGTGCGTGACTTGCTCCTCCTTGAGCTATCACGACCCTTTTGGTTTTTGAACCTCTCCTTAGGCCTTCCTCTTGTCTCCACTGACAGTGTAGCACTTGATGATTCTCATGTGCTTCTCCTTCGCATTTCCTCGCTTAGGAAAACACCCACAACATCATCAAACTTAAGAGTATTTGTGCGAGAGATAGGATTACTTATAGCCATCACAAGACTGTCCCAACTATCCGGTAGAGATGATAGTATAAGGAGAGCTCGCACTTTGTCATCGAAATTGATTTTCACCGATCAACGTTGACTTATGTTGGTGTTAAAGTCATTTAGGTGTTCTCCAACTGAACCATTCTCTGCCATCTTTAGATTGAACAAGCACTTCATGAGAAATACCTTATTGGATGCCGATGGTTTCTTGTAGAGGCCGTCAAGTGACTTTATCAAGTCCTCCGTGGTCTTCATCTCTGAAACATTGAAGGCCATCGTTGATGCCAAGCTTAATCGGATTATTCTCCATGCCTTTTGATCAAAGACAATCCATGCTTCATCTGCCATCATTGCGAGCTTCTTTGCAAGACCGCCTAGTGGCAAATAAAGGTCCTTTTGGTAGAGATAATCTTCAATCTGCATCTTCCAGTGTTGGTAGTTCTTGCCGTTGAACTTCTTGATATTGAGCTTCCCTTCCTCCGCCATTACTCCCACTCAATTCAAGGAATCCTTTCCTTGAGATACTTTAGCTATGAGCAAACCTTGCTCTGTTACCAGTTGTTAGGAAATATGACGTACCTAAGTAGATAATTGAGTAGATTACTTAATGGAGAGAGATAATTTTCACACACAAGAGATTATAGAGTAGAGAGAGTGAGAGAGAAAGAGAGAGATTACGCGCAATATACGTGGTTCACTCAATGTGGCCTACGTCCACGAGAAAGCAGCCACTCAATGGCTTTAGTACTTCAAAACAAAACAAGAAGTAGATTACAAAGGGATTATACCCTTTTGGAGCTCCCGCCTTTCTTCACTCTCACCACCTCACATCAACTTCACAATGCACCACAATGCTTCACAATCCGTTTTTGTGTGTAGAAGAGGCCTCCTTTTATAGGCCAAAAGGGCTACCCTCTCTCATGAGAGGCAGCCATGTGTAGCCGGCCTTGTGTAGATAAGTCCAAACTGGACCCTCCAATCCGCCCATGTCTGACCGCTCTTGAGAAGATAATTCCTCCTTTGAAATCAGCCATTGGCCATTGAATTTGGCTACCGGCCATTGGCCATTGATTTCTGACCACCGGCCAACGGCCATTGACTACCGTCCACTGGCCAACCGGTCGATCGTTTTTTGACCACTTACCAACCTCCGTCCTGTCATAATATTCTGACAAAAATTTTATTTTCCGGTGAGTATTTTTCTTCACGCACAATGGCTTCTCCTCATAACGGGGGCCTTATAAATGTGTGTTTCTAATACAAAAAATTACAAGTAAATCAGTCTCCATACTTAGCAATTAGGGGGTACACTTTGGTCACAACTCACGATACCTTGAAACCATTGGTGTAGTGCTTTACTCACCGTTTTTGTAGTAGGCACACCTTTTGCAGAGTTGACTCCAACTTCACCACCCTTTCCCTTACCATCATTTGACTTGCTGGCCTTTGCATCTTTGTCCTCAATTCCCATAGAGACTTTATTGTGGCAGCAATAAATGCATGGAAAGAGGGTCATTGCACCTTGTTTGCACCACCCTAACATACACTTGAGAGCTTTCAAGTCTCTTGCCAAATGCAACTCGTCTTGGAACGTACCCAAGCATGAAACATGTGATCTTTGTCGTTCATGTTGTTGAACGACGTCAACAATTGGCGTGTGATTGAAATACCATTTCACATACTCATGTGTCTCATGTGAGAGATGAAAAGCCACCAACCACCAAATATTCTTCTTTGACTGAGCACCAAAACACGTTTTTTCATTCTCGTTAGCATCTAGCTCAACATCGATGCCCACCAAGGCCCTGTTCATCAGTGTATCTCCTACCCTTTTCAGTCATTGACCTTTGACAATCCAACGCTCATCAAGCTTCATAAAAAATATAACTTTTCCATCACAGTCTTCCTGTGTCAATCCATAAAATCTTATCATTGACTCCTGGAACTTCAACAAGTCTACACATTGTTAAACTTGTTGCGGCAAAAGGATTTTATGTCTTCTAATGGCATGACATCCTCCATATATTCAAATGCACTTAACAAGCTTACAACATCGTTATTGGAGTATTTTTTGGCGTATATTTTGCAACACTTACAATGTAAGGTGTTGGCAGCAACCTAAACAGTTCTTTAGCAGTTCTTTTGTCATGTGTCCTTGTGTGACGATTTTGTACATAGATTCATAGGCCTTGAAACTTATTCCTACATTGTCACACACCTCCATCCTCTCCTGATGCGACACAATGCTCTTTAGTTTACTAAAATACTCCCGCAAAACTTTGGCAATGCCAGTATTGGATGGATCATCCAATAGCTCCACCAACTCCTTTGGTTTGATGATATGCTTTAGTAGAGTACATCCTGTTGTTTGAGCATCAAAATTGATTCCCATCATCATTCGAGCCAAATTCCAACATAGTGAAATAAAATTATAGCAACGTGCAAAAAGTGTAGAAAATCAAAAGCTTGCAATCTTACCCTTACCTAGTTTGATGGATACATTTCTTTCGAGCTCCACCACTTGAAGATAGCATAGACATTGCTTGTCTCTTGCACTTACGAATGTGGTAGCCCAAGGGATCGTGTATGAGATTATCAATTCACAAGCGCATACTACGTGCATTGTACTACAGTTGACCGTAATTTTCCATCTGGCGCTCTTGCTCATTTTTTTATTGCTCTACTTTTTTATTAAGTTTCGCCATCTCATCAGTTGCTTCGTCTTCTCAATGGCTTCCTCTCTGACTTGCTGAATTTCCTTCATGTACTTCTCTTGCAATGCCAAATATGTAGCAAATAGCTGTTTTCTTGCTTCCCTTTCATTGATGATAGTTGTCCAGCAATAGCCAAACATGTTGTCTCATCCAGCTCCTACAAAATGCAGTAGCTCAATGACATTCCAAAAGGGTGGTGATGCATTGGTCATTGAATTGCTATGGTAAATATGAAAATCAACCCATAATTTTATTGCCTCGCATCCAATGTTCCATAGCTGATCTATAGCATTTCGATTAGATGTGCCAAGTCACACAGTAGCGTACTTCTTCTCCAAATCAGCATTTAATCGATATCATTTTGCCTTATTTAGTAATGTCTTGCAATTGAAAGGGATTGAATGGCATTTGTATTAGCTAATCAAGCAAATTAAAGAGTGAAGGTGTAATGGTGACTGCTACAAGCAGAGGAATCCGGGTATGGAGGGAAGAAACAGGGAGTACTCAGAGATGAGAAAAGAATTATGTTGTGGAGGGATGAAAGAGAAGGAGTGCAGCTTAATCTTCTTTGAATTCAAATTGTTGATCATGAGTGTTTTAGAGAGAGAAATGTTGCTACACACAGAGGTAATGGAGTTTTCCATTGCTTTTATGTGGAGTTGGAGTGAGAGAAGCATGAGAGAGAGAGAGGGAGTGGGAGAGAGAGAGAAATACAATAAAGGAAGTGAGAGAGAGAGAGAGAGCAAATCTGCAACCTTGGAGAATCTGCACTTTTTGTCAAAAGTAGGCAGCATAGAATGTCCCTTCAATAATTGGGAGAGAAAAGAGAGAGAGAGAGAGAGAGAGAGAGAGAGAGAGAGAGAGAGAGAGAGAGAGAGAGTTGGCTCACATTTTAGAGAGGAACACAATGAGAGAATGTGAAAAATCTACTTTTATGGCAGGGGGACTGAAAAGTGCTTCTTTTAATGAGATCTAAGTGAGAGAGATGATTTAACTGCTAGAGAGAGAGGTGAGGGGTGGAAAAAAGACATTTTAAAAATTAAATACCCACCTCTCTTTTTTGAGTTAAAATAGTCCTTCGAAAACAAAACATAGAAATTGCATTTTTTAAAATCTAAGAAATAGGCATTTTTTCCCTCTCTTTTAGGCTTGGTCAAACTTGACTTAAGCTTTAAGCATTTCCTTAAGCAGCTCCTATACCCCATTCAATTCCTAATGGTGATGTGATGTAATGGGATTTGCAAATTTTCCTCTGCTATTATTTTTAGTGTTGCACCATACGGTACTGACATTGTTATTGGATATTGCTTGATACTACCTCATTTTTTTGCTTTTTTATGAAAAATCTACTAATGTTTCTACTACTTCATTATGGAAGCCAATTTTAATTGAATGATACTCACTCCTATGCTAGAATTTCTTATCAAAAACCTTTGTATCTTGAGCCCTACTTTAGCATACTTAAATTGGTGGTCATTAATCATCATATGTTTTTGTATTTTCTAAGCTTGGTTAGCCTTTGTAGATTAGCTCATGATTATCAATATTGCGACTCTTTACCAAGTATAAGGTCATGTAACTGCAAGTCATGTTTAGTGATGTATTTTCTAACAGTTATCTAAATCAAGCACCATGATAAGTTTTTCATTAGACTTATTATTTAAGCTTACTACCGCTTTGATACAAGCTCAACATCTACTGTGCAACGGCTTATCACCTAATGAGTTCAAGAGGAGAGGACATCATAAGTCCTATGCTGCTTGGAAAAGGTCCTACAAGCTCAAGAAGTTCAAAGACGGAGGACAGGGCGTCTCTTTTCTCACCTATGATGGCACTTTTGGTGCCACGGAAAAAGTCTTGGCCTTTATTCAGCAATTCGAGGTGTCCTTTGGAGATGAGGGCTTCAGAGAGTCCTCTAAGCTACGACATATAGCTACACATTTTCAAAAATTTGTGCGAAAATGGTGAGCTCGTCTACAAGGTAATGGTGAAGCTCCAAAGACATGGAAAACTCATAATGAAGTCGTTTCTTGCAAGCGATGCCAAAGACAAAGTTCTTACCGAATGGCAAAGCTTGAAGCTATCTCCTAATGAGTCTATTCACCAGTATGTGGACAAGTTTTGGGATTTACATCTCAAAGCTACGGTCTAGTCTGCAAGGTAATGGCAAAGCTCCAAATATATGGAAAACTCTTTAAGAGTTTCCATAATGAAGCAATTTCTTGCAAGTGATGCCAAAGAGAAAGTTCTTACCAAATGGAAAATCTTGAAGCTATCCCCCAATGAGTCTATTCACCAGTATGTGGACAAGTTTTGGGATTTGCATCTCAAAGCTACTGTCTACCAAAAGATAGACTTTCAAGAAAAAAAACAACAGTTTTGTGTTGGGCTACCTAAAGGCATAGTCGAGTATGTCAACTCTCAAAGGCCTAGGACCATCACTGAGTCATCCACCATACTATGGTCGCTTCAAAAATTAATTTCCAACAAGGGGCTAAGAGGAATTCTAAGCCCATAGAAACTAGAGATCGTATTGAGCCTAGAGGGAAGAACAATGCTCAAAACTCTCTTCAAGGAAACTCTAGCAACAACAACAACAAAACCAAGGAGAAAGGAGTCTACAAAGTTAAGAATAAACTCTCTCCTGAAGAGTTAGAGCGTTTTTGCAAAGACAAGTGCGGGGAGCAGGGACATGGTCATCGCACCTTCCCCAAAAGAAATGCACGCAATGAGCCACCTAGGGATTCTACGATTGAAGCTCCAAAAGAGGAGGAATCCCAAATATTGAGCAATATTTCTCAAGTAAACCATAAAGCGAGCAAATCCAACCTTTCAAAGAAAAAAAATTACATAGGATTAGCAACTTTGTACCTCCTTTGTACACATTTTGGTGACACTTAATGTCACATGACTATTCTAAAGGTAGCAAATAACTTTTCCATCCAAATGTTTGTATAATTCTAGAGACATCTCCATTTGTACGAGAAAATTTGTTTTTTCTTATACCTTTGCACATTAGATGATTCTCTCTCTCTCTCTCTCTCTCTCTCTCTCTCTCTCTCTCTCTCTCGTATACATACACACAACACACACCATAACACATACAATGTCACTTTGAACATTGGCCCTTACATGATAGTTTGAATTGGCATAATTAAGGAAACGAACAAATAAAAGTGTATCCTTATTTGCTATGAGCAAAGACATTATTGTGTGTGTGTGTGTGTGTGAGAGAGAGTGAGAGAGAGAGAGAGAGAGTGGTAGGTCATGGTAATGGATGCACATGGCCTTGATAGAAAGATTTTTATATTATCTAAAGTGTTGCTTTAGGGCTTTAGCTAAATGGTGATGAATTTTGATTGTGGGGGGGGGAGGGGGGGAAATGGGGTGGAAACCCCCACGGGGGGGGGGGAACCAAAACACACAAAAAGGCCTTTCTTTTGTGTGATATACACTGTGAATTGTAGAGGGAGCTTGCACAAGGTGACTCTTGACCAATGAGAGCACACTTAATTAGCATGGAGCAATGGGTAAGTGCCTCCATCTAATTTGAACTAAGGGGGTGTAAACACGCATCGTTCACATACTCTGCTACAATCCTCGAATAAATCCAGCCTTAGAGCTTCAATTGCAAAGTGGTGGTTCTCTCTCTCTCTCTCTCTCTCTCTCTCTCTCTCTCTATCTTGTTGATAAATCTTTGAGCTCTCTTGGGATTGTTCCTTCGACGTAAACATCCAGTTTTCTTCTTCGACTTCTTCTCGATATAAAATGTAGTGCTCGTTCAAGAGAGCCAATGACTCTCTCTGGTAAAGAAATGCAAAGCATGTACGAGCTGCAAATGCAAAGCTATTATTTGCCTAAGCCCCAAATGATCATGATAAAGTAGGAGCGAGTATGAGGAGCTCATTGTTAGTAGCCATGATTGTAATGCTGCAAGCCCTCGAGAGGGAAGCTTGTAGAAGTAAAAAGGGAAGGTGGTTGAGGGTGAACGGATAGGCAGAGCATCTAAGGATAGGAAGTCAGAGAGATCAATTTTAATTGATGGGCAATGACGATGAGGATGAGGAGGAAGAGGTCGAGGAGGTGGTGGTGGTGGGCTCGAGTCAGAGGCGGTAGAGTGCAACTAGTTGTGGCTACGACTTATGGAATCCTTTGGTAGCACTACCGACTCAGGAGCATGATGACGTGGGTGCAGATCATGACCTTCTATAATATGTCCTCAATAAAGCAAGGACGTGGGTGAGCTGCACCTCTCAATCACTTCCATGGCTCTTCCTCCTCTGAGTATATCACAGCCTGCTTTAATATCATCTGAGCTTTCTTGCGCATCTCCATCGTCGGCTATAATATCAGCTTAGCTTTGTAGGATTCTTTCACGAGCTTGGGCTCTCCATCGCTTATAGATCTTTGCTTGACCTTGCGAACACATTACGCTTCTCCTTATCTCTCTCTCTCTCTCTCTCTCTCTCTCTCTCTCTCTCTCTCTCTCTCTCTCTCATGCATGAGGTCTGAACTTCTGAAGGACCCCAAATCAGTCTGCAGGCGTCGTGCCCTGATTTCGAGGGGTTTCAGAATTAGAGCAAATGGCATCGACTCATGCATGAGGTTTGAAGTTTTGAACTTTTGAAGGATCCCAAATCAGTCCGTGGCGCCGCACCTTGATTTCGAGGGGTTTCAGATCTAGAGCAAATGGAAGTCAACTCGGCCACAAAGTGTCAACATACCGTATTGGCTAGGGTAGAGGATGTTACGGGTGTAGGATCTCATAGCAAAAGCGGTGGCGTTGGCAATGGAGGGCAAAGGACACGCGAGCGTTGCATATATTTTTCATGTAACAAAAGATGGGGCCAATGAGCAGCCAGTACACCCATGGGGGGTAGCGAGTCGCCTGAGCGAGCAAGGATTAAACATATAATCCGAACAATCCGAACTTCTCGTGAGCGCGTCTTCTATCTCGCGACCATCTTTTTTATTAAGGGATAATTCATCGTAGTTCAACACTTATTGGCCCCTCTACCCTAATGGTGATGTGGCAATTTGTAAAATTTTGGTCAGATCGTTTAAGAGTTTTTTATCTTTATTCCTTTTTGACAATTGAGATCCATTTTTGAATGCTAGCATGTAAATTGTCACAATTTACCTCCTAAAAAAAGTGGTTTATGTCTAAAAATAATGAGACGATTCATCTCCAAAGCCTACGTAACCGACTTAAATTCTAGTTTTAGCATATTGTATTATATTGTATTGATAGACAATCACTCCTCTTATCAAAAACTACAAATTTTTTATCTTTGGAGAAATTTAATCTCACGACTAGGGGTATTTTGGGAATTTTGGAAAATTTGAAAGGCATTTTGAGAATTTATGACAAAATATTGGGGGTATTTTGAGAATTTTTTAATCTTGAGGGGTATATTGGAAATTTCCACAATTTAGAGGTGTATTTTGGTAATTTTTCCTAAAATTTTCTGGCTAGACGATGGTAGCATTAGATATTTTAGATATAAACTCTTAAGGAAATGGCACTGGCGTGGCTTTCCTCAAACCAGCTCAGCCACAAGGCGATACTTGCTTGACATTGAGGAAGGATAGGGTGGGAGGAGTCACACGCTGCGCATGTGAGAAAATTAGAGCAGCATCATTGCCTCTACATCCCCCCCTCCCTCCCCAAACTTTTTGTGTGTGTGTGTGTGTGTGTGTGTGTGTGTGTGAGAGAGAGAGAGAGAGAGAGAGAGAGAGAGAGAGCCGGCTGGCTTGCAATGGGAACTCCAGCTCAGGAGCACGAGAGAGATGGAGGGTAGTGGAGCCTCACACTCGCTGACCATGAAACCTACAAAAAGGCAATAATGCCTCTCTAAGAGATGCAACATGAGCAATCCTACAAGGGTTTCTCTTAATGATCAAGGTATTATCAACATCATTCTCCTCTCCCTCTTTGACATCGTTAGCCGCCTTTTCGTGGTCAAATTTTTGGTTTCATATTTTGCATTTGGAGAATGTGATGATAAATCCTAGAGTTAAACAATTTTAAATATTTACTCACATATAATGCACCAGTAAGATGGATTACACAATACCTTTTTGCATCAGGCTAAAACTAGCCTGCTAGCCGACATAGTCTAAGCGACTTGCATTACATATACATGTGTATTTTTTAAAGAGAGCAAATATTGTAACATCGTAATTGTGGGTGTTCTTTATATGCAACCGTTGGTTGACCTTCATGTAGCACCTTCCATTGTGCTCACAGGACCTGTAGACTTTGAAGCTACACCATAGGATGCAATGTAAGTATTGATGGTTGATTAAATCGGTGCATGTTTTCTCAGTACACACTTTAGAAGATTCATATATAAGTGAAAGTAAGTTTCAAAAAATTGCTTAAACTTGGTGAAATGTTTATCTGACTTAAATTATGCTTAAGTAGTTTGCAATTTCATAAAGGCCATCCTATATTGAAAATATATTTTGAGAGCTATTTATTTGAAATATTTCACGTAATTTATTTGGTTTTCATTTTTTATTTTCATGGGATCTGCTCGACTTTTGCTCTGCTTGGAAAAACTTGCTCAACATTCGATAAAACTCCAAATTTAGGATACTCATTGCAAAGGATCATCCTTTTCCTATTCTTGTGGAAAGGTAAGGAAACATGATTCCTTTATCCTTTTTTACCCTGGCTCTACTCATAACTTTATATCAATGAAGTTGGTCACTAAGTTAGGCATACAAGCTTTCGAGATGGGAGACATTGTGACCGCCAATGGGGCTTTCAAGGGACAACATGCCTCCGTTACTTCCTTGATTGGAAAATTGAGGCTATCCAAAGCTACGTCAAGAAAGAGTAATTTTTCATCTCCCCTCTCCAACATGAGGATGTTATCTTAGGGGCACCATGGTTCAACCGCATGGCTGCCAATATGAAGTTCCCTGAACGAAGAATTTACTTCAACTACAGGTAAAAGAACTTGTACATAGATGCTAATGATTCAGGTCGTTAAATATGCTTACTTTTGATAAGTCAATAAAAAGCTCAGTTTTCATGTACATGATTTTGTTAAAGTGTCCATAAATTATCCTAATGTTTTACTAAATCAAAGTGGTAGGAATCAAGAGGAATTAGAGTTGTCTAATTTCAAATTCCAAGATGTTTTTACCGATGACATCCCTGGAGAGTTACCTCCAAAACAAGGGGATTATGACCATACAATAGAGCTTCTACCTAGGAGCTCACTGCCTAATAAGCCTCCCTATCAAGTTTTACAAGCTCAACAAGAGGAGATCATGACTCAAGTACATGAACTGGTTGAGAAAGAGATGGTGAGGCCTAGCTCCTCTCCTTTCTATTCACTAGTCCTTCTGGTACAAAAGAAAGATGGTACCTATCGCATGTGTGTTGACTATAGGACACTAAATAGGATCACTATCAAAAATAGATTTTCTGTGTCGCGGTTTGATAAGTTACAAGGGTCTACCTACTTCAGTAGGATTGAGCTTAAAAGTGACTATCATCAAATAAGGATAGCCAATGAAGATATTGTAAAGACCACTTTTCGCACAACGTTTGGTCTTTATGAATATCTTGTCATGCCTTTTGGCTTGATAAATGCTCCCGCCACATTCACCGTTTATTGGAGAAACTTTTTAGGCCCTACCACAAGTTTACTGGAGTATTCTTTGATGATATCATCATCTACTCCAATTCCCTTTAGGAGCATAAGCAACCCCTCCAGGTAATCTTTCAAGTTTTGAGAGAGAATAAACTTTTCATTAATCAAAAGAAGAGTGGATTTTTCTTGCAAAAGATTCAATACCTAAGCATATTATCTCTCAAAATGGCACTCGTATGGATCCAACCAAGCTAGAGGTAATAAAAGGATGGCCTAATCCAAGGAATCTACATGAGCTACGAAGCTTTTTTAGTATGTGTGCATACTATAGACGCTTCATAAAAAAATTCTCGCAAATGGAAGGACCATTACATGACTTAACAAAAAAGAACGTTAAGTATACATGGACTGCAAAAGAGCAAAATGCTTCTGAGAAGCTACTTACTCCTATGCTAGAATTTCATATCAAAAACCTTTGTATCTTGAACCCTACTTTGTATCATATATTTTTGTATTTCTTAAGCATGGTTAGCATTTGTAGATTAGCTCATGATTATCAATATTGCGACTCTTTACCAAGTATAAGGTCATGTAACTGCAAGTCATATTTAGTGATGTATTTTCTAAAAGCTATCTAAATCAAGCATCAAGATTATTTTTACATTCGACTTATTGTTTAAGCTTACTTCCGCTTTGATACAAGCTCAACATCTACTCTCTGCCCAACTTTGCAAACCATTTTCCTAGATTTATGTAATTCTTCCATTATCTTCTATTGAGGCACAACCCTTCTACTTAAAGATAATCGCACTTCTCATCGATTTCGTAATTAAGGGCTTTTAAAAGTGTTCATATATTAAGTATATAGTTATTAGTTGAATCTTGCAAGAAAACATCTTTATTACTTTGTCTTTCAAAAACACTTTTGTAGATAAAGCTAAGTACATGATTTACAGTAATTTGGAATCATCACCAAAATGTTGTATTCTTTGTTTGATCACTAAGTTCAAACAAGCGGGATAACTTATGAGAAGGTTCAACCATACCACTCTTATTAATTAACAACCTATTAATTAATTAGAATCGGAGATTCTTTCTCCTACTGCTGTCAAAGTAAGTGATGTGCGTTCGTCCTTGTTCTTCCACGCGTCCCTTCTTCTCCCGGGCGTGCAGACATCCCCATCATGGTGAACTACATTTCCCCTTCCTCTCGTCCCTAATGCAGACCCTTCTCCCGCGACCATGATCTAGCCTCACAGAGAGAGAGAGACTTCCACCTCCATTGCCTCAGAGATACATGCGCCTCCGTTGCCTCGGAGACAGGCTTGCGCATCCATTGCCTCAAAGAGAGAGAGAGAGAGAGAGAGAGAGAGAGAGAGAGAGACCTGCGCCTACATTGCCTGAGAGAGAGAGAGAGACGCGCGCATCCATTGCTTGAGTGAGAGACCTGCGCATCTCCCAAAGACCTGCATTCGTTAGCAACTCTAGCTGCTCTCCATTGCGCCTGCTTCCCCTGCTCACTCGACTGATTCGCACCCCTGATTCGCACCCCGCCAAACCACATAAAAGAAATATCAACTCCCGCTCGCACATAACATATTGCCCGCATTTCTTTTTCTCTCTCCTCCACGCGGTAGCTCCCCGCTTTTTCACTTCCAAGCAATCCAAGGGATCTCCGAAGATGCCCCTTAATTCACCTGCTTAGCAAAATTGTAGGGCCATACTTACCTATTTGTTTGATTAATACTGTCATAAAATCTAATATCTACCTATCCCAAATGATTTTCTCATATTGAATTGATCATTTAATGTGGGAAAATGAATGGGAACAAGAGTTAGAATATAGATATGTGCTTTTAAACCTATCTCAGCACAGGACCAAAGGGAGACAAAGCTATGTCATCTCATTGAGGGTCCAAAAAGGACATGGTCTACCAAAGAGCGGTGAGAAGATAATGGAGCTTAAAGGACCTTAGGGTTAGCTTCATTAAAGACCTACAAAGGTTAGTGGTAAAAGTCCTTAGACCTAGGACCTTTAGGTACTTTAGACCTTAGGCAAGTTAAGCATGTGCTTGAGGTGCTTGAGGTGACTAAGGTGCTTGAGATGTTGAACTGACTAAGGTGCTTGATGACTAAGATGCTTGAGGTGTTCAAGTCAAACATGAGCCTTACAGAGGAGGGGGTGAGCCCTAGATCAGAGAGTACACACACACACACACACACACACACACACACACACACACACATACTCAAGGCATTCCCAAGACTCAAGAGGCATAAAGGACACATGTCAAGCACCTAGCCATGTTGCCCACATAGTGTGCCTGAATCCTATTGGATAGCCTTTAGGGAGGTTGAATGAGAATTTAGATTCAATTAAATAATTAATTAAGCTCTCTCTCTCTCTCTCTCTCTCTCTCTCTCTCTCTCTCTCTCTCACACACACACACACACACACACACACACACACACACACACAAACGGGGAAAGAGGGACACTTGTTCAAATGCTACCTCTATTGCTAGTTATGACCAAAGCCTTTGATTGGCTAGACCCTACCATGGACCAATGGGATGCAAGCTAGTGCTAGGATGGAGAGGAGTCGACCAAGGCAAGAGGGAGATCTCCTTTTTGGGCACTCTCTCACACACTCACACATTCTCTCATGTATTGAGCAAGAACTCCATCTCCTTCTCCATGCTCGAGAAGTAGAGAGCCTACACCAACACCTCTTGGCTATGGAATGCAAATTCAACCAAGAGTGTGTTAAGTATGGAGTCTGATTTACCCTTGTTATTTTCTGTGGTAAAAGCGCACATTTGTAAGGCTCCCATTATGAGGAGAAGCCATTGTGCCTGAAGGAAAATCACTCATCGGAAACCAAAATTTTCATGGACAAAAATCAGGGGCAACTTTATAGGCCTCGGGGGCGGAGGCCCCCGAGACTTTTTTTTTCGCCGGAATATTATGGCCGGACCGCGGCCGAAAAGTGGTCGGAAAACAACCGGTCGGTTGGCCGGTGGTCGGTAGTCAATGGCAGATGGCCGGTGGTCGGAAGTCAATGGCCGGTGGCTGGTGGCCGAATTCAATGGCCGGTGGCCGAATTCAAAAGCGGACTTGTCTTCTCAAGGGCGGCCACACATGGGCGGATTGGAGGGTCCGATTTGGACTTATTCGCACAAGGGCGGCTACACATGGCTGTCTCTCATAAGAGAGGGCATCCCTTTTGGCCTATAAAAGGAGGCCATTTCTACACACATTTCATAGTGTGAAGTTGATGCAACAAGGTGAGTGTGAGGTGATGAGAGTGAAGCAAGGCGGGAGCTCCATTAAGGGTATAATCCCTTTGTAAACTACTTCTTGTTTTGAAGTACTAAAGCCATTGAGTGGCTGCTTTCCCGTGGACGTAGCCCACATTGGGTGAACCACGTATATCGTGTGTACTCTCTCTCTCTCTCTCTCTACTCTATAATCTCGTGTATATAAATCTGTCTCTCTCCATTAAGTAATCTACTCAATTATCTATTTAGCTACGTCTTATTTCCTAACAGAGTGAAGCTTCAAAGCAATGCTTATCATCTTCTTCATCTCCATTACTATGCTATGCTATGTTCTAAGAGTAATGATATGTGAGGAGACTAATTCTTTCTCGTAAGAATACATCTTCTTCCCTTCCCTTCCCTTACTCCCTACTGCTATCTCTCTTCACCTTTGAAGGTGTTTGAGGTCTTGGGATTGGGACCGGGGAGGACAGGTTTATGTTTCTTGCAAGTTAATTATGGGCATAATATTGGTGCATGAATCTTACCATCTTCATGGCCTCAAGAATGTCTCGAGAAACACAAAGAATGTATTGTACCAAGTCTCTCTTTATGGGAGAACCTATAATACAAAAGCCTTTTGGAGGGGGGACCGGCTCCAAGTAAATCCGGTCCTCAATTGTTGTTAATTTCTCTAATTATCTCTCTCTTTTGCAAGTATTGTTCGTGCCAAGCTAACTAGGTATAATTTTTATTTTGCTACCTTCAATCAAGTACTCTCCCTATGCTCATTAAGAATTCTCTTAAGAAAATGCTCACTACTTTCACTTTGATTCCGCTACAATCAATGTAATTAGCCATATTATATTACCACTACCTTCAAAGAACCTTCATGTATGTAATTTCTCAATGCATTGTATTAATATACATCTAACAAAATAATTTCTTCTTGATGATTCAGTTCTCTTGATAGCCCACATGGTTAGTATTTCTTCTTTATCCTAACATCTCCACATTGTACAGCACCTCTTACAAAATATACGAAATCTCCCAATTTAATACCTATGCAGTATGTGGATAACAACAGACATAAGCAAATGTGTATTTAAATTTAAGAATTTTTATTTTGATGCATCATATTTCTAACACATAATTTTAACCTTTATTTTTGACAAGTATGGTTTGCAAATTTTTAACTTATCAACTAAGGATAGTTGCTAAGTAGGGTTTACAAATCCTTAACTTAGCAACTGAGGACAGTTGCTAAGTATGATTTGTAAATTCTTAACTTAGCAATTGCTTTTTAAAATAAAAAAGAATGTGATGAAAATGTATAGATATGTATTTACTGCAACTACAGGTGGTAAACAAACCATGGACTATACGAAAGGACAGTACGTTTTATGGAAATTTGATTATTTAATTTCTCTTTATGAACTATAGTCATTATTATGTCCGGGCAGACAATTTGTATCCATTTTCAGCATTCAAGAAATCTATAAATAGATACGTACAAGAGAAAAATGCTCGCTCTTGCACGGGGGGAGATTGCACACAGTGCCTTGTGTTCATCTTCTCTTATCGCCTATGCGTCTCTCTCTCTCTCTCTCTCTCTCTCTCTCTCTCTCTCTCTCTCTCTCTCTCTCACACACACACACACACACACACACAAAGTGATCTTTCTCAGGGATTTCATTTGTATACAATTTGCAAGTATGTGTTTGATGATTCTATTGCTCGTAGCATGATATTTTATCTATTTTTTAGGCCCTTTGCGCACATGGCTATAGCGCGCGCGCGCACACACACACACAGAGATGTACTAATAAATCAAGCAGATGGGCAATGAATTAGTGATTTACAATGCGGGAAGGGTGTTACATATATACTAGCATGGGTGCCCTCAAGTAACCCCCTCGGTATATCGCCCAGTCCAAGGCTGACAAATAAGTAAAATAAATACCCAAAGCCAAAATAAATATTGGGATCACATTGGGCTATTCGCTTGAGATGCAAAGGCACAAGCAAGCTTGAAGAGGCACATGGGTGGCCTCCTACGACTACAACGGCAATGAAGATGAATCATGACCAATACCAATTCATGGCTATGAAAAGTGGATTGACCAGCACCCCGTTAGCGGGCTATGCAACGAGTGAAGTTCTCAAGGAAGTTGTCAATTTGTTTGGCTCACGAATGTGAAGTGGATTGACGAGCACCCAATTAACGGCCTATGCACGAGTGAAGTTGTCAAGGAAGCCATTGGCTCAGGAATGTGAAGCCAAAGACAAATGCACGAGCTTGCTAGAGGAGAGAGGCAAAGGCAAGCTAGAGGGCGAAGGCAAAGGCAAGCTTTACAAGGAAGACAAGGCTAATACTCAGTTAGTTGTCTCGGCACAATTGAAGTTCGCTAGAGAACAGAGGAAAAGGCAAGATAGAGGACAAAGGCAAAGGCAAGCTTCACAAGGACGGTACGGCTAATACTCAGTTAGTTGTCTCAACACAGTTGAAGTCTCAAGGGAGGTTAAGACGCTTTGTTTGGCTCAGGAATGCGAAGTCAAAGGCAAATGCCAGAACTCACAAGAGGACAAAGGCAAAGGCAAGTTTGACAAAGGAGATCGGCATGGCACACATGGCGGCAGCCACAATGGCCACACCACCAAATTTCTAATCATGTGGCTACTGTCGCAACTAGCTCAGCCAAGGGAGAGGCTTGTGAGCAACATGGAGGGGCAAATAGTGCTCCCTACAAATGATTTGGACCCATGTGTTGGAGTTCAAGTTATCCGTGTTTGAACCCGTGGGTCGGAATTCAAGGCACATACATCTGACAAGGAACCAACGCAACATATAAAAACTATATGTATGTGTACGCCATTGTTGTTGACCGGATTGGGATGTTTTACCACGTTCCTTGCCTAGGAAAGTGTGGATATGATGTGTTCACAATTCACAAATGAGGATTCTTGGACGTAGTGTTGTCTCGAAAACATGTAAACATGACAAGTGAGTTCAAACGAAAGGGGTTATTAAGCCACATTTTGTAAACATCTTTAACATACAGAAAGAAAGGAAACACACAATTTGAATACAATATGGAGGGTTTACATATAGTAACCCCCTAAGTTTTTAATGCAAGGAGTAACACCTGTCTCCACATCGTCTTCTAGAAGGTCAGTTATGCAAAAGGCTCAAAAAAATGTCTCCTCCAAATGTGTATAAATGAAGATCAAGTCACCATTGAATCGAAAACCAAAAGGTTTGCATGTCCACTAAGTAGCTATGACCATTTTCCTCATGGGTAAAGGTGAAGGTGATCAAGAAGACACACCAGAGTTGCCTTATCTCATACAATGATGTCACCACTATCAAGTGCACCCTTTAATCAACCTCGCACCTATGTCTCATTTCCACAAGATGACTCGGCCATGCTCCACTGCACGTGGCATGAGCTGATGCAATGCTACATCCCCATGTGCATCTCGTTGTAAAGGGTTTTAGGCATTGCCCATGTCATTTGAACATGGTAAGACAAAGGTCTGGCATGTTTTATGGAGAGGCTAGAAGGGATGCACGCAAGCAACCTGCCAACACCACCAATTAATCAAAATGGCAAATGCAATAATGTATCGTCAGAAATAACGACCTTCCTTCACTAAGCACCGACATACGCTTCCAATACATCGCTTGACAAGGTGTACTTCAAACATACCTGCCCATTATCCCCCTTGAAAAAAGCCCCTTGCAGCACTGCAAATCAAAATTCATCCTCAGTAAACAGCTAATACAGATAGATGTATTGCTCATGGATTGCAAGCCAGATACTATCTTCGAAACAATCTATAGTATATTCTTCCGTATATATCCTACAAAATTGCTATCGAGGGCCGTGACTCTTACAGCGGTTCCTCCTTCCCAAAAAGTTTGTCCCACTCTTGTGAATTATGGCGTCGCAAACACTCGCCATTTTTGTGGCAGCTTCTTAAGGGGACCTTTGAATTTCAATTGTGGGGCACAATGTTTGCCTGCGAAAAGAGACATTCTGTGTACTCACCACAACATTCAAAGCTCTGTAACTTAAATATAGAGCTAGGTTGCTGAATGGGCAAAGTACTGTAAAATTGTCTCAACGAGCACAACAATGCAGCAGCCATGGGCCGACACCCACTGAGTGGTCTTACTCCACACACACTATCCTTCACAAGAGCATACTCCCTCTTGGAATTGGTGTACACAAAACGAGTCCTTCACAATAATGCTTCGAGTCTCCATCCTTGAAATCAACTTTGTAACAACATGACAGTCATCACACATTCGGAGATTCTTTGATACTCGAAGTGTGGTGAAAGGTGATGAGCTTATAAGCCCAAAAGCTATGGCCAATTTCTCAGAATGACTGCAGAGAGCTTTTTCCTTGTCCGCCGTGGCAGAGAAGTTCATTACCGAGTCCAGCTTTGGTCTATAGCCTTCTTTCTTGAGTTGAGCATTTAGGCTGTTCATTTTGGTGTAAACAGCATCCCTCTGTGGATGCGTTCTATCTCCGACGGTGAATTCATGCACTTGCCTGTCAATCTCTATGAAGGCCTTTGCTGGCTTTTTCCATGCATTCGCAAGCTTTCTCAACTCCTCAACACTTTGCGCCTCTTCCACTTGGCCAGCACGATTATAAGTATTTGACATGATGACATACGCAGAGGCATTCGCCGGATCTATCTCTACAACATGGTCAAAACACCGGCGGGCAACGATCTCATTGGAGTGTTCTCCACTTGCAGAAAGTAGGGTTACCCAACCAACCATGTTCTTCTCAAAAGGCAGAGTCTCCAAAAGATCTTCGGCCTCATGTAAAGCTCCCACACCACCTAGTACATCTACCAATGGATTATAGTGCTCAACTGTAGGTTGCAATCCCAAGCTGTCTATCATAGACTTAAAGTGCATAACCCCTTCATCTACAAAGCCTCCACGACTACATGCAGATAGGAGGCAAACTAGGGTTATCTCATCTGGCTTAAGCCCACTTTGCAGCATCCTCTTATAGCAACTTAAGGCCTTCAAGCACTCGTTATGCTGAGCATATCCTGAGATCAATGCACTCCAGCTTATACCATCTTGCATGGGCAAGCTATCAAAAACCAATTGTGCCTCATTCATGCTCCCACAGCTAGAGTACATGCTAATGAGAGAATTTCCAACAGATAGATCCATATCTAAGCCCAATAGAACACTTCTAATGTGTAACAAATTGCCTTGTTGCAGAGCGCCAATTCTAGAGCATGCCTTTATTGTACAAATCAGTGTCACAGCATCTGGCTCCAGACCATCTTCTTGCATGAGAAATAAGAGCTCAAGCGTCTTATTAGCCTGCCCGTTGTCAGAAAAGCCTTTCAATAGTATGTTCCATGTCACAACATTTTGTTCAGGCAAACTGCTAAAAACCCTACATGCATCTTCAAGCTGCCCAAATTTCACATACATTTCTATAAGACCGCTCCCTACAGAAGTATCAAACACATAATTGCAGCCAACTATGTGTGTGTGGATCCATACTCCATGCTTCAAATCTTCCATACCAAGACAAGATTTAAGGGCACAAACAAATGTGACAGAATCTGGTTGAACCAATCTCTCTGAATGCATCTGCCAATAGCCCTGTAAAGCTTCAAAATTTTTACCGTGTTGAACAAATCCAGTAATCAGAGTATTCCACGTAACAATCCCTCTTTGAGGCATCTTGTTGAACACCTCAACCGCGTCAGCAGAACATTCACAATCAAAATACATGTTAACAAGGCTATTGCCCACATAGGTATCATGCTCCATCCCATGTTCTATGATACATGCATGAATATGCCTGCCTTGATGCAGGGTATCCCCATTGGCACATGCATTCAGAAGTGCTGCAAACGTCACGGGGTTTGGATAACAAACCTCATTTTGCATTCTGTCCAATAATGACAATGCTTCCTGAGCAAGACCATGCTGAGAATATCCTGCAATCAAAGATGTCCATGTTACCACATTTCGAGCAGCCATTCGAGAAAACAATGAAGTGGCATCCTCCAGGTTGCCACACTTCCCATACATGTCAATAAGCGCATTGCCGATGCATAAACTTCCCTCATGTCCACCCTCAACCAAATTAACATGAACTGATCTACCACTTTCTACTGCCAGTATACTTGAGCATCCTTTTACAATGCTGATATATGTTGCCTCATTAGGCTCAACCCCCTGGTTTATCATTTGACCTAAAAGTTCCAAGGCAAAAAGACTTTGCCCACTCTGAGTGTAGCCTGCAATTAATGTTGTCCACGAAACTACACTCCGACTACACAATCTCTCAAAGAGTATTTTGCCATCCTCCAAGTTCTCACAACACAGATACATATGTAGAAGTCTGTTACCAACATGCTCCACAAATTCAAGCCCAGATTCAACCACCTTGGCATGAATATGTTGCCCATCATGAAGACTGCCACTGATACAACATGCTTTTAATATACAAACAAAGGTTACCTGATCATATGAAATCCCTTTCAGCTGCATAGATCTGAAGAGACAAAGGGCTGGTTTCAAGTTTCCGTCCTCCGCATAACCTCCTATTAAAGTATTGAAGGAAGTAACATCTGGTTTCGATGATCTGGCAAACATGGCACATGCATCATCCAAGCTTTCACACTTTACATACATGTCAATAAGAGCATTCTCAATGAACATAGCAAACTCAAACCCACATTCAATCACACAGGCATGAACACGTCTGCCCTCATCAAGATCTGCAGAGTTTGAGCATGCCTTCAAGACACACAAAAAGGTGACTCTGCTAGGCTCTACCCCCTCTTGTTGCATCTTTTTGAATAATTTTACACCTTCATAACCTTTCTGGTAATGATTGTAGCCAGTTATGAGGGCATTCCATGTCTCAACCAGTCTTGTAGGGAGCGATTCAAAGGCACTTTCCGCTTTCTCAAGGTTTCCACATTTCACATACATATCTATGAGTGTGTAGCTGATGTATGGATCAGATTCCAGTCCCCTTTCAATAATGTGTTGGTACACCCACTCGTCCTTTGGAGTCTCTAAACCTGAGTGTGCCTTTGAAAGAGGGATGACTGATTTCTCATCTTGTGACTCCGCCATTTGCAGACAGATATTGATAGATCGGAAGCTCTCGACATCGTCACTGTTTTCAAATATAATGTCTTTCCTTGATTCAACCTCTGCTTTAAGTGATTTTCTGTTACTGAAAGAAAAAAAAAGATATATGTGTTACCCTTGTCACACTGAAAACACACATTAATGGATACATATTCAACCAATGCAGAATATATGAGCAATACTCATTCTTAACTCTTGCAACATAGCCATGCAGTCATGCTCTATGAATAACAAAAACTAGTGGGTTCTTAAGGGCATTAATGGAAACTCATGCGTACCATTTACAAGCGTCAAAACAAGCTGTAGCTTCTTTTCTGCCTTGTGAACGTGCTGCTCCATTATCCAAAAGAGAAGACTCATATCTAAAGGCAGGTAACTTAACTGGCTCCCACACAGAGGGCCGCCATTCCTCTATCTTCAAGTTACCATCCCTACTTTGGGGCAGACTTTCCTGGTTAGACCTTGCCTGCACAATCCACAAAGAATCAATAATCAACAAAATTTAAGTACACCCTACCAAAATGTCCAAAGTTGACTTGCTTACTACATCCTGGTAGAGAGTTGGATGCAGCACTAGTGCCATCACCTTTCGTAAGCATTATTCACCACAATCAAATTTCCTATCCCATGATACACAGCAATATTGTAAGCTGCCAAAACAGAAGCAAAAACTCATACTTGTCAACATAATACAGATCAAGAGGCAGAAACCCACAAAAGAGCACATGCAAATTGATACAATAATTAAAGGAATATGGAAAGCAACTGCAGCGGAGCTGCATAACCCAAGGTTTGACGACGTACCAAATAAACGAGTCTCCCTCATCTCTTTGGTGCTAGTGAAATCGAGGCAAAGGGCGCAGGCGCCGCACGCCATAACTCGCAAGACCACGGTTAGACCCTAGTGCTAAACACTTTTCGGGCCTTCTTCTTGTTCATCTCTGTCTCTCTTCTTGTTCTTCTTCTCTGTCTCGCTGGTCGTTATTCTGAAACTACGAAAAAAATTTTGAAGGAAACAAAGATTAATATTAAAGAGGGCGAAGAGAGGTAGGGAAAGTGTATAAGAGAGGCGAAGAGAGGTAGGGAAAGTGTATATGTGCTAAACGATTTTTAAAAATGCCCATTAATACGAATCTCTTATAGTTGCTTCATTATTTCGTTAGCGTAGGAAGCATTTTTCTATCACTAACCTCTCGTTAACCCACGTGGCTCCTCTTATTTTTAAAAAACTCCAGCGATGAAAAGCTCTAAAAAAAACTATGCTCTCAAAGGCTACCAAGTGAATAAAATAAAAAAAGCATTCCTATCCCTCGCCTCTCGTTAACCCACGTGCCTCCTCTTATTTTTTTAAAAACCCAGCGATGAAAAGCTCTAAAAAAAACTACACTGTCAAAAGCTACCAAGTGAGTAAAATAAAAAAAGCATTCCTATCCCTGGCCTCTCATTAACCCACGTGGCTCCTCTTATTTTAAAATAAACTCAGCGATGAAAAGCTCTCAAAAAAACTACGCTGTCAAAAGCTACCAAGTGAATAAAATAAGAAAGCATTCCTATCCCTGGCCTCTCGTTAACCCACGTGGCTCCTCTTATTTTTTTAAAAAAACAGCGATGCAAAGCTCTAAAAGAAACTACGCTGTCAAAAGCTACCAAGTGAATAAAATAAAAAAAGCATTCCGCATTGCTCTCAGCAGCAATTCGATCTTCTCCACAAGCAGTTCGCAGGTTCCCAGAAGCAGCTAGAAGCAGTTCGTAAGTTGCAACCACAAGCAGTTCGCAGGTTGCCAAAAGCAGCTCCAAGCTTTGTCTACAGGTTTGTCTCTGGCGTTCTTGTTTTTTTTTTTTCTCGCTGTGCCTTTAAAAAAGAAACGCATGCACTGGTTGGTCTCTCTCTCTCTCTCTCTCTCTCTCTCTCTCTCTCTCTCTCTCTCTCTCTCTCTCTCTCTCTCTCTCTCTGTGTGTGTGTGTGTGTGTGTGTGTGTGTGTGTGTGTGTGTGTGTGTGTGTGTGTGTCTCCCCCCCCAAACAGGACATAAGCTAGAAGAATTGGTCACTGAGCTTCACAATAGTATAGATGCATATTCAAAGAGCACAATGTTGAGAAGTTCTTGATAGGCTTCTTATCCGGGAAGCCTATCAAGAAGTAGGTTCCCAGAAGCAGCCACATAAGCAGTTCGCAGGTTGCCAGAAGCAACTCCGAACTTTGTCTACAGGTTTGTCTCTAGCGTTCTTGTTTTTTTTTCTCTCGCTGTGCCCTATAAAAAAAAAAAATGCACTGCTTGGTCTCTCTCTCTCTCTCTCTCTCTCTCTCTCTCTCTCTCTCTCTCTCTCTCTCTCTCTCTCTCTGTGTGTGTGTGTGTGTGTGTGTGTGTGTGTGTGTGTGTGTGTGTGTGTGTGTGTGTGTGTGTGTGTGTGTGTGTGTGTGTCTCCCCCCCCAAACACGACATGAGCTAGAAGAACTGGTCACTGAGCTTCACAATAGTATATACGCATATTCAAAAAGCACAATCTTGAGAAGTTTTTGATAGGCTTCTTATCCGGGATGTTGAATTTTGCTATGCGATGATTGCCGGAATGCATGGCAGTGGCAAGAAAGCACTCTGGTGTAGGCCTCTTTGTTCCATTGAAAAGAATCACGCGTTTTGTATCCACAGTAAATCCACTACAGAGAAGAAGCAATATTCTCTAACAAGTCAAGCATAGACAGGAAGAGCATGCGTTGTTGCAATGCTTTGGTCTATATGTATGCCAAATGTGGTGCCATTGAGAAAGGATGAAAGGTTTTTGTAGGTATCCTCTCCAAAATGTCGTCACTTAGGTCGCATTGATTTCAGGATATGCCCAATATAGCTGTGGCAAGGAAGCTCTGGGCTTTTCCACCAACTCTAAAGGCAAGGCCTCCCTCTAGATGCAATCACTTTTCCTTGTGGGCCTTCTTCACATGGGCAAGAGATTTCATGATGAGATTTGTAGTCAAGGGCTATTGAAGGAAGATGTCCTAATGGCAGTGCTTTGGTTGATATTAATGCAATCAAATGCAAGAAATGCCCAACATGGCTAGGAAAAATGAAGCTATGGTTGTTCAACTTAGAGATGTGGCAAAACCTTCGCATGGGTGAGACTATTCAGAATGAGTTTGCCAGTCAGGGTTTGCTAATTGACATATCGTGTGTAACAATGCATTTTGGTTGATATGTATTTCAAATGCAAGTGCCTCACGAACGAACGAATGGTCTCGATGCACATTTTATTCAGGATCTCATTATTTGGACAACATTGATTGTAGGATATTCCCCACCATGGATGTGGCAAGGAGGCTCTAGGTTTTTTTCACCAATACCGAAAGGAGGGCGGACTCTCTCTCTCAAAATAAAATCATTTATGTTTCCACCTCCAGGCATGTGGGCATACACAAGATATTCATATGTGTAGGATAATTCACTATCAGATTTCTACTTAGGGGCCATCGTTGCAGAAAAATGTGTTTGACGATGCTTGGTTTGATATGTATGCCAAATGTGGTGCGTCACAAAAATTTCTAATGGGCATCCTCTCTAGAAGGTCGTCATTTTGAATGCGTTGATTGTAGGATATGCCCAACATGGCTTTGGCATTAAGGAATCTATTTCACCCTGATATGAAGGGAAGACCTTTCTCCATGTGGCCTTTGGCAAAAGCTTCAAGTGGACGCAAGATGCTTATATAGGCACCAAAATTCACAATTATATTGTTAGTCAGAGGCTACTGGAAAAAGATGTTGTGCTTGGAACTGTCTTGGTCAATATGTATGCCAAATGTGGTGCGCTTGAGAAAGCACAAGCGAAATGTCGCCTCTTGGAATGCACTGATTTCAGGATGTGCGCAACAAGAGTAGGGCCATAGAGCTCTATGCTGTTTTTGATGGGTGAGATGTTGTACTTGGCACTTCTTGGCCAATATGAATAGTGCGCTTGAGAAAGCACGAAAAATGCTTGAGATCCTTCCCTGTCCAGAATGTCACCTATTGGAATGCATTGATTGCATGATGTGCGCAACAAGAGCGGGGAAGCTCTAGGCTATTTTCAGTGGACAAGCTGTCGTGCTTGGCAAAAGTTCTTGAGGTGCTTCTTGTCCGGAATAAGCACAAAAAGTGCTTGAGGAGCTTCCTGTCTGGAATGTTGCCTCTTGGAATGCACTAATTGCGGGATGTGTGCAACAAGAGCAGGGCCAGAAAGCTCTAGGTTGCTTTCAACGGGTGCCAGGCAAGTGTATTTCTCCAAATTCAATCACCTACACTTTCGTCTTGAAGGCTATGCTTACATCTTGAAGCCATGTGGCTCTATGCAAGTGCTCGAGGAGCTTCCTGTCCAGAGTGTGGACTCTTGGAATGCACTGATTGCAAGAATTTCCCCCCCTGATTGGCACTGTGTTGGTCGACATGTATGCCCAATGTGGTACGCTTGAGAAAGCACCAGTGCTTCCTGTCCAGAATGTCGCCTCTTGGAATGCACTGATTGCGGGATGTGCAACAAGAGCAGGGCCATAAAGCTCTAGGCTATTTTCAGTGGGTGAGATGTCGTGCTTGGCACTGTCTTGGTCGATATGTATGCCACATATGATGCGCTTGAGAAAGCACAAAAAGTTCTTGAGGTGATTCCTGTTCGGAATGTCGCCTCTTGGAATGCACTGATTGCGGGATGAGCGCAACAATAGCAGGGCCATAAATCTCTCACTTATTTTCAATGGGTGAGATGTCATGCTTAGCATTGTCTTGGTCGACATGTATGCCAAATGTGGTGCGTTTGAGAAAGCACAAAAAGTGCTTGAGGTGCTTCTTGTCCTGAATGTTGCCTCTTGGAATGCACTGATTGTGGGATATGCGCATTAAGAGCAGGGCCAGAAAGATCTAGGCTATTTTCAGCAAATGCAAATTCAGTCACCTACACTCTTGTCTTGAACTCTATGCTTACATCTTTTAGGCACGTGGCTCTATACAAGTGCTTGAGGAGCTTTCTGTCCGAAGTGTGGACTCTTGGAATGCACTGATTGCAAGATTTTCCCCACGTGACACGGGGCAAGGCTAGAAAGCTTTAGTCTATTTTCGGTAGATGCGAAGCGAGGGACTCTCTCTATATGCAATCACCTACGCATGCATCTTGTGACTATATGCAAGATGATGATATGGGCACAAAAATTCACAATTATATTCTTGGTCAGAGGCTGTTGAAAAATAGACAAGCAAAGCGTGATGAGGAGTTAGAAGGAACGGGTTTTTCTTTTCTGACCGGACTCATTGCAAGATATACCCAACCTGGCTCTGGCAAGAAAGCTCTGGGATGTTTTTACCATATGTGAAGGAAAGGCCTCTCTCTAATTGTCGAGCCTGGGCCAAAATAATGGCATCCCGGGTGGAATTAGGAGGTTTCTTTAAATTTTAAAAAATTGATTAGATGCGCAAGATTCACAAAGGACACATGCATGTGAATCAGTTGCCAGAACATTTTGTGATATGAACTATGTACGGGTTGCAGGATACACACATCAGGAGCAGGGCCAGAAAGCTCTAGGTTGTTTTCAGCTTCCTATCCATAGTGTGGACTCTTGGAATGCAATGTCTGCATGATTTTCCCCACGGTAGAAAGCTCTAGTCTATGTTTAGCAGATACAATCACCTATGCATGCATCTTGATGGCATATGGCTCTACACAAGATGCTGATATGGGCACAAAAATTCAGGCTAATAATGTTAGTCAGGGGTTGTTGTTAAAAAAAGATGTCGTGCTTGGCAACACCTTTGTCGATATGTATGCCAAATGTGGGGTACTTGAGAAAGCACAAAAAATGCTTGAGGAGCTCCCGTTCGGAATGTCCCCTCTTGGAATGCACTGATTGGGGGATGTGCATGACAAGATCAGGGATAAAAAGCTCTAGGTTGTTTTTAGCGGATGCAAAGCAAGTATATCTCTCCAAATTTAGTCACCTATACTTTCATCTTGATGGTTTCTCGCTAGGCGAAAGCTCTTGGACTACTCTTATAGAAGTTTGATACCCAACTCGATCTTATCAATTAAGAAAGTTGTGAACTCTTTCTTTGATGTAACACAAGGTCAGCTCATCAACATTGTTTATTGAGTCATTTCTTGGAGAGTATTGATTGATCATTGCAGTACATGCAAGTGTTCAGAGGAAGGATTTGTACCAAGTCAGGAGGATAAACAGTGAGCTCCTCAACAACGGGTTACTTAAAAAAGACATAGATTTAAGAAGCACATTAGTGAGTATGTATGCCAAATATGGTACCTCACGAAAGCTCACAAGTTCGTTCTCGATGGGCTTCTTGAATTTAATGGTTAATATGCCCAACACAGTTGTGGAAAAGATGCACACCGGATGCGAAGGGAGGGCCTGTTTCCATATGAAAAATGACATGCTTGGTGACACTTTGGCCGTTTATTCTCTCTAGACTTTTATCACTTGGAATGTATTGACCACATGATATGTCCAACATGGCTACGGCAAGGAAGCTCTAAGTTTTAACCAAATGTAAAGGGAATACTTTTCTCCTAATTCAATCACCTATGCTTGCACCATGAAGGCCTATGGCCTAATGCAAGACACTCACATGTGGGAGAGAATTTATGATAAGACAAAGACATGCAGACTCTTTGTGAGACAACTGGTGGGATCCACTACTCTTTAAGGACTCGCATCTGTCTGAAAATTGTAGTTTAAGGTAGGGTGCATTGGTGCCATTGAAACAGAGGGCGCATTGTTTGAAGGACTTCCTATCCTCCGACTATTCCATTGGAACGCGTTGATGGAGAAGGATGTCATTCTTGTTGAATCTTTGCTTGCTATGTATGCCAAATGCGGTTCCCTCACAAAAGCGCAAAAATTTCATGATGGGCATCTCCGTGATACCGTCTCCCGGAGTGCGTTGATTTCAAGATATGTCCAACGTGGCTATGGAAAGGAAGCTCTAGGTTGTTTTTACTAAATGTGAAGGGAAGGTCTTTCTCCAAATGCAACCTTGATGTCATCATCTGATCATCCTTTAGTTTGGTCAGCTATTTACTTGGTGAGCCTAAGGAGCTTTTCCTAAACGAGGCCAAGGGGTTGAGCCACTTGGCTCAATCCCCATCCTCCATTAAGAAATAAATCCACGGTTCAATTTTTTCTCAAAAGCTTTGGACATAAGTCGATTTTTTGCAGCGTTCCAGCCTTGAAAAGTAGCAGCGCGATATGATCCTTGGCAGCGCAACCAGATAGTAGGGCTCTCTCTACGCACAACTCTCTCTCTCTCTCTCTCTCTCTCTCTCTCTCTCTCTCTCTCTCTCTCTCTCTCTCTCTCTCTCTCTCTCTCTCTCTCTCTCTCTCTCTCTCTCTCTCTCTCTCTCTCTCTCTCTCTCCTGCGATGCCGAGGTGCGCTGTTAAAATTGTCGTAGACATCACTGGCTCCGTGCAAGCCTGTTATGTACACAGGATGCTCGTGAGAATGACTTGGAGGACAGTATAAGAAACTGTAACAAGGAGTACCAGAGACCTTTCAAACCCTGGTTATATTTTGTAGATCATCAAGCTGGAGGGTACTTCGGATGCTTGCCGACTTATGAGCATTCTCAAAGATCAGATATTTCGTGCGATCAATCAATGGCAGAGGTCTGTTCTACGGCTGCTGAAACAGAAGATAATCAGATTTCAATTGATGATTAGTTGGCCTAATCTAGAGTTGAACCCCAAAACCTATTGCCTTCGCAGGCCTCAACACATTTTCCTGGTGATGCTATCAGTGTGTTGGCGATGCAGACGGAATAGGCCGAAGAAATGGAAAGAATAAACGCCGAAGTGGACATGAGGGCAAAAAAGCTTAGCAGGATCGATCACCCGAACCTTATGATGGTTGTCCTCAAGTAATTAAGCCAGCGGTTTCAGTGCTAACTGCTTGTGCTTTTAGCAAAGAGTGTGAGGGGATTAGTGGCAGACAGCTCAATGTCGAAGGGAAGGCATTGGGGAATATTACCACTAGTGCAACTCATGGTTTGATGAGCTGTTGACTTCAGTCGCACTCCTCATCCAACTCTATTGATAGCCTATCTAAAAATTTGATGAGGCAAGCATTTCAAAATGATTTGCAGACAAACAGAAACATCTCTCATGACCAATTCAACGCACAATATGGTGTCCGTAGGAGTTGGTTAATGTGTAGCTCCAAGGAGATGCAACAACATTGCAGCGGAAGTCAAGTAGTCAATCATGCTTACGTTGCCAACCAGGATCAAAAGAATAGTCAAAGAGCAGAACCGGAAGCCAATTCTTTTTTCCACTCAAAGAGCTTTGATGCTGGAGAAGTCGAAGAACAAGGACTACGAAGTGATGGCATTTCTCGAGACAAGCATACCAATATGTCAGCACCTATTAGCCTCCAGCAGTAGTTCATTGCTGGCCAGTCATTTGGATGGGATAGCAAAAATTTTACAGACAATATGGCCAAGATTGCTACTTGTAAAGAGATTCTCTTTCTAAACCGCGTGCAAGCGGCAGCCAATGCGGCCGCCAATTGAGATTAGCAACAACAGTATACTGCAGCGTTGCTCTTCAGCAGATGCATATGAAGCAGGGAATGCTGGTGGTGTGGATTTGAACGCATAGCATTTACTGCTTCGGAGCTCCCTTCTTGCCAATAACCACGACTTGGTGGCAGATCCTATGAGCAAAGGGCCATGTACGCAGCAGCTATCAGATCGGCTCACAAAGCCTTAAAATTTTGATTGAAGTAAAGTTTGGATGGTTGCAAATGCAGACATTAATTTAGTATCGATACATAACACAGGTTAGTAGGAGCCAAGAAGACATAATTGCTTATCGAAGCAACTTACAACTCTGAGAGAGAGAGAGAGAGAGAGAGAGAGAGAGAGAGAGAGAGAGAGAGAGAGAGAGAGAGAGAGAAGGTAATATTGATCATAGGACATAGTGCATAAAGTTACATCTGCATGTATTATGTATGGCAGGGAGGATATATATTCACAACAATGCGCATTCCAATTGCACAAGCGCAACTCTAGCTCGACAACATTGGAAGGTTCATTATCTGTATCCAAATTTTCATGCGCATGCGTTTGCTTGGCGCAACACATAAACTCTACGGGGCAGGGCACGGGTTCCGTTTCTTATAATTTTTTGGAGAGACCACAGTGCCAGCTCTCCACCATACTTTTGTATGGCACCTTTGTATGACATACACAATATACTTTGCACTTTCAGTGTGACCTCTCATTGCAAGACGATATGTTTAACTATTCACATTGCTTTTTTGTAGCTTGACTCACATATCGGCCTGTACATTTTGGACAATCATAAAGCAGGAGTACAAGATTGCAGGTTAGTAAAGCATCTCATTTATTGTTGCAGTTCATTCATGCTTTATCTATTTGTTTGTTTTAGAATTTTTCGCATTCGTTCCTTTGCTTTGGTTTATTTGGATCTCGTTTTCAGAACTATACAATCAATGTCGATCAACATCTGCACGTAAGTTACATCCGCAACTTTTTGCATACGATTGCTTGACAAATATATGTGATATATTACCGTAGTGAAGACACAAGTAGTGAATGCATGTGGTGTATCACAACTCTAGATAATTTATACCATACTAGGTGTCTAAATAATTGATTCCATACTATATATATCCTCGTTTCTCTCGTACTAGGTGTCGGTATGAAGTTCTCAAGACCTAGAAGATTACAGTCTAAGATTCAATAAACTAAAGAGAAAACTGCAGCCAACTTGAAACTAACTTGCCATCCATATGCTAGGTCATGCTTTGAAATCACTGCATTGTATAAAGAGTGGAGCATGCAATGTGATATCTTCGCTCACAATCTAGAAATATGTCTCTGCTGCGCGACGACATACCTCACATATATAGCGATAAACGAGGTCGATAGATAATGAAATAGATACTCCTGTTGCCCTCACTTATGTATTATTGTTGGGCGTGCTTTGCCATCGGAGCGGCAACAACAAGGCTTAGCAACATTGTATCTACAATCCATTGCCAGTTCAAGATACCAACCATGAATTGGTATCCTCTCTCTATCGATGAGATAGATGAGCAATATTTGGACATAAAGGAGGCAGATATTATAATTATAGATGACCTCTACATGTTAACCCAAACGACTTTTGACCTTATCGTAAGACAAAATGTCAATGTAACAAGCAGTAATTGGCAGATTCCTTCAACAACAAATGTGTTCTCTTGCTCGGTGATCTTGCCGAACTACCCCCAGTTTGTAGTCACTCACGGGAGCTTTGTAACACAGCCGTATCACCAGCTTGGTCCACTGGATACATGCAACTTTGTACAAAATATCATGCTCTATAAGACATGCAACGGACCCTAAATTGCTTCAGTCCTTCACCATTTTTTGTGGAAGAAAACCAGGGTAGATAAAGATCAATTGTACCTTGGGTGCATGTATTATAGATGAAGCGCATGTGCATGACTACATCAACAACTCTACTACGATAATATGTACTCACATGTCGGACATCCAACACTATGACAACCTTGCCTTGAATAAATTGTACAATCAAACTGACATCACAAAACTTGAAATGAAGACGAACACGGGTAACATAAATGTCCTTTAGTAGTGGCTCCTAGACCCTAAGTTTAATGAGCTAGATTCGATCGCAATTTGTGTGAACTACATGATCACTATAAAAAAATCAACTTGACAATCGGTGCGGCAAACGGTGCAACATGCATTGTCGATGCCATAACACAGAACACAGAAGGTGAAGTTACATGTATCATTTTCCTCATTCATTGTATTGGAAATAACTACAAAAGAAGAAAGGCAAAACACAAACAACTATAAAAGAAGAAAGGCAAAACACACTCGAAATCCATTTTCAAAAATGCGAGCTGATGTGTTGCGCTACCAACCGCTCAATGTTTTTTTTAATTTGAAATACTTTCCATTTGCAAGACTTTACATGTAGCATGTATTACCTCAATTATTAGAGATTTACCTCGCTTGGATATAATCTCTATTGTAACCATCCCTATAATCTCTAATAATTGATGCACTTAGTTTTATCTCCTCCCATAAACATTATAGCGCTTTTCAAGTGTATATCCCTTTCACGCAATGCCGCCCTTCCCAAATTAGTCTTGCTCTTGTTCCCTTCGGTGCTAGCTGCTAAAAGTTAATTTGCATATATCATGTTATATGCTATAGATCTTATATAGCAAGGCCCACCAAGCAAGACTAGTTGAAAGCTTGTGGTCTTACGCAAGACCTTCACATAGATGAGAATCCACAGTGAGATTTGCAAGATATACCAATGTGAGCATGCAAAAAGCATATGCGCAAGCTCATTCACAAAGCTTTAGCCAATATCACTACAACAAAAAAGGGGGCCTTCGACGCAGGTTTCGACGCTATCCATCGAAAAAACCATCGAAATACGTGTCCCTACAAAAACATCGCAATATGCGTCGATATATGCGTCGAAAGGTACTGTTATCGATGCATATTTTGACATGCCTAGCGACGCAGATTGTGACGACCATAACAGAAAAAAAAATTCTTGGGCAGAGGACAGGCAGCCAAGCCTGTGCCCAGTGAAAAGATGGACATAGCTACAGCCAGACTGCCTGTCCTCTGCCCAAGAAAGCGAGCAGCACCAAAATCAACCGTGCTCCCGCAAAAATTTTGGCAGAGTTCCCTTCGTTTTAACATAAACTTTTCAAAAAAAACCATACGTATACGCCTCCTACATGCTATCCATGTAGGATCTCACATGAGATTTAAGGCAAATGAAAGAAATGAAATGAACTTTGTGCAAAACCATAACCAACTTAAAACCATAACCATAACAAACTTTGTGCAAAACCATAACCAAATTAAAACCATAACCGGCCATAACCATAATGATAACCATAACCATAAACAAAACAATAACCATAGCCATAACCATAAAGTTAAACATAACCATAAACAAAACAATAACCATAACCATGTCTATACAAGAACAATAACCATAACCATGTCTATACAATGACAATAACCATAACCATAAGGAAAACAATAACCATAACCATGTCTGAACAATAACCATAACCATTTCTATACAAAAAAGAGACACAGAAGCGTGTCTGTGTCTCACAAACATATATATGAAATCCACTGATGACTAGGCGTCACAACCTGCACATAGGGCAAGTCACAAAATTAGTATTGATATTACTTCACATATAGTTATTTAATTAAATCAACTCACACATATTAACGTCTCACCTCAATCGATCAGCGAGACTCTAAGGCCTCCCAGTCTACAGGCTCTCCTGAAGCATCAAGATCATTCAATACTTCATAAATACCTCTGCGATATCCATCTATCTCCTCCTGGCGTGTTGGGGCTCGATGCATTGCAAGATTCTACGTTTATACAAAATTCAAAGTAATAAGAATACATGATTCATCACGTTTAAAAAAATGTCAGCTAGGATTGGATTGGAAACTCACAAACTCATAGCGAAAGGTGTCGAAGCCTCCACTGCCAAGATGAGATGTCCCCTTGGTCATCTGTCGTATCTGCGCGGCCTGACGCTGCTGTCTGAACCGCGTGTCCGTTGTCCGCTCATCCACCCTAATCTGCTGCCACGTCTCATGTGGGATGCCCGAAGGCTTCGGCGAGCCGGTCCTGAAAGCCTGTCAAGCTGCATCTCGCCGATGTTTCACGATGTCCCGTGCAACACCCTTGATCCACCTCCTCGGAAGATCCTTTGAACCCGGAGCAGGCTGATACTCTCTCATGATGGTCTCCACTATATAATTGATTTTGTCGCGATCTTGCTCAGGCCAAGGCGTTAGAATGCTGGTCCCGAAAACTGCAGCTCCGCGAGCTGGCGAATCCGCTGTCTCATCTCAGTCCCGACTCTATCCATGTCAACAGAACCATGTGCCCGTACAGTATAGATCTTGGAGGCACTAGGATCGTGTGCCCCCCAAGGTGTCCGAGGTGTGCTAAGAGGTGTGTCAAGAGGTGTGCCTGGGTAGGAAGGGGGTCGTGAGCGAGGAGGGGTCGAAGCATCTGTGGACCCTCCTCCACAGCAACCACCACCTCGACCTGACGATCATCGAGATCGGTGAGTGCGCCTGTGCTACGGAGATGAGGACGTACCGCCTCTACTGCACCACTAGGTGTCGAAGTGGTCGTGATGGGAGACCTCGCAGGTGTCGTACCCGTAGGCATCCCCCCCTCCCATAGGTGTCCCCTCCCCCATAGGCGTCCCCCCCATAGGTGTCCCCCCCATAGGCGTCGGACCCTCGGGTGTGAAGCCCGGAGGCGTAGTACCCGTGCCTCTGGCTACCCAGTACTGAGATGCCTTTGCCATCTGAGTGGACATCATCCGTATGACGAAGCCCATAAATGCATCTGCACTGATAGAAGCGGGATCTGGAAACTGGTCTGCCATACTAAAGTCCTACACAAAGAAAGTAAAAGAAAGTGTCAGAACACCTTTGTTTAAATTAACTTTAAGCTTAATTTTAAATTAACGTCTTCACACAAACACTTACAGGCCTAGGCCTCGACGAGTGAGGCATCATCGATAAGATCTTGCACCGTATCATCGTATATCTCTAATTGCAGACATAACTCTGCCCCAACTCATTCTGGCAGATTGTCTTCATCCATTGCATCTTCATCTACAAGTGTCATATCTGCCTCGTCTGCGTCATCCCTTGTATATCTATCAGCTTCCTCTGCCATACCTTCGTCCATCTCATCTAATGTCACAGTAGTATCTGCGTCGTCTGATCGAATGTGTAAAGGAAGCATGAAATTGCAAAAGAAAATTTGCCCACCTCATTTGTTCGTTGAAGAGCTTGGTCTGCGTCATGAAGTACTTAGGCTTTGGTGATCCGTCCGCAGAATGAAAGGAGTCCCCAATAAATAATGCTTCCATGAGTCTTAAGGCATGTATAACTGCGAGGAATTCCTTTTCATATATGCCTAGAGCTTGCTCAACAGGGTCCAGCCTTCGACTTTCATAGGCTATGGCGTGCCCTTCTTAGAGTAAAACAACTCCAACGCAATCACCACAAGCATCACATTGGACCTCAAATGGCTTTGAGAGATTCGGTAGTGTAAGCACAGGTTGAGAGATAAGCTTTTCGAAATCATTGTTCTCCTTGGCAGACAATGTATACCTAATGTTTTTCTTTGTTAGGTCATGTAATGGTCCTGTTATTAGTAAGAACTTTTCGATGAAGCGTCTAGAGTATACACACATACCTATAAAGCTTCTTAGTTCATGAAGATTCCTTGGTTTAGGCCATCCTTTTATTACCTCTAACTTTGATGGATCCATTTGGATGCCATCTTGAGAGATAATGTGACCTAAATACTGAATCTCTTGTAAGAAAAAATCACTTTTCTTTCGATTAACATAAAGTTTATTCTCTCTTAAGACTTGAAATATTACCTAGAGGTATTGCTTGTGTTCATCTAGTGAATTAGAGTAGATGATGATATCATCAAAGAACACTCCAGTAAAGGTTCAGTGAGGCCTGAATAGCTTCTCCATCAAGCGGTTGAATGTGGTTGGTGCATTGGTCAAGCCAAAAGGCATGACAATGTATTCGTAAAGACCAAACGTAGTGCGAAATGCGGTCTTTACAATGTCTTGATCAACTATCCTTATTTGATAGTAGCCACTTTTTAGGTCAATCCTACTGAAGTAGGTGGACCCTTGTAGCTTATCAAATAGGTCTTCTACCCGTGGAACGGGAAACCTATTTTTGATAGTGATCCTATTTAGTGTTCTATAGTCGACACACATGCGATATGTGTAGTCTTTCTTTTGCACTAATAACACGGGTGAACAAAATGGACATGAGCTAAGCCTAACCATGCCCTTCTCAACTAACTCATGCAATTGCCGCATAATCTCCTCTTGTTGAGCTTGAGAAACTCTATAAGGAGGTTTGTTAGGCGGTGAACTTCCTGGAAGAAGTTCAATTGCATGGTCATCATTGCCTTGTTTAGGAGCTAGTTCACAAGGGATGTAAAATCAATAAAGACATCTTGAAACCCCTTGAGAAAATTAGGTAACTCTAATTATTTGTGATTGTTTATATTTTCTTTTGTTAAAGCATTAGGTTCATTTTGAGAATCTTTAACAAAAATCATGTACACGGAAATAGAGCTCTTTATTGACTTGTTGAAAGCTTGCGTATGTACAACGGGTATGGTGTTACCCAACTCCTTGGCATTTATGTACATATCTTTTTCCTTGTACTTAAAGTAAATTTTTCTTTCAAGGAATTAACATTGGCAGCCATGCGATCAAACCATGGTGTCCCTAGGATTACATCCTCGTGCTTGAGAGGAGCGATAAAGAAGTCCTCTTTGTCCACATAGCTTTGGACATGGAGCCTCAATTCCCAAATAAGGGAGTGACTGAAGCTTCTTGCCCCTTGAAAGCACCATCTGCAGATAGGACATCTCCCATCTCATAGGCTTGCATGCCTAGCTTGGTGGCCAACTCTGTGGATATGAAATTGTAGAACCAGGGTCAAAGAGAATAAAAGCATCATGTTCTCTTACCTTTCCCCAAGCATGGCATAAAGGAGATCCTTTGTGGTGAGATTCCTCTTCTTGGATTTCAACCAAGGTAGCTCTAGGAGGCTCATGGCGGGTGTTCTTTTGGGGACAAGCGCGGTACGCATGCCCTTGCTCGCCGCACTTGAAACAATGGTTATACTTGCAATAACGATCAAGCTCTTCAGGAGAGAGTTTGTTTTTGCCTTTGTAAACTCCCTTCTCCTTAGCTTTGTTGTTATTGGAATTGCCATTAGGAGACTTCTGGACATTGTCCTTCCCCCTAGGCTCATTGGAACCCTTGTTTTTCGTGGGGTTAGAATTTGTCTTAGCCCCTGTTTGGAAATTGATTCGAGAAGCCACCATAGTATGGTGTAACCGCAAATATGGTGTGTGTCCTTTGGGAGTTAACATACTCTACCATTTATTTAGTTAAGCCCGCACAAAATTGTTGTTTTTGCTCTCCAAAATCCATCTTTTTAAAGACAGCAGCTTTGAGATGTAAGTCCCAAAACTTGTCTACATATTTATGAATGGATTCGTAGGGAGAGAGCTTCAAGCTTCACCATTCGGTGAGTACTTTGTCTTTGGCATCTGTGGCCAAAAATTGCTTCATGATGGAAGCTCTTAAAGCTTTCCATGTTCATGGAGCTTCACCATTTGCCCGTAGGCTAGACCACCATTGGCTGGCGGTCTTTTGAAAGTGCATGGCTACATGGCGTAGCTTAGAGGAATCTGTGAAGCCCTCATCTCCAAACACCGCATCGAATTGTTGGATAAAGGCCAAGACTTTGTCCCTAGCACCAAAGGTGCCATCGTAGGTAAGAAAAGAGATGCTCTTTTCCTCCCTCTTTGAACTTCTTTAGCTTGGACGACCTCTTCCACGCGGCATAGGATTTCCTATGGCCTCTTCTTTTTTATGGTTCAAAAGTTGCACCATCGCTTTCTTCAAAAGATGAAGAATTTGGGGAAGATGGAGAAGAAGGTGACCTCTTTCTCGCCTTGGTTCTCTTTGTCTGCACCATCACTTTCTTCATAAGAGGAAGAGGATGAAGAAGATGGAGAAGAGGGTGGCCTCTTTCTTGCCTTTTTCTTCTCTTGCTTTTTTTCATCCCTCTTTGAATTATGGTGTGGAGAAGTTTGCGATGGTCTTCTCCGTTTAGGAGGTGATGGAGAGCGTTTTGCCCGCCGTCTTCGTGGAGCCATCTCCGTCGAGGTGGCAAGAGACTCACTTCTTTCTCGTTCCTTCGGTGGGGGCTCTTGAATTCTCCTTTGGGAAGGAGATGCGTCATCCAGAAGAAAATTTTTGAGCCCTTTGTATGGATCCTCTTCTTCTTTCCAAATCAGAGAGAGGCCTCTTTTGGAAGTCTCACAAGGAGGCTTCCTAGGTACTCTCTCATGATGGTAAGGAGCTTGGAGAATCCCATGAGCACGAAGCTGCCGTTGCACATCACTTTGGAGGGATGGATTGCCCATGGCTTGTTGAAGCCTAAAAACAAGGTAGTTAACAAGCATAGGGGCATCATTAGTAGCCTGCTCATTAGCAAAATCAAAGCTATCAACATCAATCTCATTCTCTTTACTATTGTCAGCCATTCTAACACTTTTTAGGTGTACTTTGCCAAGCCCTAGTTGCTACTCCTCTTTACGCCTTTAGAAAAGCACTCAAGCTATTGTATCCGTGGCTCGAATACCATTAATTGCAAGGAATAGAAGTGAGGGTCGTTCAACACCAAAACATCATCGGCTCCTGTCAAGCTTCTAATAGCTCAATAGTGGTTAAGCCGTAGGCAAGCCCCGTAAGACTCCACTATTAAGATCATAGCTCTCGACGGTGATGCCCCGTTATCTGCACGAAGGCAGGAGCACTACAAGGCTGAAAAATCCCTATTCTACTTACTCAATTGCAATTAATAATATCAATCATTTATAGCTAGCTTGATGACCTCCCTTGTTGAGCAAGAAAAGAGAAACCTTGTGCTCTGATACCAATGCAACATTTAATGGCCTAGTAACTTGTGTGTAGCGGAAAATAGCATAGGCTGCTACAAACGGATGAGCGATGGCCCTGCAAAATACTCATGGTAACACAATACATACCCTAAAACGATAAATCGGTATACCTGAATCGTCGCACACGCACATAATCAACGACGTGCGGCGAATCTGTGTGTCCATGACCAATGGACTAGGCTAACGCATAAAAATAAAACATTTATCACATGTGTGGAATCAATTTGAAGCATGTGTGAGTATGAGGGTACTTACAAACTGTTGTTCAATGTCCCAGAGTACCTTAGCTCACATGAGTAGCTGTAAAAAAAATCTCATACAGTGCAAGTAGTAGGTGAGAATATAAGAATGAGCTATTTAAAGAGGACAACTTTGAATTTAAAAAATCCCAAGAAATTTGTAATTTATGCAATTTTCAACTATGGTCGATATGTGTGCATAACAATTAATAACATCAAATGATGAACAAACATTAATTTGTGAAGGAGTCGTACGTAGATGCTAGAGGTTAAATGACAATAGGTTGGTAGAAATTAATACAGAGCATGATCCTGATGCACCTAGTTGAACTACAGTCACTGTCGATATCAATAGAACACACACATCGTGATTAGTATATATATATATATATATATATATATATATATTGTCCAATTAGTATATCATTCATTCGCTATATACTTTAGTTTAATGTCTTTTTATATATATTTAATTATTGGATTATGATTATACAGATATATGTTTCAATTGTCAAAAATACAACATTATTGATGTCAACATAACAAGGTGGCCGGGGGGTTGTGTGAAGAGAGAGAGAGAGAGAGAGAGAGAGAGAGAGAGAGAGAGAGAGAGAGAGAGAGAGAGAGAGAGAGAGAGAGAGAGAGAGAGAGAGAAATGAAATAAAATGTTATATGAACCGTCTTTAAAAGTCCAAAATGACCTATGAAAGTAAAGTGATACAAGTGCAATGGATCTAATAATTAAAGTTAAGTAAAGTGAAAGACTGAAACTCAAAGTTTAAAATTGTCGAAGTAAACCATCATCATCATCGCCTCACTGTCCGACATTGTCGGAGAAAGTATGGCACTGCTCGCACAAGAACTTCATCAATGTTTGCCGCTGTAAGTAGCGATGCAGGGAGGGGAATGAGCGAGAGCGAAATGAAATGAAATGTTATCACTCGTCTTCAAAAAGCTTACGAGACCAAACTGAGACAATCCTTAATGATCTAATCCAATGCCTAGGTAGTTAAAAGAAAATGAAGGTGAAAAACCAAAACAAAAAGTCTAACAATGTCAGACTAAAATCATCATCGTCGTCGTCGTCAATTCCCGTGGATGCTCGGCAATGAGGGTTGTCCAAGCGATAGTAACTCAGGTAGGTGCTAAGGTGCTCAAGCTTGAGAGCGCCCACCCCAGCTTGAGCACATATGTACAATGCACCCTTTTTTTTTTCTTTTTAATGTGTAAGATTTCTAAGGCTAAATGTACACAAATGATGAAGAAACTGAATGGTCTGAGTTATACAAGATAGCTATGTAAATTATATTATGATTAGTGTCAGAGAGTACCTCCTATGTCCACGAGTCTTTGTTCTTTCTATACAAATACGAACTTGACCTAGTTTATGCTTCAAGAAGCAATTAAATTTTCCATGAGTATCGGAAAGAGTTCTATCTTGGCACACTATTCATGTAGCATGCCGTAACTCTTTGAGCAAAAATCTACTAGTGGTTCGCGGATTTGTTAAAGCTCTGCTTAGAAGCACGCAAGGCGCAAGGAGACCATGAAAGAACCAGAAGAGCTCGTAGTTTCAAGGATTACAGGATGGGCGATCGTGCATTTTCAAAGCCCACACATTTCTAGACCATTATGGCAGCCTTGTTGGGGTACCTCGACACTCACAGCATATACAGCTTAGTACCTAGAGCAGCAGTTACCGATGCTTCCACATCCACGGTCTAGATCAAGATGTGCTAGCCAAGCTAGATGCCTTGGGTGTGTCATATAAAGTCCACATAAAACAGTTCACTCCAAAGCCAATGCCCTTTGGTGCGGCTCAAGATTCTTGTTCCAAAACTAAAGAGGCTTTGCAAGCATTCAAGGATATAGTAACTAAACTAAAGCTGGCTTCTGACAAGGACGCAGACCCAAAAACCTTTCAAACACTTGAGACTTGCTCGTCCAGGTGGAGTCATCTGCTACTCTTGAAGAATAACAGAGAATAGGCGAAGCATGTGCCACACTAGGAGAGTGGCACAAGGAGCCAGCAAAGCCTTTGTTATATGCACAAAAGGGATTTGAAATACTCATACGCATCAAAGATACAATCGCAAAGTTTATAGCATGTTGTTGCCTTTATACAACAGATAGCAGGCGAGTTTGAGAAGTCTTTGAAGCAAGCAGAACACCTGGAACTGATTCTACGGCACTTAGAGAAGACTGCCCTCAGCTATTAGCTCATTTATTTAAAGTTGCAAGCCAAGCTGATTTGATTAGATGCAGAATGTCTCTTGGACAGGCTGAAGAAGCCCTCCCTTATTTTGTCAAGTTGAAGGCAAGACAACTAGTCGCTCGAGATGATCCAAGCCTTGCAGCAGTCTACATTCAAGCAACTGAAGCTTTCCAAGAAGCAGGAACAGTACACGTATATGCTCTTCAAGGTCAGAATGCTGAAGCAATACACATTTTCGATCAGTTTTCTGGAGATGAAGCAGCTCGAAAAGCAGCAGATACTGAAGGTGAAATTGACATAGCTTTTCTAAGATGGGAAAAGCTCTCGCAAGCGGCTATCTATTTGAAAAATTATACCCTAAAGAAGAAAAGTCTCCAACCTGAGTGTGTGTGTGTGAGAGAGAGAGAGAGAGATAGGGTTCGTCATAGCATGAAAGAGATGGAGAGAGGCTACACATTTTCTAGTGGTCGTCAGGGACGAGTTTGTGTGTAGCCGCTGGTGTGGCTGCCAACTAAAAGGAGAGAGTGTGTGTTAGCATGCGCAGAGAAAGAGGGAGAGAGAGTTGATGGAGGGCTGCATCAAGCATGCATGTTGGTGATTGGTTGGGTACGTCACAACACGAGAGAGAGAGCTGACGGGCTGCTGCAGGTTACGAGCTGGAGAGAGAGGGAGAGAGAGGGAGAAAGAAGAATCAACAATCAGTGGCGCCGCCATGCAAGGGAGAGATTAATGGAGAGAGAGAGGAGAAAGAGAGAGAGATAAAGACTGGTGTAGCTCTATGAGTGTCGCCGAAAAGAGTGAGCATGGAAAATTAGCATTGACTACATGCTTTAGCCGCCATCGTGACCATCAGTAGAGTTGCATGCCGGTCTATATGCGGCCATCCATCACGAGGGTCCTTTTCTTCCACTTTGCATGTAAGCGGTTGGTTGGCAGCGGGGTCGGTTGAGTGGCTGGGGATGATTAGTTGGTTGCATGGAGTGCCCACCACGGCGAGTGTAACTACCCAAGAAATACCTATTGGCTTGCGCTGCATGGGTGAGGGCTAGGCACCTTTGCCACTCTACAGCACCTAACAAAGAGAATGTATCATTGCTGTAGTGGATTTATAGCTTCCATGGGAGTGGCATCGACTGGCCGTATGGTGTTTATTGACGTAGAGGGTTCTGATTGATGTTGTGGCGAGAGACTTTTGGTGTCTGTTGACACACTAGTAGGGGTTGTTCTACTCAAGGCATGCCCGCTGACAAAGCATGCTCAACTTGCTTTTTTTTTTTTTTTTTGCAGTGGCAGGTGAGGTGTGCGCCCAAGCCAAGGGCAAGACCACAAGCTACACACTTGCTTATATGAGCGCGTATCAAGAGTGGACGACTACTTTGACCATTATCTCTACCGGTTGCATCCCACAGTCAATCCGATTCTATGTTGTTTCGTCAACTTGGGAAGAAAGACTTATCCGATGAGAAAAAACTGATCCTGCTTCTTCTACTTCCAACTAGGTTCGATTTTTTTCTACAGTCTCAAAACTCCTCCTTGCATCCTATGATGTGAATTGTATCCAGATATTCTTGACTGAGATTCTCCTCTTCGTAATGTCCTATACAAGGCTATGTGATATTCCTCTTTTTTTTTCGTAATTGAGTATTCCGATATACTTTAATCCATTTATTATTATGTTCAATGAAAATAATTACACTAACAATCACTATATTATGGCAATAAAGAAAGGACTCCATTTTAATTTCAAAAATTCACTAATTACATCATACAATCAACATTAATCACTACAAAGTGAAGAAATTAATGGAATTTCCAAACGCATGAAAGAAAAATACTTAGCTGCTACTTATCGATCATAACCATTAGTCTTGGAGCGTAGCCTACGCTCTGATACCACTGCTACAAATGGATGAGCGATGGCCCTGCAAAATACTCATGGTAACACAATACATACCCTAAAACGATAAATCGGTATACCTGAATCGTCGCACACGCACATAATCAATGACATACGCGAACAGAGAGAGACATAGAGCGAGAGAGAGTAGAAGAGCACGTGCAGACGCACCTCCTAGAGCAGAGTGCTGCGCCGGCACGACGAGAGAGAGAAGAAGAGAGGCGAGAAGAATACACAGACATTGGGTGCAATCTCCCCCCGTGCAAGAGTGACCATTTCCCTCTTGCACGTATTTGATTTATAGATTTCTTGAATGGTCAAATGTGTGTACAAACTGGCCGGCCGGACATAATTGGCCAAAGCTCATAAAGAGCACTTGAATAATCTAATATAACTTAAAGTAATATCCTTCTACATAATCCATTATCTGTTGATGCTTTTGCCACCTGTCAGCTGCATAAATAATAAAATATCAATTCTATAACATAGGCATAGTGAGCATTTCATTAGAATAGATTCCTAGTGAGCATAGCAAGAGTGCTTGGGTGGAGAGAGCAACAAAAAGCATAACACCTAGTTAGATAGGCATGAACAATACTTCAAAAGAGAGAGAAATTAAGCTATTGACAACAATTGAGGACCGGATTTATATGGAGTCGGTCCCCCTTCCAAAAGGCTTTGTATTATAGGTTTCCCCCATCAAGAGAGACATTTTACAATACAATTCTTTGTGTTCCTTCAATAACTAGCTAGTGCAATGAAGATGGAAGCTTCAAGCACTAAGGAACTTATAAAACACAACATCAATTCCCTCACCATCTTAGACCCAACACCTCACACACCTTCGAAGATGGTGAGACTAGCGGGGTATGAGAGTAGATTGAGAGAAACAAGGAGTAGTCTTACGAGAAAGATGTACATCTCCTCACATATCACTCATATTATCATAGCATAGCTTAGTAATTATCATGGTAGAGGAGATGAGCATGCATTGAAGCTTGGCTCTTGGTTGGATTTGCATCACAGAGCCAAGAGTCGTTAGTGTAGGCCTCCCTTCTCACAAGCTTGGAGTAGGTGATTAGCTTTCCATTAAAGCTTGAGAAGGAGAGAGACAGTCTTCTTGCTTCACACGTGAGCTAGTGTGAGTTTGTAAGTGATAATGCCTTGAGAAATTCAGCCCCCTCTCTCTCTTGGTCGACCCCTCATGCTATTTCCTCTTGTTGGCTTCCCATTGGACCCCTCCAGGCTTAGCCAATAGGATTTAAGAAACATAAGTGATAGTCTTCTAACATGTGTCCCCCTTTCTCCTTTTGTGAGAGCTTTAGGTAATTAATTAATGAACTAAACTCTCATTGGACCCCATTGTCTCTTGGCCAATAGGAATCAAGCAAGCCATTGGGTTGTTGAATGCTCATTGGACCCCTTGGGAGATTGTCCAATAGTCTTCTAGAGAGCTTAATTCTTATTGGTTCTTTTAAATGAATTAAACTAGATTTACTCTAGCCTAATTCTCATTGGTCAACCTCCATGGCCATCCAATAGGATTTGAGTGCACCTTGTGGGCATCTGGGCTAGGGAGCTAACATGTGTCCCTCATTCCCTTAGTGTAAAGGAAGCTTGTGAGTGTGTGTGTGTGTGTGTGTGTTTCTCTCTCATCCCCTACTTGCAAGGCTCGCCTCCTCCTTTATAGGAGTTGTGAAGACTTTTTTGGTACACACACAAAGCATCCAATTTCCCTAGTGTTTGACCTTTGGACACAACCTTTGAATTTTGGAACCTTAGCACTTTGGAAGTCTTAATGGGCTGAACCTTAGGGTCTTTAAAGCCCATTGTTGCACATTGCTCTTTTGCAAATGGCGCCCCCTTTGGATCCCTACTGTGGCCGGTCTGCAAGCTTAACCAATATACTAGCTTTTTCTCCCTTGGCACTTCCCCATATTAAATGATCAATTTAACATGAGAAAATCATGTAGGAGAATTAAATATTAGTTACTATGACATGCAGGGAGTTCTAGATCGTGAGCAAGGGCGCATAATAGGGAATGCAATTGCATGGTCCTAGAGATTATTTGTTTTTAAATGTAGAAATATAGTGAGGGAAGACGTAGAACCAATGACAACGACTAGGTTGTTGGTATGGGAGTTCGAGTTGTAGTTCCAAGGTCGTGGGTTTGAGTTAAATTCACTATCAAAGTTTTTAAAGTCTTGCTTCTAAGCGGGGACAAGGTGGAATCTTGAAATATTCTATGTAATAAAATAAATTGTAGTATATGCCCTTAGGTCTCCCCAATTTTGAAAAAATAAAAAACCTTTCAAAACATCTTAAGCGCATAAGTGAAAGGTGAGATTAGGAAATGGAAAGACCCATGACAAAAGACTTTCTGTGTCCACATAAAAGAGATAGTCCAGTGCACAATGATACATTTGTGATTTTCTTTTGCGTATTTTTTCCTTTAGTGTTTTCTTAGTGTCCTTGCATTACATAAGTAGTGAATGTATTTCTTTATAAGTCATTAGGAATACCTTACAATATGTGCTAGTTCCCTACATAATTGCGCATCCTTAACATCCCAACGAGCTTGTTCTGCCGTAGGCAAAACAACTCTAACAGCAGCAATTCTTGCAGCAAGACCTGCAACATCCTCAACATCGCCTACATCCTCAGAACCATGACGTACATCAATGCCCTGCACAATATTCCAGACGCCCTTTGACACAATAACATGTTGCATCATATAAGCCCACATAGGGTAGTTGTCCCCATCCAACCTGTCCTCAACAACAAACATCTTGAACACATCTATGTTGTTGTTTTCAGCCATGGTAAATGTTGCACCTGATATGAAAATTGGCCGAAAATAGGAGAAACGGAGCGAGAACAACACGTGCTATATAGCACAAACCATAGAAGACTATAAGGCACCTGTTATGCAGAAAATAGCATTGACAGAAATTCTGCACAACATGACGAAATAGCCTGTGCAGTACTGCCTGTAGTGGAAACGGAGGCCGAAATGAGCCCAAATCAAAAATCTGAGCAGACCATGCTCTACAAGCGCTCCCGAAATATTTGTCGACCTGTGAACGCTCGCCAAAGCTCACTGAAATCGGAGAAAGTGAGCAGGCATGTATTGGAGCAGCTTGCGACTAAGCCCGGGAGGACGCAATCTACTCTGATACCAATTGTTGGAATTAGGGTTGCAGAGAAACACACACAGCTTGGAGAAGATGAAGGAAGCTCAAGGCACACAATAGAGAGTGTATTACTTAGTGTGCAATGGAAAGATGGATAGCCCTAGAGTGATGGGCGTATATACAATGCACGAGGGAAAAAACCTCCTAAAGAGGGAAAAAATGCCCCGGCGGTCCTAGTGTGTTCACACACATCACTACCACATGTATATGGTAACATCATTAACCATAGTATTCTTTCTATATACATAAGAATAAAGGACACACACTAGTAATGCTTGACTGTGTGTTTCCCCCCAAAAAACTACCTCTTCTTCTCCTCCTTCCTCCACACACATGCACGGGGATCCATCCCCACATGTGCAGCTAATGAATTGTTTGCATTATCTATAAAGCATACTATTATTCCACAAATTTTGTTGGCAAAATCAATAGAACAGGCTTGGGATACTCTGGCAGATCTTCATGCAAGTTGTAGTAAGGAAAAATTTGCATTGCTTTGTAAAGAGCTAGAGTCTAAGATTGTGCAAGAGGAAGATAACATGGACATTTTCTTGTTGGTATCAAGGATATCAATGAGCAACTCGTTTTTGCAAGTGAAGTCATTTCTGATAGTTCACTTGTAAAAACTATTCTATGTGCATTGCTACACTTTTACCAAACTTTTGCAAGTACTTGAAGACTATTGGAATTAGGGTTGCAGGAAAACACACACAGCTTGGAGAAGACGAAGGAAGCTCAAGGCACACAGCAGAGAGTTTATTACTTAGTGTGCAATGGAAAGATAAGATAGCCCTAGAGTGATGGGCATATATATGATGAATAGGAAAAAACCCTCCTAGTGAGGGAAAAAATGCCCCGGGGGTCCTAAGTGTGTTCACACACATCACTACCACATGTATATGGTAACAAATCTCCTCTAGGAGTGATGCAGTGAATGAGAGCTGGCACATAGAGTATAGGGAAGTGCCATGCCTTCAGGACATGATCAATCCACAAGGGAAGTGAGCCCAAAGCTTTATGGAAAGCTTCAAACTTCTCACGGGACAATGCCTTGTGTGAAAAGTTCTGCAAGGTTGTCTTCTGTTGGCACATAAGCCAAGTTGATCTCTCCTTGTTGAGAGCCACTCGCTGACATAGTGGTAATACACCTCAATGTGCTTTGTGTGAGCATGAAAATTTGGGTTCCTAGCAACTGCCAATGCGCTTTGATTGTCAGTGTAGATAGTGTTGGCAATGTCTTGTCCAACACTCAAATCAAACATAAGGCGTCTGAGCCATACACACTCAACTGTAGCTGTGAAGACTGCCATGTACTCAGTCTCACAACTGGAAGTGGTCATAGTAGCTGTGAGGACTGCCATGTACTCATTCTCACAACTGGAAGTGTAGATAGTGTTGGCAATGTCTTGTCCAACACTCAAATCAAACATAAGGCGTCTGAGCCATACACACTCAACTGTAGCTATGAAGACTGCCATGTACTCAGTCTCACAACAGGAAGTGGTCATAGTAGGTTGCTTCTTCCTCAGCCATGATATGCATGAACTGCCGAGCTTGAAACAAAAACCACTCGGGGACACTCACCTGTCAAAACAACCATCCCAATCTAAGCTTGAAAAAGCATGTAAATCTAGCAGCAATGATCCTCCCTTGGGATAAAACAAGCCAAGATGTAAAGTGCCACTCAAATAGTGAAAAATCATCTTGATAGCCTACTAATGCTTAGACCTTGGGCTATGCATAAATCTGATGACCTATGAGCCTACAAACTGAGGCCTCATGTTGCATACATAAATAAGGCAGCAGCAGCAGTTTGGTAAAGAGTGACATCGGCAAGGATCACCAGCATCATGAAGACTCAATTTCAAACATGTTTCCATGGGAGAGGCAATAGGTTTGCAATCATAAAGTCCAAACTTACAGAGATGTCTCTATGTAACTTGTATGACACAAGGCAATACCACCATCACACTACTTAAACTGCATGCCCACGTAATGATGAACCAGCCTCAAATCTTTCATCTTGAAAGTAGCATTCAAATCACCTTTAAATTCAGTAATATGTCTCTCATTTGGTCCAGTGATCAACAAATCATCCACATAGAGAACCACAATGAGAAGTACATCGCTCTCACGCTTTACATACAATGTGCTTTTTGTTGGATTGTACGAAAGCCTCATTTGACCAAATGAGTGTCAGCCTTCTCATACCAACAAGCACGAGGAGATTGCTTCAACCCATACAACGATTTCTTACATCCGCACACTTTTTCTTCCTGCCTTTTAATGACAAAACCGCGAGGATGCGCTACATAAACTTCTTCAAATATGTCACCATTCAATAAAGCACTAACAATGTCTGACTGATGTACATCCCAACCAAAATGAGCTGCTAATGCACATAGAAATGCACAATAGTCATATGACAAGTGGGAGCAGAAGTCTCTTCATAATCTATGCCTTTTTGTTGTGCATAATCCTTTGCAACAAGTCGAGCCTTATAGCGATCAATCTCACCATCCAGCTTGCGTTTCAACTTGTAAACCCACTTTGTACCAATGGCCTTTTTGCCATGAGGCAAATCACATAAAGTCCATGTGTCATTTTCTGTAAATGCATCATATTTTGATTACATGGCAGCCATCCAATTTTTGGATTTTGTGCTTCATCAAAAGAAAAAGGTTAACATCACATAAGCTAGACACAGTCAAAGCATAACAATCTAATGCATAAGATGCATGGCGAGAACCTAAGCGAGTACGACTGGGCAAAGGTGCATCCAATTTACTATCATACAAATGCACCAACCATTTTGGCATACCTCTAGCCTGTCATTCTCAGCCCTTTCCTCATCAAGTACATCATGTACATTACATTAGTAATAGGCCGATCTGTAAAATTTTCAAAACCCCCATAGGCTATACATTTGCCTCATTGGAATTTACATTTGAACTTCCACCACTGAAAAGAGGCAACGAAGTGTCACAAATGTTTTGTGAGCTTACATTACTGTCTCTAGTACATGGCAACAAAGCTTGAACAAAATCTTCCACAAACACAACATCCCGTGAGACCAAGATACACTTTATTTACAGATGATACAACCTATAACCTTTTCTTTCAGCATTATAACCAACAAAAATGCACTTAACAACCTTATCATCCAATTTTCTGCGTTGCGTTTCTGGCACCAAAGCATAAGCCAAACAACCAAAAACGCGCATGTGCTCAATAGAAGGCTTTCTATCATGCCATGCTTCATATGGAGTCATAGACTACAAAGCTTTCATAGGACACCTGTTAAGTACATAACTGGCACAGATGATGACCATACATCGTGCCATTTCCATAAGTGACCTGTTTTTCCTCTCAGCAACACCATTTTGCTGAGGCATATAAGGCACTGTGCATTGGTGTTTTATCCCACGACTAGCCAAAAAATGCATTAAATTCATGAGACATATACTCCTCCCCCTCGATCTGAAACAGAGTGTGCCCATAGTACATTTTGAGACATTTTTGGCCATAGCTAGAAATTGTTTGAAGCACATAAACACTTTGGACTTTGCTTTAAGTGGATACATCCATGCATGCCTGAAGTAATCATCAACGAAAGTCACGAAGTAAAGGTAATTTCCCAAGGATGGAGTTTGCATGGACCCACGTACAAACATCACTATGCACAAACTCCAACCTACATGTGTCCCTAACTGAACCATCCTTTGGAAAGTTTAAATGTTGCATCTTACCAAAAATACAACCTTCACAAACATGTTTGATAGTTGCTTCAAGAGATGGCAAAGAAGCAACCATATTTGATTTCTGCAAATGTAGCAAACTAGCAAAGTTAAAATGCCCAAAATGTGCATGCCAAAGTTTTCCATCTAAAATAGCCTTGAATTTACACCAACATTTGCAAAATTCTGCCTACACTTGTCGCACAAAGTGAGCTTATACAGCCCACGACATAAAATGCTAGTTGCAACAATTTCATCACCAAAACTGAGATCATGTATTGTACATCTGTCATCCACAAATTTGACTACAATACCAAGTCTAGCAAGTGCAGATACAAACAAAAGATTCTTCTTGATCCCACGTACATACAATGCATCAACAAGTGTGAAAGAACTGCTATTTGTAGCAGTAAGCATAATCTTTCCAACTCCCTGAACCGGATAAGAGGCTTTGTTGGCACAAGTGACTAAATTTCCATGAGGGACAGATTCAAGAGAGGTAAATAAATCACGATGTGAGGTAATGTGCTTTGTAGCACCATTGTCAAAATACCATACATGTGAATCTACAGCAACTAACATACATGCATCATGGACAACATGATCATAAATACGCTCTGCACTAAAATCCCACTCTGCATCTACATCAAAATTACAATCTCCTTTCACAGAAGACTCCACAATAGCTGCACTTGTATCATCCGTGGATCCCCAAGAGTAGACTGGCAAGAAGCCTTCTCCATAATCTCATCATTTTCCTTTGATAGAGGAACTACTACATGCTTGACCTTCTTTGCTGCTATTTTGTGTTTTGTATTAACATGTACCTCTTGTAGATCCACTTGTTAAGCTGCATAAGAACTTCATACATGTCCACCAAATTTACCTTCACATAGTAAATACCAGCATAAGCATTGAGTTGAACAACAATTTCAAGCTCTTTCATTATATCCACAAATAACAATCTTCTAAAACTCTTGAGAAAATTTTATCTGGACTTCCCATCCTTGAAAATGTCTTTAACATTGCACATATATTGTTTCTTCCATTTACATAACTCATTAAATTTTTTGTAAGATATTGAACCTTCAAAAGTCAACACCAAAAATCCTAAAGGAAAAGTCCCTTTACCACCATGAACAATCAGTGAGAGATTTTCCTTTTGAGTACGATCATAGACCCGTATAAACATGGCACTCGAAAAAAAATCTCGTATTTTTTAACCCTTTGTAATGGATAATCCGAAAGGCTATTCCTATCCCTTGCATGTCTACACATACAATTAGAAATTAATCAGCTCTCTTACCACCTTTGCTTTGAATTCTAGGATAAGCACATTCATCATCCAAAAACTTTGTCTCCATCCACACCACGATAATAATTATTTTCAAAAAAATAAAAGGATAGGTAGTGTGTTCCTACACATAGAAATTACGTTCATCACTCACATTCCCAGTTGTAACTTTAACATTCAAACATGCTCCCTGGTAGTGCATTAGCAAATTGCATACACCATCCATGATCTGTATCAATTGTCAATTTGTCTTTCAAGTACAAACTCTTTGACATAGAGTTGATCTTTGAACCATGATTTACTAAATCAACAAAGGGCTCATCAAAATCCCCACTTTGACTAGAGTTTGAGTAGTAACCTTAGCCCAATGCTTCGTCAAAAAATTATTATTTTGAATGGTACCTATATTTTCTTCTTCATGGAGTTGTATATCTTTTACCTATTGAGGCAACTGGTTATTGTCCACAATACTCCCCAATTCCTCATCCCCATAATCCTTTCATCAATATTGTCCAAAATGGGGCCAAAGTGGCTTCAATTTGTTGTTGATTGCTTCATACTATGAATAAATCCATATAAAAGAGAAATGCTCACTCTTGCTCTGGGGGAGATTGCACACTCTTCACCATGCTCTCACACATCTCTCTCTCTCTCTCTCTCTCTCTCTCTCTCTCTCTCTCTCTCCCCCCCCCCCCCCCCCCCCCCTTCCTATTGGTATCATGCCGATATTTTTTACAGGATCATCATAGCTTTGCTAGTGCAGTGGTATTAGAGTAGGGAGTAATGTTCTCAACACTGAGTAGATCAAGACAACAAAAAACATCACCATGTAGAACTAAGTCTTCTCTTTTGTGAACATTGATATATGTTTATTTATATCTCTCTTTCTTCCTTGAGATATATGATTTAATGCTTCTATTGTCCTTGTGAAAGCGTGTATTCCAAACTAGAGTGTATGTGCATGCCACAAATAGTAGGACTAGAAGTCTCACATTGAAGAAGAAGAAGAAGAGTAAAGGGATGCGTAATTTTGAAAAGAGTGGGAAATAACCCCAACAAAACATCAACATAAATGTTAACAAAACAAAGATAAAAATTCATGGCATTCTTTTAAATATTTATCCACTTAGATTATGATGCCAATGTTGCTCTATATCTAGCAGCGGGAGTGCGCTTTTTCTCTACAGTCGTACGACAACAACGTTCAATATAGTAGCTATATTAAAACAAGTCCCTCTTATTCTAGTTGCTACATGCCATCCGAAGCATGCATGGACAACAACATATGGGACAATAATTTCAATATGTATACTCCTACCTCTTGCACAAAAAATTAAACATGAACCTACATGTCCATGTGCAAACCACAATAACAATTTGCCACAACACAATTTTGCAATCATATCCACAAATCTCATACTAAAATCCAAACACGCTTAATAAATCCAACCACCTACAAAACAAAAGACGCATATGGTGCTACAATTGTCATTGATATGGCCATAATGAAGCAACTTGCCCCAATCATGCCAACCTAGACCCAAAAAACCCATGGCTTACATACACAACATTCAAGAAGAGCCAAAACCCATGGATGACTCCGTAGGTGATTGGAAACATGAGCAACCGCACCAAAATTTGGGCAACAACTTTCAATTCATACTTTGCTTTGCCAAAAATGCAGAATTCAGAATCCTAGTATGTAGGTCTTGCATGATGACAATAATCTCAATTTAAAAGCCTGACCATCTGTATAAAAAGTAAAATGTTAGAAAGCTCAATTCAAAAGCCACAACATCTGTAAATGAAGTAAAATGTGCTTTTCAAGGAGCTAGATACATCGAAACACTTGAAATTTTCATTGGCACTTACATAGAAAAACGTGACTTCTCAATCGCACTTTTACAATTCACATGCAACATTTTTGGGTGTGCCATTCAGACACCAACATAATCCACACATTGATTACAACATGCACACAATGATCTTCACTTTTATAGATAAAAATGTTTCTTTTTTTGGTACAAGAGGAGAGGACATCGCAAATCTTACGTGGAGAAGGTCTCAAAAGCTCAAGAAATTCAAAGAGGAAGGAAAGAGTATCTCTTTTCTTACCTATGATGGCACCTTTGGTACTATTAAAATATTGGCCTTCATCCAACAATTTGATGCGGCCTTTGGAGAAGAGGGCTTCACAAAGTCCTCCAAGCTACGTCATGTAGCTATGCACTTCCAAAAATCTACTCGTCAATGGTGGGCTAGCCTTCGTGGCAACAACGAAGCCCCAAAGACATGGAAAACTCTACAAGGTCCCATTGTGAAGCAATTTCTAGCAAGCAATGCAAAGGACAAAGTGCTTACTGAATGGCAGGGTTTGAAGCTTCCCTCCAATGAGTCTATCCACAAATATGTGGACAAGTTTTGGGATTTACATCTCAAGGCTACCGTCTTTCAAAAGATAGGCTTCTCCCTGAGAAAAAGCAACAATTCTATGCGGGATTACCAGAAGAAATGGCTAAGTATGTCAACTCCCAACGGCCTGGTTCTATCACCGAAGTAGTCCACACGCTATGGTTGCATCACGCATCAATTTCCAACAAGGGGCTAAAAGGAATGCCAAGCCCATGGAAACGCAAAGAGTGAAATGATGCAAAGGGGAAAAACAATGCCCAAAACTCTTTCCAAGGCAATTCCAAAAACAACAACAATCGGTCCAAGGAGGAGGGAGTTTACAAAGGTAAAAATAAACTCTCTCCTGAAGAGCTAGAAGCTTTTTGTAAGGACCACAAATGCTTCAAGTGTGGGGAGCCCTTAAGGACATGGCTGTTGTTCTTGCCCCAAAAGAAATGCCCGCAATGAGACTCTTAGAGCTTCCACGATAGAAGCTCCAAAAGAGGATGCTCATTGCAAAGGATCACCTCTCTCTTATGCTTGGGGAAAGGTAAGGGAGCATGATGCCTTCATCCCGTTTGACCCTGGCTCTACTCACAATTTCATATCCATGGAGTTGGCCACCAAGTTAGGCATTCAAGCTCATGAGATGGGAGATGTAATTGTAGCCAATGGAGCCTAAAAGTGGCAAGAAGCCACAATTACTCCTTTGATTGGGAAATTGAGGCTTCATGTCCAAGGCTATGTTGACAAAGAAGATTTATTCATCTCTCCTCTCAAGCATGAAGATGTCATCCTAGTGGCACCATGGTTTGATCGTATAGCTGTTAATGTAAAGTTCCCTAAAAGAAGGTTGTATTTCAAGTATACGGAAAATAACATGTACATAGATGCTAACGAGCTTGGTCGTACCATACCACTTGTAAATTCACCTGATTTCGATAAGTCAATGAAAAGCTCAATTTTTGCGTACATGATTTTTGTCAAAGAGTCTCAAAATGACGCTAATGTTTTATCAAATGAAGATGGTAGGAATCAAGAAGAGTTAGAATTGTCTAATTTTCTAAATGGATTCCAAGATGTTTTTATCGATGATGTCCCTATGGAATTACCTCCAAAATGAGGGGATGATGATCATCAAATGGAGCTCCTACTAGGAAGCTCACCGCCTAACAAGCCTCCTTATCAAGTTTCCCAATCTCAACAAGAGGATATCATGAGGCAAGTCCAAGAATCGATCGACAAAGGGATGGTGAGGCCTAGCTCCTCTCCCTTTTGTTCTCGAGTCCTTTTAGTGCAAAAGAAACATGGTACATAACGCATGTGTGTGGACTATCGAGCGCTAAATCATATCACTATCAAAAACAAATTTCCCGTACCGCGGGTAGAACATCTGTTTCATAAGTTACAAGGTTCGACCTACTTCAATAGGATTGACCTTAAAAGTGGCTATCATCAAATAAGGATAGTGAATGAAGATATCCTAAAGATCGCGTTCCGTACAACGTTTGGTCTTTATGAATATCTATCATGCCTTTTGGCTAGACTAGTGCACCGGCCACATTCAACCGTTTGATGGGGAGAGTATATCCATGGATTTTATCTTTGGATTACCCAAGTCTATCCATGGGAATACGGGGATATGGACAATAGTCGACAGGTTTAGCAAGCAAGCACACTTTATTCCTATCAAAAAGACTATTAAGGCACACCAAATGTCAACCTCTTCATATCTTAGATTTTCAAACACCATGGATTGCCAACATCCATCGTGTCAGATAGAGATCCTAGAATGACCAATAATTTTTGGAAACGTCTCTTTGAAAATCTAGGTACAAGATTGAATTTCTCTTCGGCCTATCACCCACAAACGGATGGCCAAAGTGAAATAGCCAATCTTACGATACTCGATCTACTAAAGACTTATGTTACAGAAGTAGATCAATGCTCACAATGAGAAAAGTACTTACCCCTTGTGAGTATGCGTACAATAATAATGTCCATATACTACTACGGGAAAGACACCTTTTGAGATCACAGAGGGAAGACCTAAAAGTCCCTTACTACTTAAATTACATGGGAAGATCTTCGATGCCGCGATGAGTGACCTACAAGAATCTTTCCAAAAGATTAAGGAGGCTATATCCATCTCTCAGTAAAGGCAAAAAGTTGTTGCTAATAAGCACAGAAGGGCCTTAACGTTCAAAGAAAACGATTGGGTCTTACTTAAGTTTCCCAAGGCTCGATTGAGGCAAACGACGGGCAAAAATCCTACGGGCCATCAAAAGTATTATGCTAAACTATCAAAAAGAGACTGTGGTCCTTTTAAAATCTTGAAGCCAATCAATGACATGGCTTATCAACTCAAGTTGCCCAACCATTAGCTCATATATAATGCTTTTCATGTGAGCCTACTTAAGCCCTACAAAGGAGAGCCACCAAGAGAACCAATTATTGGAGAACCCTTAGAAATCAAAGACCAAGAAGAGGTGCTACAAACCCGAAGCTATCCTTTGGCATGAGAACAAGGCACTACGACATGGTAAGATTATCGGATGGTATCTTATTAAGTTCAAAAATTATCCTTTTAAAGATGCTAGATGGATGCAAGGAATACAGCTTAAGGATAGGATCTTGCACCACATTGTGAGACTTATGCCTGACATTTTCGTTGTTCTTAAATAGGGACTTTTATCCTAGAGATGCCTTGTCTCTTATGATGGGCCCACTTAAGCAACAAGGTAAAAAGATCACATTGGCATTAGGCATTATAAAATAAAATAAGTAAAATTAAAAGAAGTAAAATAAAAACAAAAAAATAAAGAGATCCCATTACAAAGTAAAAAGTAGATTTAATAAGCATAGATAATAATATAATAATTTCTTTTTAGAGGTCCCTAACTAAAAATAGTCTTTCACAACTAAGATATTGGGATATCTTGCATCATGGGATCAAGCTTTTATAAATGCCCTTCCTAATGTCTTTTTTAATGAGCCGATAATATTTTTTTGGTAGCACTTCAGGCATTCCCACCCTATCAAATACAAAGGTGTGCCTTCAGGCATCAATCAACCACAATCAAACCCATAACAGGGGTCATAGAGATCGAATGCTCAACCAACTGAGCTAGCTCCTATCGACAACCGATGATATTTTAATGCCTTCATAAGAAAAGGTATGTTTAATAAGCATAAGAAGAAGAAAACAACAACCAAGTTGCAATGATAGAAAGACTCATTTATAGTATAAAAGAAAAATCTAATCTTTAAAAAACTTTTCTTTTCAACCCAAGGGGACACATGTCCACCATAAGCAACCTCTACATCAATAGCTCAAAAATTGCACCATTCTCCATGACCCCCTATGGCCTTCTTCAGGCCAAAAAGTGAGCGGTTGTGAAGGCCGTGTTGAGTTAAAAGGGGATGAGATTTATGGGAAGTAGGTTCAAATGAGTGTTTACAATCAAAGGTCGCTTTTATTGTGTGTTGATATAAAATTGTAGTGTCCATTATGCACACATAATTTCACATGCCTTACATGTTATATAATGAAAATGGCCTATGAACTTTGAGAATAGCGGAACTAAGAGAATTAGAGTGAGCATTTTCATGAGACCACTTTGAGAACATAGACGGTGAGCTTAATTAGCTAGCGATAGCAACATAACCATTATACTTGATTAACTTGGCATGAACAATACTTTTGCAAGAGAGAGAATTAGAGAACACGACAACAATTGAGGACCGGATTTATGTGGAGCCGGTCCCCCCTTCAATAGGATTTTGTATTATAGAATCTCCCATAAAGAGAGACTTGGTACAATACAATCTTTGTGTTCCTTGTGACATAGGTGATGCTATGAAGATAGAAAGCTTCATGCATCATGAGCATAACATAAACTTTGTAAAAGCATTAACCATCCCCGGCCTCAGTCATCACAAGGCCTCAAACACCTTCGAAGGTGGAGAGAGCTAGCGGGGAATGAGGGTAGGGAAGAGGAAGAAGAAGTAACATATGGGAAAGAGATAGTTCCTCACTTATCATCACTCTTCTTGTATAGCATAGAAATAGCATAATAATAATGGCAATCTTAAGCATTGAAGCATGGCTCTTGGTTGTATTTGCATTCCATAGCCAAGAGTGTTGGTGTAGGCTCTCAACTTCTCAACAAGCTTGGAGAAGGAGATAGAGATCTTGCACTTTGCACTTCACACAATGAGTGTGTGTGCGTGTGTGTGTGTGTGTGTGTGTGTGTGTGTGTGTGTGTGTGTGTGTGTGTGTGAGAGAGAGAGAGAGAGAGAGAGAGAGAGAGAGAGAGTATACCATGTAAGCAAGCCCCTAGCTTCCTTTCTCGACCCCCCCTTGTAGCTCATGCTAGAAGTTGATTGGACCCCTACAAGCCTAGCCAATCACATGCATAGTGTATATCAAGCAAACATGCTAGCCTTGGGACAAGTGTCTCCCTTACCCCTTTGAGAAAGAGGACTTGATAAATGCATAAACAATTAATTAAATTAGCTAAACTATCATTGGACCCCTTGAGAGGCCAAGCAATAGGCTTTAAGAACCTTATGAGGGCAACATAGAGAGGAGCTTGATATGTGTCCTTGTTGCTTCTTTAGACAAGGCTTGACTTGTTGGAGGGTGTTCCTGTTCTCTCTCATGCCCCTACAATAAGGGCTCCCCCCCCCCCCCCCCCCCCCATGAGTAGGGACTATGGTTGCCTTTGGGAACACCTTAAGCCCCTCAAGCACCTTAGTCATGGAGCACCTTAGTCATTAAGCACCTCAAGCAACTCGAGCACCTCAAGCACCTTAGTCAGCAAGCATGACAAACACCTCAAGCTTGGGCCTGGTTCCCACCTCAAGCACATCCCTAGCTTGCCTATGGTCTTAAGGACTTTTAACACTAACCTTTGGAGGTCTTTAATGAAGCTAACCCTAAGGTCTTTAAGCTCCATTATCTAGCATTGCTCTTTGACATACCATCTCTCATTTGGACCCTTTAACCTTGGCCTCGTGTTGAGATAGATCCAAAAGCACATGTCTAAAACCAAACCCTTGTTCTCGTTTATTCTCCCACATTAGATGATCAGTTTAATATGACAAAATCATTTTGAGTTGGTTAGATACTAGATTTTATGACATTACCTCTCTCTTGAAATCATAGTCGTCCTCGACTATGAGGTAGAAGAGATAAAGCCTTAGTCATTAGTCAATGTTTCTTAGCGGGTAGAGGATCCCTTTTTACCCAATGACATCATTCCAAGATGGATGACTAATCCATTTGGTGCTTGGGAGACGTAGCTGCCGCAAGCATGTCTATTCTTTAGTCCATATCATAATTCCAAGTAGAGTAACAATTTCTACTTGGTGTTTGAGAGACGTCTTCAACACAAACATGATTTTAAGCATGCATACTATCTAAATTTGTGCACAAGAAAAAGAGAATTAGTTTTATAAGACAAAAATATTGATCATTTAAAAGAAATATGTACATTTGCTTACTCTAATGTAGCATTGTAAGCATTGACAAGGTTTTAGGTTGCAAAGGTAGTGCATGTAGCTTAGGAGGTTGCCAAGCCGGAGAAGAATTGTTGAATCATTCGCTTAGTGTGCAAGCAACGCGACAGGTGCTTGTGCCTCATCGTATAAAAAAAGGGTCCTTGTTGCAAGACTCGCCCTGCGCCAAAAGAAGTACACATCGGTGACAACATTCGAACTCGTGACCTGACCTATGGGATAACGTGTCAACTGAAGTAAAACAAGCACACAATTGCGGTTGTATGCCTTGTGGAGCATCCAAAACTTTATTTATTGGGGGTGGGGTGGGCCTTATTCAGGTCTTTTACCCTACTACTTCTTTATGGAGCTTGGAAAAAATTGTGAGACCTCAAGGCATCCAAGTGTTTTTTTTTTTTTTGCAAAACTCACAATTGTGAGTGGATAGTATTAAGAACAACAGAAATATACACCAATCCTCAAGCTCAGACCGAGCCTTGAGGGTCAAAGGATTACAAGTTATCTGCTTGGCAGAGAAACCACTACTACTCCTCGGCTTTACTTACTACAAGATGTTAAACATTGTTGTAGACTAGTCCTCTGAGGCTTGTTTGCCTCCGATCATGTGGATCATCACTCTGCTCTCTTATATGATTTCCCAAAAGCTTGCCACAGCCAGATCCCCCTCAAACACGCGGAGGTTCCTTGCTTGCCAAATATGGTGCAAGAAGAAGTACCTGATTACTTGAGTGCAGAAAAGAAGAGCAGGACTTCCCAGCCTGTTACTACCAAAGAACATGTCATTCTTAAAGAACTTAATTTTCCATGTCCTTTGAATCCACTTGCATATTTTCCCAGCCATGCCCCTGATTGCCTGGCATCCCATGAAAAGGTGGGCTAGGTCTTCACTAGCTATTCTGCACCCCGAGCAACAATCGGACACCTTGGGTTCCAAATGTTCTCCATGACTCCCTCCCACCGTTTTTTCGACCAGTGCCTCTTCCATAATTTGTTGAGGGGTCTACACCAATTAGCATCGTGCATTAATGTATGGTAAATGCCTTTTGAGTGTGGTTTCCAAAAGATGCTACTCTCGGGCCATCTCCAAATGTCCCATTCCAAGTTGGATTCACAGATTGGCATCACCACCTTATCAAGCTCTTTCATCACCCTCTAGACTAGTAAGGTCTCAAAGCCATTCAGTTGATATCGGATGGCTAAAGAGTTAGCAGTTTTCCAACACTTCCTGTTGCCATCCCAGGATTGCTCTAGTTGAATGAGCCCCTTAGTATTCACATTCCTGGCCATTTCTATCCAATAGGGGCTTTGTGGTGGCCCCAATATTTTAGAGAGACAAGGGGACCAATGCAAAATGGAGTTCTTAAAGTATCTGGTTGCTTCTCCCCATTCCAAAACCTCAGCTGCACTTTTGCACTTCCTCATCAGCTCCCCTGAGAGTCCACCAAATCTAAGATACGACCACTTCGGGGCAAGAAGTTTGTCATGCATCACAACCCCCTTCCACTTTCCCCCTTTCTATCCCAGTTTTGTTGCATCAAGCATTTCCTTGGTCATGATAGCCCAAGTTTGGTCTTGTTTAGCCAATGAGACCATAAATTTGACACAAAGGGCCTCAACATGGGATACAGGGTTAAGAATGCCGAGCCCTCCTTGGTCTACCGAGCGAGCAACTACCTCCCATCTAGCCCACTGCCATGGCCGGGAGGTTTTTGTGTTGTTCTTCCAAAGAAACCTTTTCACTGGTTTTAAGATTTCTTTCCAGTTAGACGTATCCATCTTGAGCACGGGGCTGAGGAAATCAATATACGGGATCATATAAGCATTGATCACTCTAATCCGGCTTTGGAAGGGGAGAACTAACTCCCACCTTCTCATTTTGGCGCTTATTTTTCGAGGACCCGATAAAATCTTTATTAGTGGGTTACGTCCACCCCTACGGGGGCTCCCAGGTGTCTAAATACACTCCCTTTTGAGATAAACTCTCCTATCCAGACTGCAAGGTCAAAAGAGTCATTCTCCGACAGGGAGATTAGTCTCGACTTCTCTATATTGCACTTGGATCTTGAGGCCACGACAAATGTTTGCACAATCTCCCAAGCTCTCTTGACAACTTGAGGGCACGCCTTCAAGAATAGGAGCGAATCATCTGCGAACATTTTGGCCAATAGCTGGTCATTGCTCAACAATGCCAGACCTTGAATCTCTCCCCGTGTAGCACTGGCTTCGAGCATCATAATGAGAGGATGCGACCCGATGGCAAAAAGAAAGGGGGTCGGGGGAAATCCTTGCTTAATAAACCTTTTAACCTCAAAAGAGCCCACAATTTTGTCATTAAATAGGAGCCCTCATTGGCTGCCAATGCCAAGTGTGCGTATGAGGTGACAAAGGTGAGGCCCAAAGCCCAGAGCTCCCATGAATTCTTTTATATAGGATCATTCTATCCTATCATAGGCTTTGTCGAGGTCCAGCTGCAGCAAGATGCACTCTTGCTTGGAGAAAGATGCATCCAAGTGTCATCTTAAGGGTGGCTCCACTTTTTGGCCTACTAAAGGCCTTACTATCCATATGGGTGAAGGTCATTCAAATTTGTTTGCTTGACATGTGTCCCTTTAAAAATTGACAGAAAGAAAGCATTTCCTTTCAAATGCTATTTCCCAATGAAAGAAGTATGTGTCCCTTTAAGAATTGAAAAGAAAGAAAGCATTTCCTTTCAATTTCAAATGCTATTTTCCAATGTTGCTTTCAGTTTTTTTTGGCATGCTTAAAAAGACTTCAAAGAACAAAGGATTAAAGAGTATTCATAGGAGTTTGATCCATAGGATACGGAGCTAGTAATGGGGTGACTTTAAAGAACAAAGGATTAAAGAGTATCCATAGGAGTTTGATCCATAGGATACGGGGCTAGTAATGGGGTGACTCTGTGAAGAGAGACATACGTGGGCTAAATAATGAATTTAGAGAGCGTCAATTCTTGTACAAGCAAGTGGGTGTGGTGGGATGGTTACATGATTGAATTCCGCTTTCTCATTGGCTAGCGCATGGGATGATCTCATGTGGCGCTCTTGTCCGTGATATCACCCTTATCAATCTTGTTGTTGGAAGCCCTTTTTTAAACAAAGGAAAACTTTTTCCACTGTTGCATGCATTGCCAGAGATGCAATAGCTCCTCAAATTTTTGCTATAGCTCGACCTTAACGCCATCTACGTTCTGCACTAGAGAGAAGTCAAAACTCTACAACAATTAAAAAAACTCACCCGACATTGGCTTAAAGGTTCCTAAACTAGGGGTTTTACCGTAGTATTTTTTAGAACAAAGGATTGAAGAGTATTCATAAGAGTTTTATCCATCTTGTGAAGTATTGTTTCAATAAAAACAAATTATATACCTTCATTTTTAAAGAGTCCTTTTATTTAAAGACTCCACAAAGATTCATTTTATTGAATTATTAAATTGATTTATTATTCTCTAGGCTTATTAAATCTATCTTTTTTAATAAAAGCATTCGTATATTCTTTTGTTTTAGTATTTAGTGTGTTTTTTATTTTATTGCTTCTATTTTATTTCTTTTTCATTTTTTTTTCAAGGAATAATGTGTAACGTGCACCTTTTACCTGAGTATTTAAGTGGAGACTTTTCTAATGTATAAACCCTTCGAGATTATGGTTGGGTTCAAAAGAGCCGATGAAAGACATTTAAAGAGGAATGGTTGTCATTGGCACAAAAAGAAATTACACTTCTTTGGACCCACACAAAAATTAAAAAACCTTCCCCCCTCGGAAGAGCAGTTCTATCGTTCACTTTTCAACACAAAATGTGGATCGATGCGATTGAATTGAATCCAGCAGCTATGTACTGAACAACACTACCACTACACTACAACTCATTGGACGGCAAAATCGTACAAAATAAATTTTATAGAGCTACATCTGTCCCTTGTGAAAGAAGAGAGAGGTGGAAGAAAGAGTCCGAGGTTTTTGCCGCCGACTTTTGTGAATCTAACTTGTGTATGTATAATGTATGTATAATGAATAATATAATATATATTTTTATTTTTATTTTTTTAATTTATTTTGTTTTCAAATGAAAATGTGAAATGTGCATCTTTCACCTTATTATTTAAGTAGGGTCTTTTTTAATATATAAACCATTTGTGATTATATATTTTTCATGGATAATATAATTTTATTTTAAAACACAGTAAAAATTTCATGTGACTGTAGGCATTCATTTAAACTTACTTTCCAAAAAATCTCATTCCCCCTTTAACTTAGGAGGCCTTCGTGCCTCTTCACCTTGTTTCATTTTGAAGGTCATAAAAAAACTCCCCTTTTCTTTTTACATTTACACAAATTTTAGCCTCACTATTTGTTGACCATTTTATCTCTATGTAGATGTGTGTGCATTTGTGTGGGAGATTGGGGACGAAGGGAAAGTACATTTCCCATATTTGTAATCCATCATTAAAGGCAGCGGTGGGGGCCATACCAATTGCTAGGTCGGTTTGGAACTGCTAGTTTGTAATTATGTGTGTATGTAGACAATTAACTATTATAATAAAACAATACAATTGCAGCACTGATTAAAACCTACTTCCGACAAATCTTTCCCATCCCTTAACTTTTGTAGGCCATCCTCACCTTGTTTTAAAACTCTTTTTTGGACAACATAAGGCCTTATTAAAGGGTTGCATTTTGGGTGTAATTGTGGACCAATGTATAAGCTTTGTTGATTAGTGCCACATGGCAACAAACTTTTGTTTTGACTATTTATAGTAGGCCCTTGTGAGAGGGTGTTGGACATTTGTGTATCTCTCTCTTTAAAGATGGGCATTGAGTATTGGGTCACACATAATCTTTCTCATCCTCTTTAACCTTTTTGGCCTTTAGAAGGCCATAGGAGAGTGGGTGGAGAATTGGTGCACTTTCTTAGACCATTGATTAAGAATCACGGACTGGCGACACATGTCAGGTGAGCTTGTTTTATAATGTATATAGGTCTTTCCATCATTGTAACTTGGTCCCTTTTTTTAATGCTCAATTGATTTCCTTGTTTTATATTGATTATATATTTTTAATAATGTAATTGGGTCTTTTCATCATTGTAATTTAATCTCTTTAATTAATGCTCACTTGATTTTTTTCTTTTTTAAATCTTTGTTTAGTTTATAAAATTTATAAAGGTTATATTTATATAATGTGAGTGTCTCTATTCATCATTGTAATTTGGTCATTTTATTTAATGCTCACTTGACTTTTATTTAAATCTTTGTTTAGTTTATAAATGGGTATCTTCATTTAAGGATCTAATGACTTTCTTGCCAACTTTTTGATTTAAAACATACTTTTTTCCTTGTAATTTTTTTTTCATTTACAAACAATTTCTAACTAAAAAATTATAAATTGTCTTTAAATGAAAAATTTCTTTCACCGCCGCTAAGATTTTTTTTTTCAACTTTTGGTTTTGTTATGTAAATGTCACGTTATTGCTTTAGTGCATGTATTATTATTAGGGATTAGCTTTAGATTTTTTTCAAAACTAAGAGTTTTTTTTTCAACTTTTTGTTTTGATATGTAAATGTCACCTTGTTACTTTAGTACATGTATTATTATTAGGAATTAGGTTTGAACATTTTCAATATTCATTTCTATCCTAAAGATATTATGGATTTCTTCATGTAATAGCATGCATCATTTTATTGTGTAATTTGTTTTATTGATATATTTATACAAGAATTAGATCAATTTTTAAACTCTCACTAATATTTGATATGCTTTATGTTTTCATGAGGTCAATTAATATGGCACTCATATATAAGGGCATAAGGAAAAGTGAAGATTTTTGGTGCAATTCCTTTACCATTGAATTGAATTGTTGGATGTTCTCCATGTGGCATTTGAACGTTTTTGGATTTTAATGTGTGCATATGGGAGTGCCCCCCCACTCTCTCACTTCGGTGGACTCGAGGTAGCTCGCTCTCTCTCTCTCTCTCTCTCTCTCTCTCTCTCTCTCTCTCTCCTGCAGGTCGCCGTAAATCTTTACCGTGTTTTTTTCCTCAATTTGTTATGATGCTTCAAAGTGTTTTTTCAATGATTATTTTTTATGCTTTTGGAATATATTGTAATCTAAATAGTTCATTGTTACAATTGGTTTAAAAAACATAATGTTTTATTGTGCTATCAAATGGATTTTTTTTTGCCATGCTCACAATTGTGAGTAGCTTAGCAAAAGAATATACAAAAGATCTCAAGCATAGCTCATGCCTTGAGGGATCCATAGTACTATATAGGGGATTTTAGATAGACAAAAGAAAGCTACTTGAGATAAATACAGTGTAGGGTATCACCCCCAAGTTGACTTGTACCAACAAAACTATTGATGTCAAGTGGAATGGAGTGTGATAGATTGTAACACTTGAACCCACTCACCAGAGCTCCTCCTTTTCCAATAGATACCATCACTTCTCCGCTTTCTTGGATAATCTTGTTGAAGTCAATCGTTGAGGTCATTTCAGAAACATGACCGTTCCTAGATCTCTAGACTTGTTTAAAGTAGCAAAATCAAACAACTTGTGTGCAAGTAAGGAAAGCATGGTTCTTTATATACTTCCCTCCCATGATTAAGTCGTTCTTGCAAAACATAATTCTCCAAGTCTTCTGTCTCCATTTGCAGGCCTTGCCTGCCAATCTGCTTACAGTTGGCCAATCTTTGACTAGGTGCGGGAGATCTTCACTTGGCCACTCTGATCCCAAGCATCTATCTGATCCAATTTCTCTAGCTAGAATCTTATTGATGACGATCGGTAAAGCCCCCCAAAGCACCTTCCATAGGAATACCTTCATCTTCTAGGGCCATGGGTGGCCCCAAATGTTGCAAACTATCGTTCCCCATCTTGATTGTGGCCATTGCTTATGCCACAATTTATCGAGAGGGGGCCATTCTTTTCTAAACACCAGATTGAAGTAGATCGCCTTGATTTGCGATTTAGAGAAATTTCTGTCCTCAGGTCACCGCAAGGCTTTCCACTCAAATTTAGCCTCACAAATAGGCCTTATGAATCGACTCACATCATCGACGGCTCTTTTAATTAAAAGGATTTCAATTTCGTTGAGAAGAAATGTTTTAAGATATTAGTGTCACTTTCTTGTTTTCTCTCTCACAAAGAAGTCTCTAACTATTAAATTTTTCTCAATAGCCTTATGTAAGACACAATGAACTTTCACCTTGTTAATTTTTAATTTTTTGGAGGGGGAGAACATCTTCCATGTTACCGAGGCAGATAGACTTTGATTTTGTTGCCTCATCAACAGATGCCTCGCCTCATGAAATGAAATGTTATATTAACGTCTTCAAAAGGCCATAGTGACCTATGAGACCCGAAAGTTACAAAGTGGTGGATCTGATACAAAGTCAGAGTAACAAAATAACCTAACAACAGTACAAAACAAAGATATATACTATGTGGTCCTAAGTTGGTTGATGTGAGCCAAGCAAAAAACTAAGCAAAAAATGGGCGGCTTGTTGGGATAGCTGAATCACAAGAGATCTAGCATCGGTCATTGGCGAATCTCATCAATTTCCTCCATGGTTAGTAGTCTGACCGGGCGTTGTGCATGCCTGGCCAGCGTGCTCTGAATTTTCTATCGTAGCCTTCGTCGATGCTATGTAGTTCTTCGCAGTCGCGGGCGCATGAATTTCCCCAGTTCAATCGCTTGGCCAATCAGTGTGCCTTTGGTGTGAGACAAGGGGGAGCTCTGTTGTGGGAGTGGCTCTTGCGGTTGTCCCGTGTCTGCTCTGAAGAAGTCTGTGATCCGTCTTTGAGATTGGCTAGCCTCGCCATTCATTAGGCTATCTCTGTGTCTGCGCAGCTCGAGCAAGAACAAACCCAGAAATCTCTGATCTTCGTATCCCATGACTCTTGAGAGTGGTCCAAAACCCTCTCTGAACAGGCAATGGAAGCGGCCTCATATCTCGTAGTAGACGGGGCAGCGGCATGTATAGTGTAGCTCTGTCTTTGGTTCCATGTTACACAAGGGGCATGTCCTGTCCTTTGCTGGTACTCGCCTGTATCTCCCAGTCTCAATCCGCAACTGGTGAGAAGATGTGCGTAACTGGCCAATAGCACATCGTATCCCATGAGACAAGTGGGTATCCATGTATCTTGGTCTCGTCACAAAACCATCTTCCGTAAGATGGAGAAGGTGGTCTCTGTAGAAAGCCATATTCGTGCCCAATTCCTGTGCTGGTTGTATCCATGTCCTCCTGGTGTCTAGCAGGGTCAGGTCTTGGCGGATGAGTTTTGTGATCTCTGACTGTGTAAAAGTGAGAGATGGTGCATCCAATGAGTAATGGAATGGTGGCAGTCTGTCTATGCTGAACCCATGCGCCTGAAACCATGATATTATCTCCCCATACCAGCATGTTGTATCTCCTTGTATGGCTAACTGTCGAGAGGATTCAAGTGCTATGCGAGCATATCTGTCTCTAGGAAGTTCCCATGTGCGGTTTATGAAGGAGATTGATTTGGTGAGTGCCTCCACCACTAGTGGGGGGGCCGCTAGCTCTGCTCGGATAATGTCCCGTGGTAGTGATGCCTTGGCTCTAATGAGCCGCGAGATCATAGAGACGAGAGGTTTCTCCATGTTCCCCCATCCGTCTGTTCGACCCGGCCTCCTGTGGTGATCCAGTGAAGGTCCCCATATCTCGGTTCCATAGAGCAATGCTGAAGCCACCAAGGTGTCAAAGAGCCAGAGCTTCGAAACTGAACCCGCGAACACATCCTCTCCAATCTACCCAATGCTGCGTGGGCTCTAGTAATTCTGGTCTCAGCTGCTCTTTTGAGTTAGAATGCAGGTCCGCTAAAAACCACTCCCAGGTAAGTGTAAGCGTATGTGTACTCCACAGTCTCCTGGCTGTATGTGAATGTAGGTGCTGACCTCCTGATCCACTGTGGGGTGGTATTAAACACCATAACCTTGGTTTTACCCAGGTTGACAGACAAACCACTTTCGTGGGCAAACGTATGCAAAGCATCCAGTTGACGTTGCATTCCCTCTGGAGATTCGGAGATCAACACTATGTCATCAGCATATAACAAAAGTGGAATCCATGTCCCTGCCAACTGAGCACCTTTATCCCCATCGCTGTTAATGCAGTCAGAAACCTCATCCACATACATACCGAAAAGAGTAGGAGAGAGCGGGCAGCCCTGCTTCACCCCAATAGTGGAGTGAACCGATGTGGAAAGTCCCTCCGGGGTGCGTACATGCCCTACTACTGATCTGTACAATGCCATGGTCCCCCAAATGAATTCTGTGGGTACTCCCATTTCCTGTAATCTGCGCATCAGTCTAGCTCTGGGTAATGTGTCGAAAGCTTTGCGGAAGTCCACAAAGCTACAATAGATCCGTCTCCCATCAGATCTGCCTTCCTCGATGATGGCCCTGAGTGTCAGGATATGGTCAAGAGTAGAGAAGCCTCTCCTGAATCTTGCTTGCCCAGTTGCACGTATTCCTTCCCTCTCTACCCATCTACTTAGCTGTTGCTCAAGAATGGATGCATACAACCGTGCCAGTGTGTGCCCAATCATAATAGTGCGATAATTCCCAGGCTCCATGGGGTCTCCTGATTTGAAGATAGGTACGATCGTAGATAGGCTCCAAGTGTCCTGTAGGCCCTTACACATGGCACGGTTAAACATAACTGCTAGAAGCTCTGCTAGTAGGTCTTTGGCATGCATGAAATGCTCAGTGACTAGGCCATCATGATCATATGCTCTCCCAGTCTTCATCCTGTCAATAGCTTTCTTCACCATCTCAGCGGTGAAAAAGACACATGCGTGTGGGCATGGATCGGGGGGGTTGGGGAGGGGCGGCTGTCCAGGTACTGTGTACAAAGATGATGCATATGAACCCCAGGTCTCTGTGGAGGAGATAGTAGGGGGGGGGGGGGGGGGGGGGGGGGGGGGGGACTGCTCATGAAAGAGCCTCCACGCCTCACGCGAGTCCTGACTCAAGAATAGCTGATATAGATCCTGCTCGAGTCGAGCCAAAAAAGCCCTCTTCTTCCGCCGCACCAGGCGTCGGAAGTCAATCTGTGAGTGACGTCCCCCAACAACGCCTCCCTCTGAAGTCTGGCTCTAGTCTGGCGGCACTCCTCATCATACCAGCTGTTCTAAGGCATGCTCCGGCGGCTCTGCTCAGGCTGGGTGTGTTGGTATGCTTCTGTTGCTGCCTCATGTAATGTCTGTGTCAGTATAGGAGTTAGATCCTCCAGAGGTCGCCCCAGGTTCTCAGTGCATAGGCGTCTGTAGATTCCGTTCATGTATGCAGAATCCGTCTCCCATGTGAATGTGTAGCGAGTGGGGGCTGCTACTCGTGGCCTTTGTGCTACACTGAACTGGAAGGAGATGGTCATCGACACCAGAGCATGATCCACCGCCACCCCGACCGGTCTGGGCCCAACTGTGAGATCCTGGATACTAGAGATGAGATTCGGCTATGCCATGACATAGTCCACTGTGCTGGCTCCATGTGTGTGTGGGAAGCATGTAAAACCTCCTGCAGGAAATCTCTGTAGGCCGTTCAAGATGGCCAATCCATGTGCAATGCCCATGTCTATCAGGTGTCGCCCATACTCAGTATATTCCACATCGTGTGATAGTTTGGAAAGGCCCGTCTCTGCAACATCTAGCTCTCTTAGCATCTCCTCTGAAGTATCATAAAACACTACCTGATGATGGGCAGTCCTAGCATTGAAGTCCCCTAGGATAATAATGTCACCATCCCTAGAGAACTCCCATATGTCATCATCCAAAATAGAGAAAGGGGACTGTCCTTTGGGTGATGCATAAACTGATGTACTCGGGGGAAAGTAGCAAATAGCTAGATAGAGGTATTTGCCTGTCTCTGCTTTCAGTCTCACCCACATGTACCTAGCCTGCTCGTCCCTGTGGGCTATATGTATCAGTGGCTACAGATGCTCTCTAAATAACACTGCCACTCCCCCCGAGCCCCGCCCTCTGTGCTTTGAGCATGTCTTCTGTCTATAGGATGTCTCCCACCTGTATCCAGTGATGTGAGGCATGGATTGCCCAGGGGCTTGGTGTGTCTTAGAGTAAAAGATGATGTCTCTTCCAGTAAAGCTATCCTCAAAAGCTCCCACATCAAGACGCATAGATCCATTGTAGTTCTAGGCAGCTACTTTGAGTGTGGTCCCATAAGTCTCGCACCGTCATGTGGAGCGTCGCTCTAGTATTACCACTTTTTCGTCTCGGTAAAAAGCGATCTTGCCTTTTCCCCTTGCCGCTCTAATCTCCGGCATTACTTCCTGCATATGAGCGATCTGTGAGAGGGTGAGATCATCCCCGAGAAAGATGCCAGTCTCTTTAAGAGTTGGTCTTTTCTTCAAGAAGGACTTCTTCGCTTCCATGGAGGGAAAACGGAGGATGAGTGCTCTTTCTTTTGAGGTTTCTCCTCTGCTTCCATTTTTCTTTATGTTGCCCACTCTCCATGCCCTTGTGTGTGTCGGCTCATGAATCCCCATCAAGGCTGTGAGTTCTTTTACTTCTTCGTCCACATTGCCTTTGTCTTTAAGACCGCAAATTCTCACATGTAAAGCGCGCACCCTTCTCCTCTGCTCCTCCTCTAGTGTCTGATTAATGATGTTGTTGGGTGTGGACGTGGGCGTTATCTCCTTGCCTTTTCCTTTCTTGGCCACCTTGATCCATTTCTCGGCTTCGTCCGCCTTCTGTTGAGTTTTGGTAAGAACATCCACCCAAGAAGTCGTCATTTCTTTGTGCTGCTCTTCTCCCTCTTTGATGGCCCGTACTTGCTCCTTGATCGTGTTGATTTCTTCGATTACTGAGGGTTGCAGTTCGCCCTCTTCCAGTGTGTTTCTTGATCGTGCTTCGGCGAGATCTTTCTTGAGTGACGCGATCTCTTCCTCTTGGGTCGTCACTCGGTCTTCCAGCGTGCTTATCTTGCTCTCTTGGATCAGCACGCGCCCTTCGAGCATGTTTATTGTGCCCCAGAGATTGCGGTTCATCTTGGTAATGATCTCCGTCATTTCCTCTTTGCATTTTTGAATGGCATCCTCTAGGGGGTCGGCTTTATCGTTCATCTTCCTCATGCTTGATCGCCGTCCACAATGGAGTTAGATGTACGTGTGCACCCACAGCAGCAGGGGGCGCGGCAGTTGGGCGAGTGGGGGAGCCGTCTGCAAGGGAGTCACTAGATGTACGTGTGCACACACACTAGTAGCGGGCGCGACGAGTGGGGGAGTGAGGCGGTATGGCCAGGGAGGGGCGGCGATAGTTACAGACGGGAGAGAGGGAGAGAGGGGGGGGGGGGGGGGGTAAAGTATGGTAAAGAGAATGGGGGAGGGGGGTACAGTATGGTTTTTTTTAAAATATAAATTAAATTTTAAAATAATAAATTAAAATGAAAAGAAATGAGATGAAATGTTATAGTAACGTCTTCAAAAGGCCATAGTGACCTATGAGACCGGAAAGCTGCAAGGCGGTGGATGGGTTATTAAAAAAAAAAAATTAATTTTTTTTTTTAAAGACTTCCTACGCGTAGAAGAAGGGGGGTGGGGGCTATGAGACTTTCTACGCATAAAAAAAGAAAGGGGGACATGCTACGCTAAGACATGCTACGCGTAGGGGAAGCGGGCAGCAGATTCATCGCACGAGGGGGGGGGGGGGTGCGGGTGCAGAGCAGGGAGCAGCGCGTGCGAGAGAGAGAGAGCGCGAGGGGGGGGGCGGGGCAGCGGGAGCAGAGGCAGCGCGAGGGCGGGTGCAGAGCAGGGGGCAGCGGGAGCGGGAGCAGGTGCGGGTGCAGGGCAGGGAGCAGCGGGAGAGGGAGAGGGAGAGGGAGAGAGAGAGAGAGAGAGAGAGAGAGAGAGAGAATCTTCGAAGATTCTCTACGTCCACGACTTTTCAAAATCGTGGAGACATATCTCCAAACTTTTGGTCGGATTCCGTTTGAACCCAGCTTATTAACCAATCAACGTGCGGTGTTTCGAACAAACATAGATACTTTGATCACACCGTGCGTTTAGTTGTTGCAAGCTCGCCATGGCTATCTCCAAGCAGTTTTGTCTGCCTGCAGGGGACTGTAGATGTTCTTCTCATCAGAAGCGTCTCCCAGCTACTCTCTCCAGCAGTAACTCTCACTCCCGCATTTGTCCCTTCTCACGACATCGCTCCTTGTTCAGGCCTCATTCGCTCACTGTTGAAAGAGAAGAATCTGGTTGGTCAGCAGCTGCAGACCGTTGGAAGTCGCCCTCGCCCACCACAAGTAGCTCAGAAGACAACTCCAGTCTTGTTTACGATGATGACGATGCCAGTGATGATGATGATGAGCTGGGTTCTGTTGAGGATGCCATTAAGGACCTTGTAGAGTTGGATGACCTTGTTTCCGATGGCAATGAGGAAGATGATGATGGCTCAGAAGCTCTTTCCAGCGATACTTCTGATGGAAAGGCAGATATTCATAAAAGAGTGCAAGAACTTTGCCTACGGATTCAACGGCGAAAAGATGATAAAATTACTGCAAGGGACCTGTCTGCACTCTACAACTTCCGCATCGACAAGTTTCAGGTGGGTCATATCTCTGTAGTTTTTGTAGATGTTGTAGCTACCTGCTGGGTGAAGGCACAAGTATAAACTAGTTCAAGGACTAAGTTTTCTGGTATAGAGAAAGGGACTTTAATGTCCTTTCTCTGTAATAATTGCGACCACAAGGCAATCGACGGAGGCCGGGAGCCATGGTGGGAGCATTTATTACGGGGGAAGAACACTAGAGGGGGCTGTCAAGAGTTGAGGGTGGGAGGGAGGTTTTATTCCTGGAATTGACTTGTCAAGGGCACATTGGCAGAGGGGATAGGAAGTAATCATTTTTTCCCGGCTGCTCACTTATCAGCCGTGCATGGGCTCTCCCATCACCATCGTTTTTTATGGCTGCTCATGTGTCGCAAACTGAGGAGCTGAATGTCTGCAGAGTTTCCTACTGCTGACTTGGAGCTACTTCAGTGGAGATTACTGCCAGTTATGTCTAGTAGATGTAGGGCTGAGATCTTATGCCCCCTGACCTGGACCTTGACAATAACTAGAGATAATTCTGAAGCAGATGATTCATCATGAATTGTAGCGGCTCTTTTAGTAGGCCCAAAATTGTACAAGAATTCCACTGTAAGCTCATCCTAGGCTGGAGATTTTCCATGTGCTACATATGAGACTTTGCCCAATTCGTCGAATGTAATAGGCTTTGCAAAGGAATTTTTGAGCTATTTTAGAAGAGGTGGGATGAACATGAAGAAGAATCTTAGCTCTAGCATCCAACTTAGGAAGCGTAGGGTAGAGAGCTGCAAATACTCTTTTTAAAGGTGGAGAGAATGCATGAGACAATTCACAGTTTAAACTAGTCCACTATTCTTGAGGTAGCCTTGCTCATTTGATGGAGTCAAATTTTCTGGTGGGATGTAATCCTACAAAAAAACTGCTTGGAGGAAGAATCCTTATCCAAGAAATGCAGGTTGTTGTGCCCTTATCTGTCATTTTTGCATTTAACACAAACACACATACTTACTTTTTTCCTTTGTAATTCTTATGTTACTATTGAAAAATCTCAGGATGAGGGAAAACCCTCGAAGAAGATAATGCACGAGGTAGAATCCTGCACTCCGACCATGAAGAAGAGGTTCAAAGGAGTGAGCAACTAAAAGCAGTCAAAACATAACTCTAGTGTCCACACACACACACACACACACACACACACACACACACACACACACACACATTTATTTTTGTAGATCTTGATTGAATATACAAGTGGGAAACCTCAAACAGAGGAAAACCCACAATAAAGAAGAGGTACAAAAGGCAAAGTCACGAAATCAGTTGTGGTCACCCTCCAAGTGGCAAGTATCAATTGTGGTGGCAAAGAACGCTATGTCGCATCTGATCTACCTCTCAAAGAGCATTTTCTTATGGCGATGTATGGTGGGTGCTTTACCGATTGGTACTTTGTTACATGTGCGGCACATCGCCTCTCTCATTGTGTCCAATGCCATGGGACTGACGAGACTGACGCATTTTTTTTGGGATTGCCGCTTTTCCAGACCTCTTTCATCAAGCAAGTGGCCCCTGCTCTGCGCCTTTGTTTCCCTCCGGAATATTTCAAAGAGGATTCTAGATTTTTGGAGTCCTCCAGCCGCCACAAGTCTCCATTTGAGGTCTTCTTTAGTTGGGTCAGATTTTGGGTTTTGTTGACAATATGGCCACACACACACACACTGACCACCAATCAACCAAGAAGCCCCTTGATAGACAGTGAATAAGTTCATGGAGAGCGATTTGATTGCCTCGCGTGCTCGTACTTCACCAACTGGTCAGTGAACTCAAGTTGCACGTTGTAGCAGAGGTCACTACCGTAAGAGCGAAGTATTGGTTGAGTTGCTCCAATGTGACATGCCTAGCTTGTAGTGATGCTGAAGAGCTTTCTGCTGCTTTTTTTATGTAACAAAAGTGTGCTAAGTGCTTTATTATTTTCCTGTCTTTAATGAACATCAAAAGTTAAAGAAGCTCCCTTGGTTGCAGCGTCTTGCTATCGAGGGATTTTTAAAAGGCTCCTCTGTGGTGGTTTGTGCCCCAACTAGCAGTGGAAAGACTTTGATTGCAGAGTGTGCTGCTGCTGCAACTCTGGCACTGAAGAGGCGCTTGTTTTATACCACACCTCTGAAAGCTCTTTCCAACCAGAAACTTCGAGAATTCAGGTGTTGTGAGACAGCTCAAGCCTCATCATGGATCTGAATGTTGTCTAATAAATGGAATTTCTGTGTATTACCTTGAGAGGTTTCTTACAATCTATAGCATTTGCTATGAGCAGGACTATGTTTGGTGAAGAAAATGTGGGACTGATTACAGGAGATGCTTCTGTTAATAGAGATGCACCCATATTGATCATGACAACAGAGATTCTGCGCAATATGCTCTATCAAAGGTAGGCAATACTGAAAGAAACGTTAACTGTTTCCAAATCCGAACTCATAACTCCAAACATTTTCTCGCTCAGCAGCAATTTTTGCAGCATGCTATGTGCTATGTAATGCTGTTAACATGCCAATTTTATGGTTTAAGCATGATGCATTCCAAGTATACTCCGTTTGCATATATTTACGGGTATGAGTTTGATGCCTTGCAGTCTTGGGACATTGGAGGAAGGAGATCAGTTGCACAATGTTTCGATGATTGTACTTGACGAAGTTCATTATCTGAGTGACACATCGCGGGGGACGGTCTGGGAAGAAGTGGTATGTCAAGATACACTTGTACCGTGTTTCAAACTTGACCATATGTTGGATATGCTGCGGCAGTGTAGTCTAGGGCTTTTCACAGAATGGATGTTTTCTGCATAGACATGTTGGCTGGTGAGGAGACCTATGGAAAGGCATTCACCTGAATTTTGTGTTTATTTTTGCTTCAGGTCATATACTGCCCTAAGGAAGTGCAGCTTATATGCCTTTCTGCAACTGTTGCAAATTCTGATGAACTTGCTGGTTGGATTGCCAAGGTCTGCTTCTAAGGCTCATGGCTCAAAAGTGTATTGGTATTGTACTGGTGATTCCATTGTTCATTGTTCATTGTTCTTGTAGGTGCATGGTCCTACTGAGCTTGTGACTTCAAGGCGAAGACCGGTGCCATTAACTTGGCATTTTTCAAGCCGTTACTCTCTAGCACCTCTGCTAAGCAATGGTGGTACACAAATGAACAGGTAATTGTGTGTTAAGATATCCTTCTGTTATTGATTGCGGTTTGTGGTGCTCAATGGTCTTGTAGCTTTTTTTGTTGGTGGCACCCTCCATATCGTCCTTCCATGCCCGCCCTTGTTCTCAGCTCTTTCTTGCACAGATTTATTCCCCGTCTTGGTGATCTTTATCAATCAATGCCAGCATTTAATTCCCCCTTTTTAGTTTTCCTCTTTTTGTATTGCAAAAAATATTCAAGTGACACCCTTTTTGCTTCCTTTATTTCTCCTAAGCAACATTGATGATGTCGCAAGACCAAATCAAGCTCTTCCTAGAGTGGCCAAAGCTCATTTTTCAAGTAATGCCTACGAACATTGATATTATTTGTCCCCAAAGAGTTGGTCTAATTGTAAGGCTTTGGCTTCTCCACCTTGGGTTGTGGGTTTAAATCCCCCGTTGGGTCCCCTCTAGAGGGACACCTTGTCCTCATCTGGTGTTCACCTTGCTAGGGCTCTTGCCTTTGAAAACTCTCGTGACCCACCCGAGGAGGAGGTTCCTAGTTGGTTGCTACGAGTTCTCTCTGCCGTTCCCAGCACATGGTGCATCAATTAGGTGGCCATGGTGATGCCTACGCGTGGCTCAGCACCTCCCCCTGTGGATTGTTGGTAATTAAAAAAAAAAAAAGAAACATTGATATCGCCTAGAATACTTATGTTTTGTGAAAGCGAGTGGTCGGAAAAACCCCTGGTAGAAGTGGGCTCTGAAGTTTGCTGCGAAGCATGCTCATCCTGTTGCTGAGTCCCTGCTCTAAAGAAGTCAGTGATCTCTCTCTGTGAATGTCTCCCACTACCTGGTCTCCTCAAGGGACTTTCCCTGTGTCTGTGCAGCTCTAGCAAAAACAACCCGAGGTATTTCTGATCCTGATATCTCATGACTCTAGCCAACGGTCCAAAGCCCTCTCTGAATAGACAGTGAAAGAGCCCTTGTATCTCGTAGTATACCGGACAATGAAAAATGTGACGTGACTCTGCCTTTGGCTCTACATGACATAACTGGCATATCTTGGCTTCTGCTGGTACTCAGTAAAAATCTGCGAGTCTCAATCTCTAGCCGATGCAACGATGGGCGCATCTGACCAATAGCACATCGTATCCCATAGGATAAATGAGTGTCCATATACTAATATAGGCCGGTCTGATCACATATCCATCCTTTGTTAGTTGGAGGAGATGTTCTCTGTAGAAAGCCATCTTCGTGCCCAACTCTTATATTGGTTGTATCCATGTGCTTCTGGTATCTAGTTGAATCAAATCCTGATGTATAAGTCTAGTGGTCTCCATCCGTGTGAGAGAAAGGGAGGGTGCATCCAAGGAGTACTGGAATGGAGGCAGTCTATTCATGCTGAAGCCTTGTGACTGAAACCATGATGTCATTTGCCCATACCAACATGCTCTGTCCCCTTGTAGCGCTAGCTGTCGGGATGACTCAAGTGCTAGCCGAGCATATCTGTCTCTGGGAAGGTCTCATAAATTATGCATGAAGGAAACTGATTTAGTAAGGGCCTCAACTAAGAGAGGAGGGGCAGCTAACTCAGCCCGAATAATCTCATGTGGCACTGAGGCCTTAGCCCGAATCATTTGAGAGATCATAGAGACTAGAGGCCTCTCCATACATCTCCGTCCATCAGTGCTACCAGATCTGCCCTAATGGTCCACTTAGGGCCCCCAAATTTGAACCCCATAGAGCATAGCTGAAGCCACTAGAGTGTAAAAAAGCCACAGCTTTGTTCGAGGTTCCTGAAACTGAACTTGCGAACACATCTTCTCCAAACCTCCCAAGGCTGCATAAGCTCTCGTCAATCTAGTCTCTGCTGCTCTTCTCAATGAAAACAAGCCTCATAATCATAGCCTTTCCGGGCAATCTTAACCATATAAGAGAGTACAAGTAACATGGCTCTATTACAATCTGTCTACAAGGGGGTATTGAAGGGGTCACGTGCATAGAACAGGGCGCGGGCGCCTACTAAAAACAGGTCACAAGTGGCAACACTATTCAGAGTCTGGAATCTCCTCATGATGCCTAGAGATTAGTAGAACCTCAGAAGGCAGAGCATTGCCACGAAGAAGCCTTCTTTCATTAGATCTAGATCTAGGGCCTTGAGCGTTTGTAGATAACATCTATGGCAAGGTGAGTATGAAACTGCTTAAACAAGACGGTGCTTTAAAAGTGTCTAGCGAACCATGAGTTGGCTATTCAAAAATAGTATAAATAGCCTCAAGGCCTGCAAGCAATAGTACTGAATAGACACTTTGTTCTATTATAATATTAGCAAAGTAACGCTTTGATACCACTGGAAGGCTAGGAAAAAAAAGAAAAATTGCTTGATAAAGGGTTTTTCTGGTAGGTTCTCTAAAGATCTTTTGGGAATGCATGCTCAGTCAAGAGTTATAGGTACAGGCTTTCAAGTGTATTCTTACCTATGCCAGTATCATTAAAAATTAGCATTCATTGCTGCTTCATGGTTGCCACAACGTGAAAAATCATTTTAAGACTCACTTTGTATGCAAAACAATGTTATGGGGTCCTATCTAGAAATGAACTTTGTTAATAAGGCTCAGTCCTGTGAGTTAATGTGATCATGCTGCTCTACATGTCTTCATCGAATGCGTTAACACAGGCTAATAGTTTTGGCTTAACATTTACAGGAGGCTTGCTCTAGGGGGGTATAATTATGAGGTTACTACTTTAACAGATGAGGAGTTCTCAAATGAGGACTTGCAGTTCTCGCGTCGAAGGCAGGTGAGAAGCTTCTTGTCTGTATTTAATTCTAGTCTGTTTTAGGGAGACTATTAACTTTTGTTAGTTATTCATATTGAGCGTTGATAGAATCAGTTTCTGTTGAACTTATTGCTGCCTTAGCAATAAGTTTTCTGCCTTAGCACTCATTTGTCTATAAATGTCTACCGATTTTAGAAAGTCTTTGCTAAGTTAGGTGCTTCAAAGTTTCTCTCCTGGCCATCTGCATATCAAAACGACTGGAGTTCATATAGCAATATATTTATTTAGGCCCTCTTGAGCATGAATCGGAGGAACGTTGGAGTGGGATGGAGGCACGTCTGTTGAACCTGAGTTTTAAATGATGTGATGGGAAATACATAGTTTGGGTGCCGAGTGTGGACATTTACCCTTTAGCTGGAGTGTAAATCGCTTCTTATTTGTTATCATGCAGTCTTCTGTGGAGGAGTGGGTTATGTAGCATTGAATCTAACATCTGCAGAGAGTGAGAATAGTTTTCAGGTCTAGAAAGAATATTAGTGGTATGAGTAGCTGCCTGTAGAAAGGGGAGTGGGGCTTCAGAGAGGTCTTGATTGAGAAGCCTAGGCAATGAATAAGTGGCCTATCTGTGTTGGGGAAACTCTGCCCCTCTCTCTTTGTTGTGTGCACTTTTAGAAGATTCAAGTTCTTTAAGTTCAGTGTGCTTGAAGTCTGTTTAATGTTAGTCAGTTCACCGTCTTTTTTAAAATGTCCAACTGGTTTCATTGGTATGAGAGCGCAATTGATTGCTCTTCTCAACAGTTTCAAGAGCTATGGGGAACTTACAGAAACTAACACCCATCAGGATGAGGAACAATATGAAGGATACGAGCTGAGGAAGAGGTTGAGGTAGAAGTCCAGGAGGAGGACGAGGAGACCAACGGCCATAAGGAGGCTCTAGACACTTGTGGGGGAGGCTTGATTGAGACATTTGTGACTCAAGAGGCTTGAGGGAGGGGGGGGCACTATGGATACTTGCGGGGGAGGCTTCATTGAGACATATTTGGGGCTCAAGAGGCTTGGGGGAGGGGGGCACTTTTATCAAAGATGTGACCTCTCAACAGCCCCACCTTGACAAGGATCTCTGGCAGCCCTAAAACAGCAATAAGAATGGTACGAGCAAAATTTTGAAATGGCCAAAAGTCGCCTGAGGGGCATTTGACAAAAGGTCATTGGTTGGTACGAACTGGATGGATACATGCAGTGTGAAATGGTATGGTTTGAAAAAATTCATATGTTGCTGGACTGCAACTAGGCCGGTATGGTAGGTGCTACCTGTTCTTAATTTTGGCAGCTCTTTTTTCATGATGAGTGGTTTTACTGCGTGTCCAATGGTACATTCCCTGAGGGTGATCTTTGTCAGTTGTTCGGCGCCGCTGGTTAACAATTTTGATTCCTTGAGCCATTTGTTCTCAATTTATGTCTGTGCTGTTTTTTGCAGGTTCCTCGGGTGGAAGAAACTCTAGAGCAGCTTAAATCTAGAGGAATGTTACCAGCTATCTGGTTTATCTTTAGCAGAAAAGGGTGTGACACAGCCATTCGATATGTACGAGATCTGCAACTGCTTTCAGATGAAGAACAAAGACAGGTTTATGAAGCCTTAACAACTTTTAGAGGAGAACATCCTGATGCTGTCAGAGAGTCCTCGGTATCAGCACTTCGGTGTGGTTTTGCTGCTCACCATGCAGGTTGTCTGCCATTATGGAAAGGTTTTATTGAAGAGCTCTTCCAGAGGGGCTTGATTAAGGTTGTATTTTCAACAGAGACGCTTGCAGCAGGTATAAACATGCCTGCTCGCACCACTGTCCTGTCTTCATTAAGTAAAAGAGGAGACAATGGTCATAACCTGTTGAGTTCAAATTCAATGCTGCAAATGGCTGGGAGGGCAGGGCGCAGGGGCTTAGATGAGCAGGGACACGTTGTCTTAGTTCAAACTCCTTTTGAAGGAGCAGAAGAAGGCTGCAAAATTTTGTTTGCTGGTCCAGATCCTTTAGTCTCTCAATTTACGGCTTCGTATGGCATGGTCCTCCATCTTCTGTCAGTAAGTATCCAATTCTTAGACGACTCCTTCTGTGATTGGAAATTGAATTCTCTTATCTTGACATTTGATATCTCAAACGTTGATAACACTCTTAGTATATCAAATGATCCTAAGTTTCACTCATAGATGTCAATACAGTTTACTCTCCCCAACTTTCTGAGCAGATCTGAGATTGTGCAGATATAGGATTTGTTAAAAACTATGGCGGTAAAATGTTTTGTTCCAGGTTCTACTTATTTTGAGTATTTTGAAGTAGAGCTTTGAGAAAGCGAGAAGCACTTAAAATAAGTCTGACATAGCCTTGTAGTATTTTACAAATATCCCATAAGCAGTTGTTCCAGCACGCACAAAGGGAGTAACCTGCATGTGTCAACACTAAAATGAGGTATTAGGTGTGCGGGAATGCCTTTAAATGGAGAGGCAAATACTTCTTGAGAGGTTTGGAATCCCATTTCTATGTCACATTCACTGGATATTTCAAACCCCTTTGTTAGGCCTCATTGAATACTTCTATTATCTCACCTTTGAAGGTCATGGCATACCTATTAATTCCTTTTGCAGGCATCTGATTCTTGCGACTATTATTGTGTTTTATCTGATTCTTGCAAATATTATCGTGTTTTATCTATGATGTCTTGTGTTCATGTTCCCCTTCTGCCAAACTTCAAAATAGTGTAATCAAACCATGTCGCACATTGGTTCTGTTATGTGTTCGCGGATCTGGAGGAACCTCACACCCCCTTAGTTGTCTAATATCCCTTGCCCAATTTCAAACCTAGGTTCTGTCTCTAGCTAGTTCTGTGAGCCATCTTCCCATTGCTCTGGGAAAGGGTAGTTGATCATTAGATGCTGGCATGGAAAGTTTCTTGATTGAAATCCTTTTGAGTAAGCTCTAGTTGTTTGTTGAACACCAATTTTGACTTCAGTGAGATGTGCAATTAAGAATTATCCCATTCAAGGGGGACTGCTTTTAACAGGTAGAAAATTTTGAGTGTTAAGGATTTAGTAAGTTTTTGGAGTGATAAGCATTTAACAGGAGTGATATGCCTCTTTTGACACTTTGGCTTCTGTCCTGATCCTACCAATTGCATTTTAGAGCTCCTTTCTCTTCAAAATTGGCTTTTTTGGCAGACATTAATGTGTGGATAATAACTGCTTCTTTCAAGGTTGCATGAATTCTGCAGATTTCTTGTTCTAGACGTGAATTTTTTTTGTCGGATCGGTTATCCAATACGAACCAATTGATTGTTTTTACTTTAATTGCTCAACTTCTACGTGTTGCAAGAAAATTGTGCCTTCTAAATTCAAAGTTTGCATGCCATGAAAGGGTGACAATGGTATTATGTTTCGGAGAACCTATAATTAACAAACATGCATCACATGTGACACATACATGGTGTAGTACTTTAACATATTTTATGGTTCATCATTGACGTGCATTACCATGCAATGTTTTTTTTTTGTACTAATTATATTAATTGTCTCTCTCCACCTTGATTAGATAGGTTGCGTGCTTTATATGTAATGTGTTGCCTTGTTGGTTACATTTCATCTTGGTTTTACATTTGTTTTGCAGAGCATGAAATCTGCCGATGGTAAAGTGTTGAGGCAGGGGAGAACATTAGAAGAAGCTCGTGCTTTGGTTGAAAGGAGCTTTGGTAATTATGTTGGAAATGAAGTAAAGGCAAAGGTGATGAAGCAAATTTCTAAATTTGAAACCAGAATTGCCCATCTGAAGGAAGAAGAGATTCCAGATGTCAGGAGCCTGTTAACAGCAGAGGAGATTGAGGAATATATGAAACTGAAGAATGACTTAAAGGTCAGTCTTTTATGCTTGAGCTTGATTTCTGAGGCCATTAAGTAATCTAGGAAGTCAATCTGGATGTTGTATTGACTTGTGAACTATCCAATCTGTATTTATTGGTTTAGAACGATGTATGATATTGACAGGTGGAAAAGGATAGGCTAAAAGAACTTTGGAGTGAATTTGAGCAGAAAAAATTGGATTTAGTACAACCACTTCTGCAGGATGCAGTCAATGATAGGGACCACCTGCCCTATGTTCAGATATGCTACATTACTGATACTGGAAGTGAAATAAAGATGTCAGCCATGTGCTTTGAAATCTTACAAAATTCATCCTTCTTCAACCAAAAAGCATTGGTATGTGGCACTCTCTTTGAATGCATGCAGAATTTAATTAATATTCAGATTCACCCATTCATCCTTCTTTAACGAGGAAATGTTGATATGTGTCATTGTCTGTGAGTGTTTAATGTTGACATTGTTCGTGTCATTAGCTCTTACTCTAATAAAATACCAATCTCAAGTGAACACAAACCACCAAAAGCTAGCCTACAGCCACAATCCAAATACAAACATCTTCAAGCCTAAACCTGCTTATTCATAAAGATGGCAAAATTTTAAACTTGCTTATTCTGTGTAGGGGCCATCTTTCAGTGTTTCCCTGTTTGTGGAGGGCAGTGCTACTTGTCCTTTGTTTAATTATGGAGCTAGAAGCCTTTCTACAGGTTCACATGGTTGTTTTTAGGTCAAAAGCTCAAGATCGTTCCAATCGAGAAATGGTTTCCTGTAGTTTGAACCACCTCTTTGTTAATGGCAGAACACTCACTGATCGCACTATGCTTGCATAAGATTGAGGTCCCTTTTTGCAGCTTTTTTCAGGGGCTTGTGAGTTCTGATCAGTATTACACTTGTTTACTGCAGGAGGACAACCAGGTATCTGAAGACTTGAATGGACAAGCATCCAATTCACATATGGATGTTCAATATTCTATGGCACTAGGTTTTGACAATTGCTGGTATGCATTTAGTGCTACTTCGGTGCAGTCTATCAAGAAAATTAAGCTGAGAAATGTTACTATGAGTTCAAAAGAGGGCAGTGCTCGAGATCTGCTGGCTGCAGAGCGGCCTGAGCCATGGGAATCATCTTGGGAGATGGTGGGAAAGTCAGGAAAAAGTGCCTTTACAAGTGTGTGGTGCTCGATGGGCTTTTATAACACGTCGGCCTTGAGTAGGAATATTCCTGATGACAGCCATGTGACTGAAGAGGTTCAGGTGAATCTGCAATTGCTATATGCACAGTATTTGAATGTCGTTGGTTATTCTATACAATTTTCTAATACAGCATTTCTCCTTGCAGTTTCCTGAGGAGATATCTCTGCTTGCCAATGCTTATGCTAAGCAACGCAGGAAGAATACTAAACTTAAGAAGGAGATAAAAGGCACCAAAGCAAGCAAAGAGTACTGGCAGGTGGTAGCCATGACCAAGTTACGTGATGCAAATATAGAGAAGCTGGAGAAGAAGAGGTCAAAATTGGTAGCTCAAGTAAATCGAATGCAACCCACCGGATGGCAGAAGTTTTTACAGGTTCAGACATTGAATGCTTAAGCTAAACGCTTTTGAGCTCAAGTTGTCCCTTCTGGAGCTTATTGATTCTACTCTTCGCCTCATCCTCTTGCATGCAGGAGCTTTAAGAAACTCAATTGCATGTGTGTTTCATGTTTCATGTAGGTGCACTTTACTGGGCCAAGGCTATAAAATCTATTTCACGTTAGCGTTCCCTTGTTTTCTTTGTGTTTGCTCTTTGAGCAGCCTGTGCCTGAAAGCATTGGTTGCCAATATTGCAGTACTATCTGGCTTTGAAAGCAAGTTCCCTTTGTTTTATACCTTGAGCATCCTTTCTCCTAAACTGACTCTCATGGATTTAAAATGTTAATGAGCCCAGGATTCATGTTGAATTTGTTCAATTCAACAAGGGCCTTGAATCAATGGTTGCCAATATAGCAATAAATGGCTTTGATTCTTTATTATGTTTCGTAAGCATTCTTGCTTTCAGACTGAATCTCATGGAGATGATTGTGTGTATGTGCCAGGTTGTCAATGTTCTTGAGCAGGCCAAAGCAATCTCTCCTAATACACATGACATGCTTCCACTTGGGAAAGTAGCTGCATCCATCAGAGGAGCGAATGAACTATGGCTAGCCTTAGCACTCTCAGATGACTCTTTACCAGCCCTCAATTCGGCTCAGCTAGCCTCAGTGTGTGGGTGTTTGGTTACAGAGGGTATCAAGGTTCGCTCTTACAATATGGATGCCTGGTAAAGATATCACTGTCTACCTTCAATTTTCTATGCTTCCTATATTTTAGATGCCTTGAACATCACACAATATGATTTTTTGAACAGCAACATATACACAACTTCTACCACAGTCCAAGAGGTGGTCTACAGTCTTGAAAAAAAGCGGCGGTGGCTACTGGATCTACAGAATGAGTGTGGGGTAACGGTATGTCTCTCTACTGGACTTTTGAAACATGCATGTACTTGTATGCAAACCCTCATATGCACTCAACTCACATCCTATTTCACTGATATGTTTAGAAAGAACCGAAAAACAAGCTGCTCTCTGGAGAATAGAAATCCTACTACCGTTTTCTTTTTCTTTGGTGGAAGAGTGGCTATACTTTGAGGTAGAAGATAGTTCCAAAGGTCACAGAAAGGCTGACCTGATGGAAACAGTACAAAACTATCTAGGTCTAGCTGAGGAATACAAAAGATGGTGTCAAGGGGACTAACAAGAAAAATGTAGAAGGAACCCCAGTGCGCTGCAGGTAAACAGAAAAACAATGATTCTGCCATCATGAAGATTAATAAACCCTAGTCAATCCTGTAATTCCTTTACTTTGTCTAGATCCAATTCATGGGTTCCAAGCAATGAACCCATGAACCCCCGTCATGAAGAACTCACTCTTCTAACTTACCCCAAATATGTCCGCAAAATGGATTAATCTGGTGTCCAAGTGACAAAAGCTGATTGCAACATCCTGCAAAACTGAGCATCCAATGTGGCTGAGTTTTTGGCTGTGTAGCTGAGGAATACAAAAGATGGTGTCAAGGGGACTAACAAGAAAAATGTAGAAGGAACCCCAGTGCGCTGCAGGTAAACAGAAAAACAATGATTCTGCCATCATGAAGATTAATAAACCCTAGTCAATCCTGTAATTCCTTTACTTTGTCTAGATCCAATTCATGGGTTCCAAGCAATGAACCCATGAACCCCCGTCATGAAGAACTCACTCTTCTAACTTACCCCAAATATGTCCGCAAAATGGATTAATCTGGTGTCCAAGTGACAAAAGCTGATTGCAACATCCTGCAAAACTGAGCATCCAATGTGGCTGAGTTTTTGGCTGTGTGAAGTTTAGGCAAAGCACAAGACTAACAGACTGAATACTCCTTTTATCTGGCTGCTTACAGTCACTGAGGTTGTTTGCACATTAGATTTGTAAACAACTCACCACGGACAATGGGCTGCCAGAGCTGAATCTCCATTACATGAAGGGGCTGGTGGGTTTGCCCTTGGCTGATGCGGGCCTAATCTGCTACAATGCTGCAAAAATGCAAGGGTTTTGGTACGTACTCGTGTAGGCAGGGGGGCTGCCAGATGAGGAGACCCAGCAACTGAGATCTGGGATGTTGAAAACATGAAACAGTTGCGGTTTTGTCTTGGTTTGGTACCTTCATTGTTTTGTAATTACTCTTATGTAATTGGCTCTTTTGTATAATACTTTCTTGGGGTATATGCCCTCAAGATGTTTGATTAGTAGAAGATTCTTTTTCTTCTTTTGTATTTTATATTTATGTGTGTGTATATATAGCTATATACATACCTACCTACATATGTATGTAGGTACCCATGTACGTACGTATGTAATGATGTGTGTGTGTCTACTTGCGGAGCAATCATCGTCTCTCTCTCTCTCTCTCTCTCTCTCTCTCTCTCTCTCTCTCATTTGGCATTTGCTGCAGATCGCTTGTTGCTTGGATGATCAACTGGCTGGCCTTGTGGAGGCTTGGGCATCTGGTGTGACATGGCGAGAATTGATGGCGGAATGTGATCTGGATGAGGGTGATTTAGCCAGATTGTTGAGGCGCACAATAGATTTACTCGCACAGGTCTGTCTCTTACGACGTTTATTAGACTTGTCTAATGAGTTATGAAATGAATTTTTTTAAATGCAGCATGTAAGTAACAGCTGGACCTTATGGTGCAGGTGCTGCTTTTACCGAACGTTAATTCCGAGCTGCACAAGGTGGCCGCATCGGCAGCCAAGGTGATGGACCGGAGCCCCATTAGTGAGTTGATAGCTTGATAGGTGTTACCCTGAATTAAGGCTATTGTAGACTGTACATAGAGAAAGTCAACAAGGGGGTCACAAAACTAAGTTTTCCCAGGGAACATTCTCTCTTTGGGTTGTAATATAATATGTAACATATACCTTTGTCAAATCATTCTTTCAAAGCTCACTTGAATGGCCGTGAGCTTTACTCGACATTTATGCCCTTGATTATTGGTGTAAAGTGCAGCTCAATGCGTGGAAAATTTTGTATGAATGCCATTTTCTGGTGGTTCTGTGTATCATTTCTAAGAGAAATTCATGGAGATTGTTCTTACTTGCTCACTATTTTCCCTTAGTATGCCATGTAACTCTGAGGAACAGGTTTTTGGGTCTGTTTTTTTTTTTTTTTTTTTTGGGGGGGGGGGGGGGGTCTGTTTTGAGTCTGCAAACTGGAATAGTTGAGGGATTTGTAAGATTCATGTAACCACTGGAAGAAAGTTCAAAGAACTGACCTGAATGTCTCTACTTGTCATATGTAAATTGTAAGACTCATGAATGTAGCTGCTACCCATCATGGCAAAGAAATGTAATCAACTTTCTGGCGAATCTACTAGTTGCGGACGTATGCAGTGTTAGATGTTGGCAGAATTTAGGTATATATGTCCTACATGAAACGAGCATCCGACTGTGTGTGTGTGTGTGTGTGTGTGTGTGAGAGAGAGAGAGAGAGAGAGAGAGAGATAAGGACAACCCCTTAGAGGATGCCATTCAAAAGTGCAAAGAGGAAATGACGTAGACCATTACCAAGATGAACCACAATCTATTGGGCACAATAAAAGTGTTCGAAGGATGCGTGTTGATCCAAGAAAGCAAGATAAATGCATTGGAAGATTGGGCGACAACTCAAGATGAAGAGATTGCATCACTCCAGAAAAATCTCACCGAAGTATGATCAAGAAACACACTGGAAGAGGGCGAATTGCAACCCTTAGTTATCGAAGAAATCAACATGATCGAGCAAGTACGGGCCATCAAAGAGGGAGAAGAGCAACACAAAGAGATGACTTCTTGGGTAGATGTTCTTACAAAAACTTAACACAAGAATGATGAAGTCGAGAAATGGATCGAGGTTGCCAAGAAAGGAAAAGGCAAGGAAATAACGACTACGTCCACACCCACTATCATTAATCTGACACTAGAGGAGGAGCAAAGAAGACGTGTGCGTGGTTTACATGTGAGAATTTGCGGTATTAAAGATGAAGACAATGTGGACGAAGAGGTAAAAGAACTCATGGCCTTGATGGGGGGTCATGAGCGTCGCGACGCACACAAGAGCTTGGAGAGTGGACAACAAAAAGAAAAATGGAAGCAGTGGGGAAACTTCAAAAGAAAGGGCACTCACCCTCCGTTTTCCCTCCATGCATGGAAGCGAAGAAGGTCTTCTTGAAGAAAAGGCCAACTCTTAAAGAGACGGGCATGTTTCTCAGGGATGATCTTACCCTCTCGTAGATCGCTCATATGCAGGAGGTAATGCCGGAGATTAGAGCGGCAAGGGGAAAAGGCAAGATTGCCTTTTACCGAGATGAAAGAGTGGTAATACTGGAGCGACGCTCCACATGACGGTGCGAGACTTATGGGACCACACTCAAAGTTGCTGCCTGGAATTGTAATGGATCTATGCGTCTTGATGTGGGTGCTTTTGAGGATAGTTTTACTGGAAAAGACATCATCTTCTATTCTGAGACACATCAGGCCCCTGGGCAATCCATGCCTCACATCAGTGGATACAGATGGGATACAACTTGCAGACAGGAGACACGATTAGAGCACAAAGGACGGGGCTCAGGGAGAGTGGCAGTGTTATTTGGAGAGGATTTGCAGCCATTGATACATATAGCCCGCAAGGATGAGCAAGCTAGGTACATGTGGGTGAGATTGAGAGCAGAGACAGTCAGATATCTTTACTTGCTACTTTCCCTTGAGTACGTCAGTCTATGCATCACCCAGAGGACAATCCCCCTTTTCTATTTTGGATGATGACATATGGGACTTCTCTCTCTAGAGATGGTGATATTATCATTCTAGGGTACTTCAATGCTAGGGCTGCCCATCACCAGACAGTATTTTATGATACTTCAAAGGAGATGCTGAGAGAGCTATATGTTGTAGAGACGGGCCTGTCCAGACTATCACAAAATGTGGAATATACTGGGTATGGGCGTCACCTGATAGATATGGACTGGCCATCTTGAATGGCCTACAAAGATTTCCTGCTGCGGGAGGTTTCACATTCTTTCCACACAGACATGGAGCCAGTGTCACAAGACGGGCACTACGTGCCAATAGAAAAGAACATACTGAACAGACTTTTAGCACTTCAATAACAACTGAACTGAAAGAGAGAGATGACACGCGACACGGAGTGGCGGATTTCCACCCCAGAGAGTATTGGCCCTAAACCTTGGCGCCCCTTTCGGTATTTCTTTATATTGCATCAACACAGTACAAGCCGGTACTCCAGACTTTGCACCTTCGCCAGGAAGCATGCCAGAGAATGAGCCCTAACCTCATACTCAAAGGCCCTTGGCCTAAAAAGCAATTACAGTAAAAAGACTTCAAACTCAAAAGCATCTGGTCCAAAAGCAAAGCCAAAAAGCTTCCAGCGTAAATCACGGAAATTCGTACAGCTGCCACATCATCAGCCAACGAAAAACGCAAAAATCCGTAGAGCTTGCCATGTCATCATGCTGACGTAATTTTCAAAAATCTGTCACATCATCAATTTTTGCGTGTGCGCGGGTCCTGCTTTTTTTAATCCTTTGTCACTTGGGACCCCATCGGACGGGGTCCCCATAAGTTGGTAGGACTTCTTCTATTACTTGCTCTTCTTAGGGTTTAGGCCCCTCGGCCGACATTTGCAAGTTGGCTCCATTCTTTAGGCTTTGACACGTCAACAGTTTGTTACAGCCAGCACAATGGATTATGTCATGGCACAGCCGAGTCTCATCTCTAGTATCCAAGATCTCACAGTTGGGCCTAGACGGGTTGGGGTGGCAGTGGATCATGCTCTTGTGTCACTGACCATCTCCTTCCAGTTCAGAATAGCACACACGCCACGGGTAGCAGCCCCTACTCGCTACACCTTTTCACAGGGGAGACGAACTCTGTATACATAGGCGGGATCTACAGACGCCTATGCACTGAGGAACCAAGGCGACCTCTGGAGGAGCTTACTACTATACTGACACAAACAATACATGATGCAGCAGCAGAGGCATACCCACACACCCAACCTGAGTAGAGACGCCGTTCAGGGAGCATGCCTTAAAACAGATGCCTTAAAACAGCTGGTATGATGAGGAATGCCGCCAGACTAGAGCTTGACATCAGAGGGAGGTGCTTTTGGGGGACATCACTCACAAACAATCACAGATTGACTTCCGACGCCTGGTGCGCTAGAAGAAGAGGGCTTTTTTGGCTCGACTAGAGCAGGATCTATACCAGCTATTCTTGAGTCAGGACTTGCGTGAGAGGCGTGGCAGATCTTTCATGAGAAGTCCCCCCCCCCCCCCCCCTCCTTCCCCACCTTTGCCGTTACCTCTACAGAGACCTAGGGTTAGTACGCATCATCTTTGTACACAGTACCTGGACAAACGCCCCTTCCAGACCCCCCCGATCCATGCCCACACATGTGCTTTTTTCACCGCTGAGATGGTGAAGAAAGCCATTGACAGGATGAGGGCTGGAAGAGCATATGATCATGATGGCTCAGTGGCTGAGCATTTCATGCATGCCAAAGATCTACTAGTAAAGCTTCTAACAGTTATGTTTAACCGTGCCATGTGTGAGGGCTTGCCTGATACTTGGAGCCTATCTACAATTGTACCTATCTTCAAGTCAGGAGACCCTATGGAGCCTAGGAATTATCGCACTGTCATGATTGGGGACACACTAGCACGGTTGTACGCATCCATTCTTGAGCAGCAGTTGAGTAGATGGGCAGAGAGGGAAGGAATGCATGCAGCTGGGCAGGCAGGGTTTAGGAGAGGCTTTTCTACTCTTGACCATATCTTGACACTCAGGGCCATCATTGAGGAGGGCAGATCTCATGGGAGACGGATCTATTGTAGCTTTGTGGGGATCAGGAGGTCAGCACCTACATTCACATATGGCCAGGAGATTGTGGAGTATACAAATGCTTACACTTACCTTGGAATGGTTTTTAGCGGACCTGCATTCTCACTACGGAGTGCGGCAGAGACCAGATTGACTAGAGCCCATGCAACATTGGGTAGATTGAAGAGGATGTGTTCGCAGGTTCAGTTTCAGGAGCCTCAGACGAAGCTCTGACTCTTTGACACTTTGGTGGCTTCTGCATTGCTCTATGGAGCTGAGATATGGGGACCTTCATTGGATCATCACGGGAGGTCGGGTCGCACTGATGGATGGGGGAGCATGGAGAAACCTCTCGCCTCTATGATATCGCGGGTCATTAGAGCCAAGGCCTTTATACCACGTGCCATTATCCGAGCAGAGCTAGCGGCCCCCCCGCTAGCGGTTGAGGCGCTCACCAGATCAGTCTCCTTCATACACCGCATGTGGGAACTTCCTCGAGACAGATATGCCGGCCTTCCACTTGAGTCCTCTCGACAGTTAGCCATGCAGGGAGATACAACATGCTGGTATGGGGGGATGAAATCATGATTTCAGGCGCATGGGTTCAACATAGACAGGTTGCCACCCTTCCAGTACTCATTGGATGCACCATCTCTCACTCTTACACACTCCAAGATCACGAGGCTCATCCGCCAAGACCTGACTCAGCTAGACACCAGGAGGACATGGATACAGCCAGCACAGGAGTTGGGCACAAAGATGGCTTTCTACATAGAGCATCTTTTCCAGCTTACGGAGGATGGTTTTGTGACGAGACCCAGATACATGGACACCCACTTGTCTCATGGGATACGATGTGCTATTGGCCAGTTATGCACATCTTCTCACCAGCTACGGATTGAGACTGGGAGATATAGCGGAGTACCAGCAGAGGCCAAGACATGCCCCTTGTGTGACATGGAGCCTGAGACAGAGTTGCACTACACATGCCGTTGCCCCATCTACTATGAGATACGAGGCCGCTTCCATTGCTTGTTCAGAGAGGGTTTTGGATCACTCTCCAGAGTCATGGGATACAAGGATCAAAGATGCTTGGGTTTGTTCTTGCTCGAGCTGTGCAGACACAAGGATAGCCTGACTTTTGGAGAGGCTAGCCAGTCTCAGAGACGGATCACAGATTTCTTTAGCGCAGACATTGGACAGCCGCAGGAACTACTCCCACAGCAGAGCTCACACTCGTCTCACACCAGAGGCACACTGATCGACCGAGCAATTGAGTTGGGAAAATCTAGCGCCCACGATTGCGGATGACTACACATTATTGACGGAGGCTACATTAGAAGATTCGGAGCACTCTGGCCAGGCATGCACGACACCCGGTCAGACTACTGACCATGGAGGAGATTGATGAGATCCGCTAACGACTGATGGATCTCCTGTGATTTAGCTATCCCAGCCAGCTGCTCATTTTGCTTAGTTCACATCGACCAACTTAGGATCCCATAGTATTTTCGTCTTGTTATGTTTTGATTTTTGCTACTCTGACTTTGTATCGGATCCACCACATTGTAACTTTCTGGTCTCATAGGTCACTTTGGCCTTTTGAAGACGTTAATATAACATTTCATTTCATTTCTCTCTCTCTCTCTCTCTCTCTCTCTCTCTCTCTCTCTCTCTCTCTCTCTCTCTTCCCCATGTGTGTGGTGTATCCGAGATGTGTACTAAACTCAGCCGTCGTTTCCATATAGAGACAAATGCACCCAATTCACAAAGAGTGAGTATATACATTTGGCAGCAACAAAAGCCAAGGTTAAAGAGTAACCAAAAGAGTCTGATTCAGTTGTACTAAAAGATGGATGACAGCAACCAGAAAAGAGCATTATATGCTAAGACAACACTCAATGCAATCAAGGAACTAGAATGCCACATCGCCTTTTCCGGGTCAGGCATCCACCTCAAAGGATACCAATCTCGTTACTAGGCTCTGGACTGATGTATTAAAAAAAGGACCAATGTAAGCACAAGAGGAAATGCCAATCATGATTTGTTTATTGAGCTACAAGAACCAATCAATGAGGTTGTGGCAGTAGTTTGATGTTAGGGTGCTTTTTATAGGTAATTTCAACCATTGTCCATCCCATCATGTTTTCTCCAATGCATGCTCTAATGGGACTATGTAAATAATATGCAACTAGAAAAGAAGCTTTGACAAGAAAAGGCCAAAGAGCCTTGGATATGAAGTTTTGATAAATGATCTTGATAGATACCTTGAGAAGGTGGAGTAGTCGTTTGAGGTTCTGACTCCATTGGACAGAATTTCTGGGAGGCGGTGAGACGATAGGAGAGGTTTCTTGGGGCTTTTAAGAGTAGTCAAGATGTTTGCTTACTTGCAGGAAATACTCTTCAACAGGGAGAAGTGGGGAAGAAGGGTGGAAAGCAAACAAGCCTGAAGCAGAAAGCATGGGGGGTGAGCTTGGCAACGACAAGAGGGCAATGGTCGCATGCGAGCTTAGCTTTGTTTGCACCCATGGCGATGGCAGCCGGGTGCCTCCATAGCTAGGTTTCACGTGACCCTTTGTCCCAGGCTCCTCAAGTAGATTTTTTTTGTATACACGAACATAACTTGGTTGGCTTTGCTATCAAGAAAGAAGCAAATTTTAGAGTATAAATAAAGATTTTGAGGTACAAATAAAGGGAGACTTATGGAGGATACGCCATGGTTACATGCAGAGATTTAGATTGAAAAGCATTCGATGTGGGTACTTCATTGACGGCTAAGATTTAGGCTACGTGAGCAATCTCTGGCCGCATTGTATGAAACTGTTTTAGGCCAACCAAGTAAATTTTTGTCCATTACAACTTACAAAATACATGAAGAATTAACGTTAGGCTGATTTCAACTTACAAAACGTAACGCCCATTAATATCGCCACCACCTTACATGAACGCCTCCTTACCATGGCTTGGTAGTTGTTAGCTATCCTCTTTGCCCTTGCTCTCGTATAGCAGCTCTTTGCAACACCAAGTCAGCCATATATAAGCTATTGTCACCATGCAACATCTCCTAATTGCTGTCCATTGGTAGTGAAAAAGACCAATTGGTTGCACTGGTTTATTTGCAACAGTATCACTTTTACTCACTTGACTTATTCCCGTGATTGATTTATGGCGAGTTTAGACCTTTGCAGAGACTTTTGGCAATAATGTTAAGATGTGAAAAGAAAGAACAACAATAAGCAAAAACATATTGTAAAACTAGTGGACAACAAGTAATGACAAACTGTAAAGAGTGACATGTACTATTGATCTAGGTAACAAGTAGTGGTATCGTCGTACTTTGGAACACAAAAGATTCTAATATTGTTGAGTCACAACAAAACAAAATGAGTAGTTAAACTTATGCATTATACAATAAGCAAAAGAGAATTATTGTAGTTCAAATAGTGTGCATTACATGGAAGTACCATACAAAAGTATGGTGGAGAGTCGGCATTGTGTCTCCCAAAAAATAATAAGGAACGAAAGCCATGCTTAGTCCCATAGACTGATAGTGTTGACCAAGCAAACACATAGGCATGGAGGTTTAGAAGCAGATTAAAAACCTTGAAGCTTGCTTGTATCTCTGGAACGTATATTGCTATCATATTCTTGAATGACTATCTCCACCTCGACTCCTACATGGAGCACCCTCTCAGCCCTGTATTGTCACCATACAATGCCTCCTAATGTTGTCCACTAGCAACAAAAAGATCGATTTGTTGCATTGCTTTATTTGCAATAATATCACTTTTACTTGCTAGACTCATTCTCATGGTTGATTCATGGCCAGTTTAAGCCTTGTCAGGGATTTGTGGCAATGATGTTAAGATGTGACTAAAAGAAAGTACAATGATAAGCAAAAACATATTGTAAACCTTATAAACAACAAGCAATGGCATACTGTAAATATTAAAATTTACTTCTAACCTGGATAACGAGCAATGGTATCATTTGACTTTGGAATGCAAAGAACTCCGCTATTATTGAGCTACAACAAAACAACATGAGTAGTTAAACTTATTCGTCATGCAATAAGCAACAAAGAAACAATGTAGATCGAATAGTGCGGGTCACATAGAAGTGCCATACGGAAGTATGATAGAGAGTCGCCAATGTCTCCCCAAAAATAATAAAGAACGGAATCAGTGCCCTGCTCAGTAGATTGGTAGTGTTGATTAAGCAAACACATAGACATGGAGGTTTAGAAGCAAAATTACAAACCTTGAAGCTTGCTTTATCTTTGGAACATACATTGCTGTCATATCCTTAATGACTATCTCCACCTCGACTCTTGCATGGAGCAGTCCCATCAAGTTTATTGCCTTGCCACTATTGATGACGGTGCAACCAAGCATCCTGACCCAATCATTGAACTCCACATGTGTTGTCAAGCCCAATTCCCACACTCACTTTGAGAGTGCTGCCATATTGAATAGGTATCTTCTTGAAGTAACCCACTATTGTGTATCCTATAACTTGGTACAAATCTTTCTGGTAAGCTTATGCATTTGGCCAGTCCGAAAGAAAAACTCTTTGCCTTGGCACCGTCATAGAAGAGTATGTAGGAGATAGGTTGTCGAGTGATGGCATGGATGGCACATCAAATAGTGTTATAATCTACCATTGTGAAATGATCTTGACAATTCAATTGTTGTTTGTGGTCCTAGACCCTCCTGTTGAGAGAGAGAGAGAGAGAGAGAGAGAGAGAGAGAGAGAGAGAACTTTCTCGACGTTGGTGATGGTGATCGAGACCTCAACCAAAGAGAAGCCTGGTACTTCTTGTGGTCTCGAATTGCTAAGCGGGTGGAGGTGGCATGATTAATATAATCGGGTTTTGATGGGCTACCAGGCACCAACTACTATGTGCAGAATTTTGAAACGAAGGCAAGTACTCCAAAGCTTTCAATAGCATCGTTGGCAGTAAATTTTGTAGGCTTTGAAAAGCGCCATCGATGAGACGCAATTGTGTCTGAAAAGCGAGGCAAGGCAGCGGTGCGACTGTCCATTGATCGTAAGATGATGCTGCTAATCTGACGTCATGTTGAGTATAATATCGATCATCGGATGCGCAAAACTGATTGCTACCAGATGGTGCAACATGAACACACAAAATAATTGCAGCTCTTGCTCAAGGGTTTGCACTGTCCGTCAAGGTCCAGGGTCGGGGGGCAACCAATCTAGGCCGCTCATCTACTGTACATTCCTTAGCAAAAAGTCAATCATGCATTGTTGGATCTGTGAAAACTCAGTGTTCAGAAAGGGCAGCCCCACCAGATTGTTGACAAGTGAGTGCATGGAAACTGAGTAACCGCACAATAGCTGAGACTCTAATATATCATCACAAAGAATATCCAAGCAGGAGCTGATAGCGATAGCAGAGCCGCTGTGTTGCTGACATGTCAACATGCACAATACGTAAGAGCTTACGAATAGCAGGACTGTTGTGTAGTTGACACATCAGCGTGTAGAATCTGCGATCATGGCCCCCCTCCCCTGTACCTTGACGGCAGGGAATGGTCACTTGCTGACCATTCACCCGGAAATCCACGCTCCCGCACGGCTCCTGGCCTCCGTCGATCGCCATGCAGTCGCATGGATTCCGATGACCATTCCCTACCCCTTCCAACACTTGCTACTATGGGCTTCTCTATGTTGGAGATCTACGTTAACAGCCCTGAAACAGATCCATAGCCACCTTGCCATATCATTCGTAGATTAATGGCTGCCACATGCATAACCTGCTAGTGACCCACAACCATAACAAGCTCCTTCCAGCTCTGTGCAGACCTTCAAAAGCTTTCAGCCCATCGTGCCTTCTCTTTTTCATCCTTTTCAGCAACGCAGACTGCAAGATGAGTTTGCAAGTTCTAAGTCAGAGCAAGGGAGAACGTGGAGCAACAAGGCTATGATATCTAAACTAACATAATATGGCGGAAGGGATAGCCCTTTACACGTGTCAAAATTTGCGACATGAAGGCTAAACTCCAAAACAGAGAGAGAGAGAGAGAGAGAGAGAGAGAGAGAGAGAGAGAGAGAGAGCGGCCGGCCGTACTAGTAGATAATAATGCGAAATCAGTATTCGGGAAAAATTATTTTTCCAAACATACAAAATTTCTTTCCTTGAATTTGCCAAGAGGAAATTTTAGAAACTTAACTTTATTTTTTGGGATCTTACACTATTTTTTCTCTATTTTGAGGTGGAATTTCTCCTTTTCCCATTGCCCTCAACCGGCATTTCCAAAAGTGAAAACAACACGATATTGAGCTAAGACACATTTTTCCCGAACACTGTGCGGAAGGGAGATTGTTGGTCTGAATTACAAGGTCATACTTATGAGTTTGCCTTTGTGTATGCTTCACAAACTTTGAAATGTAGAGTTCAGTTATGGGACTCTCTCTTAGGCATTATCCTTGGTGCACAAATGCATTTCTATATGGGGATTTCAATAACTTGCCTCAATTTGAAGATAAAACGTCTCATAACTCTCATATAAACATATGGAAAAACATGCATGGATAGCCTTCCTTGATGCAGAGCATGCACTTGACATTTGGCAAGAAGTTTAGCCTGATGTAGGGGGTCTTACTTATCATCATAATGCTTTCACAGATCATCGGGCAAGATTTGGATAGATGGTATTGCTTCAGATGAAACCTGATGCGTTTGTATGCAAAATGTCGATTGACTATTCACATAGATGATCTAATCATGCTCTTTTATGGTTGGGACTTTATGTTATATGTAAGTTGATGAAATTTTTTTCGATGCTCATCCATTATTGCATATCAATAATAGTTTCTTCTCCATGAAGAATTTTAATCTCTTGTGATAACTGTTATGAGACCTATTACAGTGCATGCTCAAGAGGATATTCATATTGTGTGGCATACTTGTATAACTTGTTTGCAAGCTTTGATATAAGATCATGGTAGAATGTACATGAGAGAACAAAGACAACAATTGTCTTGGTCTAAAACACATTGCCAAGGTATAGAGCAAGTATGAGCCTGTCGAAAGGTTTGATCAGGTATTTGTGTGAAGCTAAACATGTCATTCAACAAAATCAAAGTTCAAAAAGGGCAGGTGCATGCCAAGGAAAAACTTCTTCTAGATAAAGTTCTTTTATTGAAACAATTTTTAAAGATTATTTATGCTATTTGTAAATGGAAATCAATTTTTACGATAAAACGAGCTAATGGATCATGGACTAATTCCAATTGATAGCTTGCACAAGAAAGTGTTCAAAGTGAAAAGCACCAGGACAGGATGGTCTTACAATGGATTTCTATTTTACTTTTGGGATTATCTTAAAGACATTATGATATCGATGATCATTCATGCGTGGCATTACTGACACCTTCCATATTCATGAAAGTATGGATTGCTCAAATTGCATCCAAAGAAAGTTGGCAAAAACTTTTAAAGATTGTTTGCCTATCATTTTGATACGTTTAGTTTATAAATTTGTTGCTAAAATGTTGGTTCATTGAATCAAAGGAGTCTTACATATGAATTTGGATCCTAAGCAATATGGCTTTATACCTTGGCAAAAAATTAGTGCATGTTCCAAAAGGTTTTGAAATGGTCCGTTTGCATTTTATCTCCCAAGCTATGTCTAGATTGGGGTTTGGGCCAAAGTTAGTAAATGCTGCTACTATGCAACACATGATTGGCAAATACCTTTCATTTTGTTCAGCAAGGTTGTCCTTAAACTGCTCTTCTTTATGCCGCAACAACTCATTTACTGTTGGTGTGTATAGATAAACTTGTAGATTTGGATTTTTAAAGTCACTTTATTCTCCGGGAACATAAGAGTTATTTGGCTCAAGCATATGATGATGATCCTTTCTTTGTACCTAAAAATGAACTGCATGAAGTGAACTTCCTTATGGAAAATTTGTCATCTTTTTGTTGGTGTTTAGATTAATTTTGCTAAATCCAAGCTCTCACCTTTCTTCCCATAATTGACATGCTTTATTGTGGCTAGGATAGATTTTACAAGCAAAAGATATCGTCAGGCACTTGGGTTATTTCATTGGATGGCAACTGTGTCAAGTGGAGAGAGCTAAACCTAGAGAGGTATCCCATAGAGCTAACAAGCCCCTTTTCAACTCATAAGGCGGTTCAAATCTATGAGGTGACAAATAGCTCAAAAAATATGATCGTATCAGAGGATGAAGGTAGGAGCGCCATCATAAACACCATCATAAACTCCTTATGCTAAAAGGCGACGATTCTCTAACATGACTCTAGAATAACTTTCCATGCATAGCTTAGAGGATGAACAAAAGTTAGCATGGTTTAGAGGCATGAATTCCAGACACTCAAATGGGCCACACGTCCGCAAGATCTCCTCTTTGGAATCTAGCATCACATAATTAGCTGGCAGTATGTGCTCTTTGAGCAATCTACACAGAGAAAAAACGCAAAACACTTGTGTACATAATTTGATACATTATACATTTACTGAAACATTGAAGTATACACATTGTAAAAGATCACCTGAAAAGTGCTGTGATGCTAGTGTCACTCCATCCAAACTTTGCTTGCATGTTGAGAAGAACCAGGAGTGCCTTCAATCTAAACAGTCGTGCTCCACCATACAATGGCGTATCGGCCTCACTTTTCATGTCATCATAGATAAGCCTTTTTGAATCCATGATCGATAAATCATTTCATCGATCTCGGGCTCAAACATAGCCTCGTTGGGAATGTGCTCTGCATGATCACCCTTCAAGCTATCAGAGACTGCATCTTGTGGCCTCACGTATCCTGCTTGGGTAAAGCGCATTTGAACACATCTATTGGGTTGCAAGATTGCTATCTGGTGGCTAGCGTCAGAGTCCGACGAGTTGTAATTGTCAACAACTCGATCTATAATACATGGATCAAACTCGCCAAATTTGTGCACATGCTGCAAAGAAATACATCTTGTCCGTCACACAACATGTTTGCATTGATTACAAGGACATAGGATTTTTGTTGAGAGATAGGCATTTCGGTTGGACAGCCTACATCGTCGTCACTACTCATAATGAATGTAAAAACCTTGAACCTTGAACGTAAATTTAATCTTCTCTTACTCTCCTCCTTCTCTTATCTCTCTCTCTCTCTCTCTCTCTTAATTTCCCTCGCAATCAAGAAACCGTAGATCACACTATAAACTACCTCACATTCTCTAGCCATGTCCGATCCCCGCACACCTCGGTCTAGAGGTGCATGGAGATCACAACCATCGGGTTATAATCTCGTCTTTTTTGATCAGTGCCTATATTTGTGGGTACAAGAAATCTACACACCCACGTCTACGTGACAATGCATGTAGTGGACAAAACCCTATTGCCCTCTTGTTCAGATGTATCCATTTCCTAGTGTAAACTACCTGAAGAGCTATGGTTGTAGGTGAAGCCACCCTTTTGTGTTGTGCACAGTGCGAGAGTGCTCTCGCTTCTCTAGAGTGCTTTGAAGAAGAGCTTCTTTATTATGCTTTTTGTTCAACATCTCTTCACAACAGCTCCTTGTTCGAGGAATTACTGTGCACATTACATGCCTGCCTCCATTCTAAGGTACTGTGTCGTTGAAAGCTTTCCAACATAATTCCACATCTGTAGAGAGAAAGAGAGAGATAGATAGAAAGAGAGAGAGAAAGATAGAGAAGATAGAGAGAAAGAGAGAGAGAGAAAGATAGAGAAGAGAAGATAGAGAGAAGTGCGTAGAAAGTCATTTCTGAACTCCATCTTGGAGACGTAAAAAAGATCTTTTTCAAAGCACTCTATAGAAGCCTCTGCACTCTCACATTGCGCACCCCAGAAAATGGTGGCTTCACTTACAATCATTGCTCTTTACTTACTTGCAAGCTCACATGCGCAAACGGCTTGTCCGTGAGCCGTTTGCACATGTGAGCTTGCAAACAGATACATACCTAAACTCATGTGAGCTACATGCAAACTATTGCGAACATAACCATAAACCTAACTCTAAATTTAAACCATAATCTTGAAGCTAAACTGAAATATAAAAACTAAATCAAAAATCTAATCTTAAATCTAAACCTAAGCTCTAATCACCACTAACTATCTTTCAATATCCCTAACTATGCTCTAAACTTTAAATATAGAGTTAAATCCTAAACCTAAACCCAAAGCTCTAACATTAAATCTAAACCTAAATTCTAACTTAAATATAAAACCAAAATCCTAAACTTGTAACTCTCTCTCTCTCTCTCTCTCTCTTTATCTATATATTACTCTCTATCTCTCATTATGTCTCCTTCTCTCTCTCAATGTATGTGTTTGTGTCTATGTGTGTGTATTTCTCTCTCTCTCTCTCTCTCTCTCTCTCTCTCTCTCTCTCTCTCTCTCTCTCTCACTCATACTAAAGATATATTAGGTAACAGAGCCATTGAGCTCGGGAGAGCTAGATGTCCATGACATCGATTGAGGCTCCATCAGAGGATCATGATGACTCTAGCGCAATATGGGAGACGCCCAATACATCTATTTACAAAGGTGGACATTGACGAAGCTCTTCACCAATCGATGCACTACTTTCTCGGACAACACAGAGGAGTTCATTGGATTGGTCTCATAAATCATTTTGGCATTTTGAAGACGTTTAATATAACATTTCATTTCATTTCTCTCTCTTTACTTTCTTTATCTTTCTCTCTTTCTCTGACGGTCAAACCATTTCTTTCTCCTATCTTTCTCCACAAGTGCATTTTGCAGAACCAATTGCCTTTCTTTGTCTAACCTCTCAAGGATATATAAGCGCTCAACTAAAGGAGAAGACGTTTAATATAACATTTCATTTCATTTCTCTCTCTTTACTTTCTTTATCTTTCTCTCTTTCTCTCTCTTTCTTTGACGGTCAAACCATTTCTTTCTCCTATCTTTCTTCACAAGTGGATTTTGCACAACCAATTGCCTTTCTTTGTCTAACCTCTCAAGGATATATAAGCGCTCAACCAAAAGGGTTACCATCCCAACCTTCTTGTGAAGCTATCCGCAAACTAGGAATTACAAACTTCCATGGCATAACTGCTTCTTGGCCATATACCATATTGAATGGTGTACAATTAATAGCCACTTTGTAAGCAGTATGATAAGCCCATAGAGCTAAAGTCAGCTTCAAATCCCAATCTGTGCAATAAGCTTCCACTGTTTTGGTCAAGATAGAAATTAAGGTCTTAAATTAGTGCTCTCAACTTGGCCATTTTCTTGCGGGTAATAAGGTGTAGACTTACGGTGAGCTATCATGAAGTTTGTTGTGAGTTCCTTTATCACTCCATTTATAAAATGAGTACCATTGTCACTCACAATTTCAAAGAGACAACCAAATCACGTAATAATGTTCTCAAAGAGAAACTTGGAAGTTGACCTTGCATCAGCCTTGCGTGTTGCCCTGCCTTTTGCTCACTTTGTCACTTAGTCACTGGCAACAATAATATATCGAGATTGAGTGTTACGAGCTGCAAGACTAATGGGGCCTACAAAGTCTAAACCCCATTTTTCAAATGGTTAAGTCACTTTAATAGGATGTAAGGGCATCTTATCCTTTCGTTGTGTGATCTTGTAACGTTGGCATTCATCACACCCTTTTGCAAAAAAGTGATGCATCTTTGAATAAGGTAGGCCACCAATAACCTGATTGCAACAACTTTCTAGTAGTTAGTTCCCCTGAGAAATGTCCTCCGGCTATACCCATGTGGGCTTCTTGCAGTATGTATAAATACTCATCCTCACGAGCACAACGTCTAAGAATATCGTCCTTCCCTAGCTCGTAGAGAGTTCCTGCAATTAGAGAATAAGATTCTCATTCCTTTAACAATTTTTGAGCTATAGCTTTACAAAGCTCTTTGGGTGAAAAGCCATTAATTAAAAAGTTCACAATCTTCTCACTCCATTCAGACATGGTCTCGACTAGGAATACGGAAGTATCGGGCAATTCATCATCAATTCCAGTAATGGCTTCACCATTGGGTATGCGAGACAAATGATCCACCATTACATGTCTTTTACCAGATCTCGCCACAACGATAAAATCAAACTCAAGAAGAATTAACAACCATCATGTAATTCTTCCCGTGGAAAAAGGTTTATTTACTAGATACAACAATGATTGATGATCCACATAGAAAACGAATTTGTTGGCAAGAAGGTAGTACCAAAATTTCTTCAGTGCATAAATCATAGCTAAACCTTCCTGCTCTGTAGTAGTGTAGTTTTCTCTCAGCATCATTTAATTGACTTGCAAAGCTAATGGGTAGTCCAATTTATGTTCTCCTGGTTGAGCTAGAACACACCCAATACCAAAGTCCGATGCACCAATATGCACATGGAAAATTACATTCCAATCGGGCACTGTATGAGAGCACTGGCTAAGGTCTTTTTTAATAACTCATAAGCATGGTCACACTCCACAGTCCAGTGGAACTTAATAAGAAGTTTGTACAATGGGTGAGCTATCTTGGTAAAGTTTAAAATAAACCATCGATAATAATCAACATGGGCCATGAATTTTTGAACTCCTTTATAGTTTGTAGGTGGTGGAAAATTGGAAATGGATTTAGTTTTGCTCTCATCTATGGAAATCCCATTTTTGGACACTATATGCCCTAAAATGACTCCATGTTTAACCCAAAATTGACATTTGAAAGTTTTTAATGAGATGCGATACAACCTGTACTTTTCAAACACTTTTCGTAGACATGATAGATGCTCTTTCCAAGAAGAATAAACTTGAATCCTATGTTTTTATCCTAAGAATAAACACAAAGGCCATGCTCTTCTTGAACAAGTTCCAAGCTGGACTGGTTTAGCCATGCTATTCATGGGGATTGTGTGTTGCATCATGGAAGGTGGAACACCTTTCATATCATGATATGTCCAAGAAAATATATCCTTGAATTACTTGAGAAGCTCCTTGAGTACATACTCCTCAATCTCTGTCAGATCTTGGGCAATGAAAATAGGTTTGGACTCCTTGACCTGGGTATGCTAACTCTATTTCCTTAACGATCATTAGACCATCATAGAGTCCATTGCTTCCATCGATAGGTGTTCTCTGGGCCTTTGTATACACAACCTTACGTTCCTTTGTGGTGTAGGATTTGAAATAATCAGGTGGTGCAGGGTGTAAGTCTGTGGGGTCTTGTTGCTCTGTGGACTGTGATTTCTCTTCCACTTCCTTTTGTTGTTGAGCTAACTCTCAATTTTGTCATCTCCTTACGGTACCGCTCAACTTAGGCTTCTCCGTAGCCTCTAGCTGTGTGAGCACCTTGCTTCCTCCAAGACTTCTCTTTGCTGGTGGAGGGTCCAAGACTCTTTGGGGAAGATTGTGGTCTTCGTCTTGGTGCCATGTGCAGCTTGGAACTTGCCAATAAAAACATTTGCATGTATCTATAATTTGGGAAATGATGACTAGGCTTTGGTCTAGAAATCATAAAAAGGTACATGGATCGCGATCCATGTTTGGTCACATCTTGGGATGGAGCTTGGGGGAGATGTTCCTATAGCCTATCCTATCACTCTAGTGGAATCTTTTCAAATTTGGATTTGTTTTCCTAAGTATACCCAATTTTTCACTCTTTGGCCCAATTGCTTTTTACTTTGCTATATTGGTTTCCTAGGGCCAAGTTGGATTGATCCCTATGGCTAGAGTATGTTAAATTTGGTTGATTTGATTCTTTGAGTTTGAAGTTGATGTCGAAGGCGCTAGCTGACTATCCAGTTTCATTTCATCTGGAGTCTGTTTGACACCTTTGTTTGAGCTGCATTTTTTGCCCATTTGATAAGCATTTTAGGACTCCTTTTTCAACCATTAAGCATATCATAACTGCATATTTCATTGTTTCTAAAAGATGCCCCAAGTTTGCACTGAATGCTTTGAAATTGCAGAGCTACTAAATTTAAATCAATCTTGCATTAATTCTTTGATAACTCGATGATCTTTAGCTCTACAAACACTGTGGGACACTAACTCTGTCAAATTTTTCCTTCAGGTACATGGATCATGATCCATGTTTTGAAGCCAAATTACACCAAATTTGGGGGAAAGGTTCCTGACAAATCCCCTAGGCTATTGGTCACACTATTTTGAAGTTTCGATCAAAATTTCCTTGCCTAGGCCAAAATGACCATTTGCAAATTGAATTTTCAAATTTGTAGGGTTTTAGGGCCTATTAGGTTCCATTTTCCCCAAAATGTTTTCCCCAAAATTTCTAGGTGATAACCCCAAGTTGAGATCTAGCTGTAGGGGGACTATCCCGGTGAATTTTTGTTGGATTTGGAGGTGGAGAAACATGGATCGTGTCCATGTTCCAAACCCAAATTTTACTATGATTGCATGGTTGGGTTTTGTCCTGCTTGAGGAGCTCACTGGTGAAATCTTTTGTTTTTAAACAAGATTTGATGCTTCTAATAGAGGGTGACAATTTGCAACAATCAATTTTTTTGGTTTTGATCCGTGCAATCAATTTGGTGTTTTTTGTGCAGTGTGAGCTATATACATTTGTTCGAGAACAGTAGAGGAGCATACCTTTCAAATTTGGTGGGGTATGGTAGCTTTGAGTGTTCATGGCAAGCAAAAATATAATAGTGTAGCTCTAGGTCAAAAAAGCTGTGTGTGTGTGTGTGTGTGTGTGTGTGTGTGTGTGTGTGTGTGTGTGTGTGTGTGTGTGTGTGTGTGTGTGTGTGGCCTTGACAACTGAAATTGAGCCCTACTTTGCCCGATTCTGCCAATATGTGCCCAACCTACCTAGAGTGATAAGTGCATACTTACTTGCTTGTCCCAATTTCTCATGGTATATCACCCATGGTTTAAGTGGCTCATCATTTGGATACTCGTTGCTAATTGCCCTCGATTTTACAATTTTGATATGTCATAAGTTGGCCCAAATTCGACTTGTGCCAAATTCTTCCAAACTTGACATGCTTGAAGTTCTTGCTTTGTTGATCTGGTGTTTGTTTCCATAACTTGATTTCAACTTTCTTGACTCACTTTTTAAAATTTTTATCCTTATTAGCTTAAAAGTTGAAGAAATCATTGAAAATTGTTATTATTTGGCCAAAAATTATTACATATGCTCATATATAAATACCGTCGATATGGCTTATTATTATGTCTAATAAGAGATAAATTATGATAAAAAGCAACTAAAAAGCAATAATTCAAGCAAAATATCACGCTTTGCACATTATATACATAAATTCTTGACATCTTGTAGCTTAAGATTTTGCAATAGGCTGCCAAAGCTACTACTACTCCCCCCATCCCATTTTGAGTCATCCCAAAAAAAGTTTTGTGCTATGTACCTAGGTGCAAATAGCGTGTCTATGCAAGGCCATGGAATGTGGTCCTATAATGCCAATGAAAGAGATGCATGGGATAACAATATGTTGTGCAAGATGTTGGTACTAAACGGATTGTTCAGTGGATTTTGCTGGCAAGGCTCCATCAAGACTACGTTATTGAATAAAATATTTTGAAGATGGACCGCTTTGTTTCTGATTGTTGGTTTGGTGAGTACCATTGTTTTGATTTTGGTGGTTGGTGGCTTGTGTTTTGGTACCCACTTGTACTTTGGTTGTGGAGACAACAAGGTGTTTGTTGCAATGGTTGCTTTGGTCTCCATTGCCAAATTGGTTTGGAATTTTGAGGCTTATTCATTGATTTGCACTTGGGGATTCATTTAGACTACTTGGGTTGGCTTGGTGCTACTTTTGTTAGTAGTTTGGGTTGCCATTTCCAAGTAAAACTTCTGTGAGAGTTGCATGATATTATTGGTTGGTGTTTCTTTGAGATGGAACGTACATGTGGAGCAACAATATGGCATTAAGCCGAAGCACCAGTTTGAAAGGTGTAGTTCCTATTGCTCTTTTGTAAGCAATGCAATACACCCAAAGAACTGAATGTAACTTGTGTTCCTAGTATGCTCTTGATTCATTCACTATTTCTGTGAGCACTACGCATATAATCTTGTTGGTGCTCTCTGATTGTCCATTTGCTTGAGGGTGATATGGCGCTAGTTTACGATGAATTACCATGAACACTTTCAACAAGAATTCAATCATTTTGTTTATGAAGTGAGACCCTCTGTCACTCACTATTTTGATTGGTAGCCCATATCTTTTAGAGACATTTTTTTACAAGAACTATGTCATCATTCTCACATTTTTTCTTTGTGTTGCTTTCGCTTCTACCCATTTGGTTAAGTAGTCTATGGCCACAATGATATATTGAGCATGCATTCGATATGTAAGAGGTGTGAAAGGTCCCACAAAGTTGATTCCCTAAGTTGATCATAGGTCGTAACGGCATTTTGTCTCGCTACATATGTGCTTTGGTACGTTGGCATCCATCACAACTCTTCACATATAGTTCGGCTCCATGAACAAAGTTGGCCACTTAATTCCTACAACAAGGATTGCTTTTGGAGTTTTTGTTTGTACAAAAATATCCTCTTTCATGTCCTGCATGATCTTGCTCAAGAATTGGTATATATTTACCTTCCATGGCACACATTTGTAGATGGTTATCCTTTCCTTGCTTGTAGAGGTGGTCCTCAATTATCACCTAGCTCTTTGCTTTGGTATGAATGGTTTTCCTCCTAAATTTACTCTGCTTTGATATGAATGGATTTCCTCCTAAATCTACTCATCCCCTTTGATAAGACACCTTTGTTCAAGTAATCCACGATGTACAAACTCCACTTGGGTGCAATTGCTACTTAGAATAGTGTTGCAGGCTCCACAAGTACCTCATTTGTGCAAATGTTACATGAATAATATATTCATGAATACTCTGTTCCATGTTATGCCAGTACACACCAAGTCTCATCAATGTGTGAATTCTTGTTGTTTGCACATGAGCTTGGCTCTATACACATTTGTTTCTGTTGGCTCTATACAGAGTCTCAATAATCCATCATTCCCTTGCTTGTACAACCTTCCAGCTATTAGCACAAGTGTTTGTGTTTGCTCAATGACTGATGGCTACCTCTCAATCTGCAATGAACCAATGGTGAGCAAATGTATGACATGTTCGACGCACCTGGATACCATTTCAACAATATAAGAGTTGGGGAGGTAATCATTAACTCCTTTTGGTGCTTCTTTATGAATCAATCTAGACAAATGGTTATTTCTTTGATGTGTAGTCCCTTTTTTGACTTCACGATGAAATCAAACTCAAGCAATATGATAAACCATCGAACAATGATTGACGTGGACATGAAATATCTTATTGCAATCAAAGCTTTCAAAATTAGAGCAAAAATCAATCTTTGTTTCATTTGTTGGAATGCTTTTTCATATTTTTCAATCCACTCAAATTTTGAGATGAGAGCATAGAGAGGCTTGGTAATGATGGCATACAAATAGACGAATCTTTTATAGTAACCACAGTGGCCCATAAAGGCTTATAGCTCTCTAAATTTTGTGGTCTTGGAAGATAAACAATCACTTGTATCTTTTCAAGATCTATGAAAATTCCATTCTTGGATACAATGTACCCTAAAATCTTCCCTTGTCTTACCATGAGGACACATTTCTCTAGATTTAAGCAGATACAATAGGTTCTGTATTTTTCAAAGTCTTCTTTAGATGCTCTATATGTTTTTTTCTTAGGAGAGAATGTATGCGTAAGTTGTCCATATAGATTTCTAAGAATGGTCTTAGATACTCTTTAGATGCATGACTCATCAACCTTTGGAATGTGGCAGATGCATTGGACAAGCCAAATGGCATCACTCTATAAGCAAATATACCCCAGTATGTCACAAAGGCCATCTTATATTGATCCTCTGGCTTTATGCCAAGCTGGTTGTAGCTTGAAAAGAAATCAAGAAACTTGTAATCTTCCTTGCCCCTTCAACTCTCTCAATCACATGACCGTAATCGAAAGGGAATGTTTATCTTGAATGGTCGAAGCACTTACTTGTTTGAGATTGACACAAACTTACAATTTGCTACTTTTCTTGGGTATTACCACTATCAGTGATACCCAATCTGTGTGTTCAATCTCATATATAAACTCTGCTTCCTTAAGCTTGTTTATCTCTTCTTTAATCTTTTTGGAAAACATTTCATTTTATGTATAGGGATGTTGTTTGCAAGGTTTCACATCACTCTTAAGGGATATGGTGTGCTAGAAAATGCTCTAATTTACTCCATTAAGGTCCTTGTATGACCATGCTAACACATATCTATAATGTTTGAGAGTAGCTCTTAATCACTACTCTTCCTCCTTAGTGTTATCTGTGGCAATATATGCCAGCTGTGGTTCTTCTTTTCATTCAGTGAGGTCAATGCACTTGGAATTTTAGAGCCCATCATAAAATGTTCCCGGTTTCTTAAGTTCCCTCACTAGCTACTAAACTATGATTTTCTGTTTTGTATTGTATACTTTTTATAGTGAGAGGGTGCATCAAATTTATTAGTGTGTGATCTCTCTTCAATCTCCATTTTTGTTGTTTAAACCTCCTTCAGGGTTTGCTTCAACCTATGGTATTCACACTTTTGCTTAGTTTTTGTCATTTTTTATAATGTTTCTGCTATGTCTTTGTCTTTTTCCTTGTTTTGTAGACTTTGGATTAGTCTTTGTAGAAGCTCGAATCACTGGCTTTCGTGTAATTTTGTCCTTGACACACTCATTTTCTCCCAGAAGCATCAAATACTACAATTTTCTATTCCTAAGAGGCATAGGTTTCCTTTGTATATTTTTCTATTTTCTCACTCATTTTGTTCATTACCTCTTTTGTCTTCTAGATTTTTGGTTGGGGAAATCATAGAAGAACACCTCATGTTGGTTTGGTTTTGTTTCAATTTTTGAACTACTTGATAGCTTATCCTCGGCCTCATTATCTAATTCATTGTCTCACAAATCTTGGAACTCCGCATGACTTTTGTCGCTCATATCTTGTATGGACACCTCATTAATTATGCGTTTGCACTCAACCATTTTGGCTTTTGACCCTGATTATAAGATAATACTCACCATCTAGAAGGGCATTATGTCGTAACGCTCTTCGTCACAAAAGTTCATTGGGGTTGTCTCGTTCACTCACACATCTAGAGTAGCTAGTATTTGGTCCCATCCAAAGGTTTCAAATGAATATTCTAGAAATGACTCTTGCACATAGTCCTTATCCTCTACTGATCTCTCTCGGATGCAATCTTCTTTCATTAGGCTCCCACATTCACATATAAAAATATATGTTTTGTTGTGCAACCATGTAGGTATTTTCATGAACCATAGTTGAGTCAATTTCCTCAATAGGAGGTTGAATGATGTCTCTATAACTATGGCCGCAAGTAGAGGTGGTTGTAGCCCCAATCTTGTACCATTTTAAGTTGATGCATGAATGGTCACCCCAAAATGACATCAAAGTTGTTGCTCTTTCCAAAGTCCACTATGGCAAAGGTATGCTTGTACTCAATTCTATATGAGGATACTATGATCTCCTCTAGAATACCCAAAGGTTTTTTACAAATTTATCTGCAAGTTGCAGCTTCATTCATGTTTTCTTGAGAGGTGGTTTTCTCCACTTTTCCCATATTTCTTTTGTAGCTATAGCCACTCTATCCCCACTATCAAGTATAGCTATGGTCTTCACCCCCTGATGGTTTGCGTGTGGCTGAAGAGACACTTCTAGTAGTTGTGTCCACATCTTTCCATACCTCTCCATAAATCTTGCAATTTTTGACTAGATAAAATGCTTCTCTCGTGACCTGTTCAAATGTGGTCCATACTTTTACGTGCAAATCCTTTTTAAGAGTTTTGTTTCTCAAGCCCTCTGTGAAGAGAAATGATAGTCTTTCATCTTGTGGTAACTCTCTAACAAGACATCTCTCAAATACTACTTGAAATGAAGTGAGCTTCCTTCATCTCTCTCTCTCTCTCTCTCTCTCTCTCTCTCTCTCTCTCTCTCTCTCTTTGCTTGAAAGCGTAGATTTTGAAAACCGTGTTATGCTTGATTCCCCTCTTTGAGAATTCCTCCGCAAACTCCCACAGGAGTTGCTCAATATTTAGAAAATTGCTACTGTTTAATGATTAGAACCATGCCAATGTTGTTCCTTTAAAAGTTAACCCAAATCCCTCGTACTAAGCATGGAAATCTGCTACTTGTTCAGTTCTTAAGACTTTCTTAAAGAATGAAACATTTGTGTAGGGATTCCTCAACCCATTATACTTCTTGGAAACACACTTTTCCACTTGAGATTGTTGCATTCATCGTGTTTTAGCTACCATTCTCATCACTCTTGGTTATCCTAAAACTACACCTCTCGCTTCATATTCCCCATTAGGAGCTCCGATTGGAGTTCTCTCAGTAGATCTCTTGTTTGGTTGCACACCCCTTGCTTCAGTCCATGTTTTTGATATTCTTATAGTATGGGCTATGCCTAGAGCTTCATTACTTTGTTGTGTGGTCATTGGGACCATTAAAGTTAAGGATCCCATTGGTCTTGGTACTAGAAATTGTGGTTGGCTGAAGGAGTCTTCCACTCTGGTTATAACATGAATCGCTCTCCCTATTTCTAGCCTTGTCTCTGAGACAATTGGTCTCAACATGCTAGGACATAATAGTGATGGAGTGGTCCCACACATTATGTAATCTCTCTATCTTTTTATGGTCTACAACAAAGTATCTTCATCCATACTTATCAAGCATGATTACATGGGTATCTTTGCCTTCTACATATGTAAAAACATACGAGATTTTTTTCTTTGATACCTCTTTAATGTAGGGCTTGTTACACTTATAAAATAGAGTATCTTCTCTTTGTTATTGTACTTGTACAACACCACATGAGTGTTACCCGCGTTGACTCAAGTTGCCTTGTTCACTTGCCTTATCTTCGCATTAGGAATATCTAGCTCTGGTGGCTTGTCTTTAGGATCAACGTCATTTTACCTTTGGTGCCTATCAATCCCCATTTGTACACAAAATAGGGATTCGGCACAACTAGATACATTATACCCTCGTCATCAAAATATTGATCACCACAAAAGTCCACAGGCACTATGTCTTTGAATTCACTAGGTCTTTCTTCTAACTTTACATATCAGTGATCCATACTATATTTGTAATTTTTTGCACACTATTCAATTTCAAATTGATATTCAAGTTTAATAATGTCATGGTTGGTGTGGGTTGGGATGACCTTTGAAACACATACTTTTACCCTCAACCATGTAAGTATAATATCTTTCTAAAGAAGTATCACAAAGACTTTCCTCAAGAATTGGCTCTAAGGTAGACAACTACCCTTGGTTCACGCTCTCTTGTGTGGAAATGTCGCTAACTTGGCCTCGTACAATTGGGTTTCTACTTTGATATAATATTCTTGATCGCAAATACATTAAAAGAACACTATTGCAAAACCCTGACATGTTACCTCTTTGGTTGCTTGCAAACCCTCAAATTGAAATCACCTTAAGCTGCACACCCTAGCCCTTGAAATCTAAACAAGATACACTTGGCGGCTATGAGTTTAGAGTTGCTCTGATAGTCAAAATTTTGGAATCAACAAAATTTATTGCAATTTTGTCAAGAATTTCAAATTTGCTTGCTGAATCCTCAAATCAAGTCCAAATTCAATTTTGGAAAGATCACTAGGCTCCTTGTGACTAGCGTTAGCTATGGTGCAAGTCTGATCTTAGTCTGTGACAAAGGAACATGGATCACAATCCATATACCTTTATGGTAGAATGTGATGAAACTTGACACACAACTTGCCCTAGGTACCTTGAGCCTAGATATATGTTTTTCGTGTGATTTGGACTAGTTTAGGTCAATCAAAAGTCAAATCCTAGGTCTTTCTTGGCGGTTTTTGGCATTAAAGAGTTTTTTCTCCTTTTGGTAGTCTTCTTGAACTCTTTTGGCTACCTAGATTTGGGAAGTATTGCTCACATTGATGCCTACTATAGGCTAGTATAGTTTATTTCTAAAAACTCAAAAAAAAAAAAGATCGTGATCCATGTTCCATCAAATATGAACCTGAAATTTGGCATCTTGGTTATTTATGTTGTCAACAGTCTACCCCCAAAAGCTTATTGGATTTGGATCACTTTTTGTAAATTGAAAGTCAGATTTTTGGTATGCACTACGATTTTAGACTAGTTTTCAATTTTTCTCTTTTGGTCAACTTTTTCCAAGTTTTGGCTAATGTGCCTTTTGGAAAAAAATGTTTCAAATGGTCTCAGCTACCTACTGCTCAAATCTCAACCAAAAATGATGAAAAAGTACATGGATCTCGATTGACAACATTTTGGCATAAAACTTGGTCTACTGGTTGTCTATGCCTTGTAGATACTAATTCCCAAACCATTTTGAATTTGGATAGCTAAATGTTGAAAACCCCCAAATTTTGGTATATTTCTCGAGATTTTGAAGGTTTTGTCCAATTTCTTTGTTTTGAGTGTGTTTTTGATGTTAATCTGATTTCAAATTGTGGTTTCTGTTGCCTAGAAGCAATCTCCATCAAATGATGTGCACAAAATTGGATGAAAATTCTTAGTTTGCTTCTTGTGAGGTTGATGATACCGTTGGCGCCAAATTTTTGGGTTTTTATCAGCTTTTATGCTATGACCATCAAAATTTCTATTTTTTAGAGTTATGATCTCTTTTGCCAAAATATGGATTTCAATAATTTTTGTCCAGAACTTTCAACCCAAATTTGATGATGGTAGTTGTTACTTACCCTATTCCTAGGTACTGAAATGAACTATGAAAAAAAATAGACAAAATAGTGCAAATTGAAGATGAAATGGATTGTGGAACAATACTTTCAAAGCATTCAAAAAATTGAAGAATAAAATGCCTTTCATATCTCACTCACAACTCACTTTGCTTATTCAAGAGTTCTAGGAAGTCCTCGACTTCTATCCTCTACTAAGCACCCAATCTTAGGTCTAGTTGCTTCACTGCTAAGGTGTAAATGGAATGGGTAACAAAATATCTAGAAAAAAAGATTATGAATACAATTAGGTCACCCACCACCTAAGGATCATATCCTCGGCAATGACACCAATGTTAGTGGGTCGTTGCGATCAGACGTTGTGAGCGGGATGAAAACACACACAGCGCCTCTATAACTACCCGACACACACTCTTGGAATGATACACACACACACACACACTATGGGGCACCACTCGGCTTAGACAACACACCTGGCCGAGACAGGGAACACACCTCTGGAGTGAGAGGAGAGAGACTATCCACTTGCCCACTCCACACAGACACACACACACACACACACACACACACACACACACACACAAAAAATCAGCTCAAAAGAGGAGAATTTCTGATGTTTAGATACAATTGAGCTTGGGCCAACACCAATGGGGCAAATAGCTCACACAATATGGGTAAAATAAGCCAGATACAATCACAAACTAGAGCAGAAACTTCGCTCATAGGCGAAACTTACACAGAAAAACACCAGGAAAAGAGTGAGGAATTTGGCAAAATGGACAGCGCCATCGCGTCCGGAACGGCCCAAAACCCCAGTCTACAATGTCAAAGTGCTCAAATCCGACCTCGGATGAGCAGTTTACGGCCAAAACAGGCTCCAAAATGAGCAAAAACACACCTGCGGCTGTTCCTCCTCTCTTCTCTACGTTTTTTCTGGTCTTCTCTCTGTTTTTTTCAGTTCCCACACTTAGCTTTATTAGTTGGGCACCCTTGGCCTTTTAGATGACCTCAAACGGACCCCGAACAAGCCAAAAACTGACCTCGCAGTGCATAGTTGTCACCCTGCTGCATCCATGCGCACACCTGGCACTCATTTCTTTTCAATAATGCGTCTCGCAACCACGTGAAGTGGCCCCAAAAAGTGGTCCTAATGATGACCTTTCTGCATAACTCTCACAAGAAAATACCACTTTGTGTCCGTATTCATCCACGTGCAAATATTGACCCCGTTCGCCCTCCTGACGCCACTAGATGCCATCTGACGCACCTGCTTACCTCATGTCGTCGGCCCGCGGATAGCTTCCTCGAGAATTTTTACGCGCTATAAACTCCTCATTATTGTAGAAAAAACATACTGGTACTAGTGATAGTGAAAATCGATGCACTATGTACATGCTGTCCTACTTGTACACATGTGGGCCCCACGTAACCACCTGGCTATGGAAATTGGGCAATCCTTTATTCGATGCACCATGCATGTGTATGTACATATGCGCAATCCCTTGCTCCAGAAAAATCCTGACAACATCTACAACATAGCTGTCTAGCACTAACATAATGTCAATACTCAGGGAAGTAACTCGGATGGTGCATAGAGACTCTTTGAGGGTGTCAACCTTAAGAAGTGAACCTAGTCAACTAAGCTATCAACACAACTAGCAAACTATCACTCTCTAATCTGAAAAATTAGCCTATGTCCTATCTCACTGCTCTAGTTCATTACACCATTTTGTTAGCCAAATGAAGTCGGATTGAAACAAAACTTTAGAAGGAATTGTAATAGGCTTAGGAAAACTATTATAGCCCATATCCTATCTCATTGCTCTAGGTCATCATGCCATTTTGTTGTCCAAATGAACTCAGATTGCAAGGAAACTTTAGGAAGAGCTATAATAGGACTAGAGACACTATCCTACAAGGTTTAAAGGTCATTCAACAAGGTACCAAAATCCCGATCCATCATGGTCCAGGTCCTAAGAACTCCAATAGAGCACTCCAAATAGATCACCCTAAGACCTAGGACCACTCTCCTATGGTCAAAATGTTAAAAAACAACCATTTTTTCACTCAAGACTGCAGATTTAGCTCACAGACAGGTATTCATGAACGACAACAAAACTAAGTATGATTATACATAAATGAAGGAGCATGAGACAAGAAACACAATGCAATTCTCGGAACAAAATTTTGATTATCAAATTACAAAGGTGCTATTTAGCTGGTGCACATAGTCATACGTTCAAAAATTCTTCCAAATCTCAAGTAATGCTACAATATCCTTTCAAACTAAGGGTTTTGAGCTTTATACTTAGTGATTTTTATATAGCCATTAGCTGGCTTAGAAGGCTTTTTGGCTCAAGATAAAAGAATACATCTCTTAATATACAAAATATGGCTCAAAATTTCATAATGTCTCTTTTAAAAGGCTGTTTAAAAAAATGCTATATGTCACTACAACACTAAACGAAGATATCGACGCGTCTATATCGACGGCCATGCCTTTCCACGCGTATATCGACGACATTAGCGGGCGTCGCTATACGCGTCGCAATGAGCGTCGATATACGCGTGGAAAGGCTTTATTTGCCATGCGTATAGCGATGGCAAAAAAATTAAGGGAAAAAAGCGAAACCCGCGCGCAGGGGCCATTTTCGCCTGCTCGGGTCTTGGCCGAAACCTGCTGTGCAGGTATTATGTCCATCTCCACCCTCCCCAACCCCTCTCTCTTGCTCTCTCTCTCTCTCTCTCTCTCTCTCTCTTTCTCTCTACCTCTACATCGTGTGTGTGTGTGTGTAGGAAAGAGAGAGAACGGTGTGTGTGTGTGTGTGTAGGAAAGAGAGAGAGAGAGAGAGAGAGAGAGAGAGAGAGAGAGAGAGAGAGAGAGAGAGAGAGAGAGCGGTGTGTGTGTGTAGGAAAGAGAGAGAGAGAGAGAGAGAGAGGTGTGTGTAGGAAATAGAGAGAGAGAGCGGTGTGAGTGTGTGTAGGAAAGAGAGAGAGAGAGAGGTGTGTGTGTGCGTAGGAAAGAGAGAGAGAGAGAGAGAGAGAGAGAGAGAGAGAGAGAGAGAGAGAGAAAGAGAGAAATGTGTGTGTATGTAGGAAAGAGAGAGAGAGACAGAGAGAGAGAGAGAGAGAGAGAGAGAGAGAGAGAGAGAGAGAGAGAGAGAGAGAGAGAGAGAATTAATGTATGCTTAGGAAATTAAAACTAAAGAAAAAAAATTAAAGAGAAATGAAATGAAATGTTATATTAACGTCTTCGAAAGGCCAAAGTGACCTATGAGACATGAAACAAGAAAGTTACAATGTGATGGATCTGATACAAAGTCAGAGTAAGATGATGAAAAAATAAAATATTATGGAATCCTAAACTGCTGGGTGTGGACTAAACGGCTAAACGAGCTATTTGGGATAGGTAGATCTCGTCCATGGTCAGTACTCTGACCGGACGTTGTGCATGTCGAGCCAAAGTGACCTAGCTAGATCCTCTGATGCAACCTCTGTCGATGATGTGTAGTCCTCCGCAGTCGTGGGTGTCTAGATCTCCCTAGATCAGTCGCTCGTTCAATCATTAGAGAGATAGGGAAGTAGAGAGCGAGAGAGAGAGAGAGAGGTAAGTAGAGAGAGAGAGAGAGAGAGAGAGAGAGAGAGAGAGAGATAGGAAATAGAGAAAGAGAGTTATATATATATATATATATATATATATATATATATATATATATAGAGAGAGAGAGAGAGAGAGAGAGAGAGAGAGGGAAGTGGAGCTCCAGGAGTTATGGCAGAGAAATAGGAAAATAGAGAAATAGAGAGAGATAGGAAAATAGAGAAAGAGAGATAGCGAGAGCGAGATCGAGAGAGAAAGAGAGATAGCGAGAGCGAGATCGAGAGATAGGATACGTAGACAGAGAAGAAACTATGGAACTAAAAGAGGCAAAGGGGTTTTGCCTGCTACATGCATTGCCATGTACACCTGGGAGTGCACGTATGTGTCTACCCATATAGGATTTGACCAATAAAGACGAGATTTTGACCCGGTGGTCCTGATCTCCGTACACCTCTGGACTGAGGTGTACGGAGATTGGGCAAGACTAGAGAATGCGAGGTAGTTTACATTGTGAGGAGTATATATATATATATATTAAAACAACATTCATTATCATTGTAGATGGCAACGTCATCAACTAACATGGAGGAAAAGATTGCATGCTCGTGCACGCTCTGTAAGTATCAAATCTTGCGCAAGCGTAGGATATGTAATGAGCATGTGCACAAGTACGGAGAGTTTGCTAGAGAAACCGTACAGAATCTGCGATACGACTCCTACGGAATGGGCATTGATTTTCGTGACATAGCACCTACATTTGAGAGAGAGAGAAAAAAGATTATGCGTGAAGGTCCGACCAATATAGAGCCACGGATGGAAGCAGAAAAGGGCTTACAGACAGAAGACGACGGCATGGAGGAGATGCTGGATGCCTTCTTCCAGACAAGTGAGGAGAACGCGAACGAAGCAGCACCAGAAGAAGCCGTGCGCCTATCTCCTAAAGACATGTTGAGAAAGTTGGCACGTCAACCAATCTATGAAGGCGCCAAAATATCTGTGCTTCGTACTTGTCTGGCGTTTTTGAATCTTCAGTCACTGTACAGGTGGTCAGATGCAAGCGTCACTGCTTTGTTTAGATACGTAATTTACAAAAGAGATTTTCCGATTGCAACGGTGATGTGCTCGGAGAGCTTTAATTTTAATTTAATGTGGCTTAAACAGGTTATTGCGGGAGCAACTTCTCCCGGCTGGCAATGAAATGCCCCCCTCCAGGCCAGACGCAAAGCAACTTCTGACCTCAGTTGGCTTGGACTACAACAAGATTCATGCATGTCCAAATGATTGCATTCTTTTTCGCAATGAATTCGCAGATTGTCTGTCGTGTCCTAAGTGCGGAGCAATGCGCTACAAACAAGATGCAATTGGCGAGACAGTGCCAGCTAAAGTGTTGCAGAATTTCCCTATTATTCCTAGGATAAAAAGCATGTTTCGTTGTGGTTCCATTGCAAAGTTGATGCAGTGGCATTCTACGAATAGATCCACTGAAGCAACATTTAGGGTGCCCGCTGATTCGAAGGCTTGGAGGCACATTGAAGATACCTGGCCACATTTTAAGAGTGAACCATGCAATTTGCGTTTGTGCATGGCAATGGATGGAGTCAATCCATTTGGCTTGAGAATCTCGTCATGGAGCACTTGGCCTGTGTGCCTTATCAATTACAACCTCCCGCCGTGGCTTGCTATCAAGAAGGGTCATTTGATTTTAAGCTTGATTGTACCTGGTAAGTTCAAAGCAAAAAACATGGATGTTTATCTAGCTCCACTAGTTGACGAGCTCCAGGAGTTATGGCATGGGATCGTCATAGCAGATGCGGTTGAACCAGTAGGACAACAGCATGCAAGGATCCATGGACTTCTTATGTGGACTATGCATGATTGGCCAGGATACGGAGAAGCTTCTAGTAATGGTTATTGATTTACAAAATTCTCGCTATTCGCAAGCCCTTTGCCTTGGCCTGATTCATGCTTTGAATGTCGTCCTATGCATGTACAAGAGTGTGTCGCCGATGGGAGCAACATGAGGGGCAACCTGTTCCAGGAATGAAACGTTTGTCCATTCTCCATACGTTGCCGACTGTGGAGCGATGAGGAGGATGCAAGACTGGTGGGAGAGGAGCCGCAAGGGCAAGGGGTCTTTGTACCGGACCCTCGAGAGTGACAATGGTGGTTTGTGGTTTAGGTTGCTCCAAGAAATAAACAAGTATTTGAAGGGCCAGATCTCCTGGAGGAAAGTCAGTCAGATGACGTCCATACTACTGTGACATTAGATGAGATGGACGAAGGTATGGCAGAGGAAGCTGACAGATATACGAGGGATGACGCAGACGAGCTAAAATTGACACTTGTAGATGAAGGTGCAATGGATGAAGACAATCTGCCAGAACGAGTTGGGGCAGAGTTATGTTTGCAATTAGAGATAGACGATGATACGGTGCAAGATCTTATCGATAATGCCTCACTCGTCGAGGCCTAGGCCTGTAAGTGTTTGTGTGAAGACTTTGATTTAAAATTAAGCTTAAAGTTAATTTAAACAACTGTGTTCTGACGCTTTATTTTACTTTCTTTGTGCAGGACTTTAGTATGGCATACGAGATTCCAGATCCTGCTTCCATGAGTGCAGATGCATTCATGGGCTTCGTTACACGGATGACGCCTGCTCAGATGGCAGAGGCTTCTCAGTACTGGGTAGCCAGAGGCACGGGTACTACGCCTCCGGGCTTCACACCCGAGGGTCCGACGCCTAGGGGGGGGACGCCTATGGGTACGACGCCTTCTTCTCCCATCACGGCCGCTTCGACACATAGGGGTGGGGCAGAGGCGGGTACGTCCTCATCTCCGCACCACAAGCGCACTCGCCGATCTCGGCGATCGTCAGGTGGAGGTGGTGGTTGCTGTGGAGGAGGATCCACAGATGCTTCGACCCCTGCTCGCTCACGACCCCCGTCTTACCTAGGCACACCTCTCGACACACCTCTTGGCACACCTCGGACACTTTGGGGGGCACACGATCCTAGTGCCTCCAAGCTCTATACTGTACGGGGAGATGGTTCTGTTGACATGGATAGAGTCGGGACTGAGATGCGACAACGGATTCGCCAGCTCTTGGAGCTGCTGTTTTCGACTAGCATTCTAATGTCTTGGGATCAGCAAGAAAAGAAAAAAGTCACTTACATAGTGGAGACCATCCTGAGAGAGTACCAGCCTGCTCTGGGTTCTTCCGTTGTTTCGGCGCGGTGGATCAAGGGTGTTGCACGGGACACCATCAAACATCGACGACATGCAGCTCGGAAGGCTTTCAGGAACGGCTCGTTTAAGCCTTCGGGCATCCCACACGAGACGTGACTGCAGATCAGGGAGGATGAGCGGACAGTGGCCATGCGGTTCAGACAGCAACGTGAGGCCGCGCAGGTACGACAGATGACTAGGGGGATATCTCATCTTGGCAGCGGAGGCTTCGACACCTTTCGCTATGAGTTTGTGAGTTTCTAATCTAATTTTAACTATGGCGTTTTTTAAAACGCGATGAATCATGTATTCGTATTACTTTGATTTTTGTATAAACGCAGAATCTTGCGATGCATCGAGCTCCATCACGCGAGGAGGAGTCAGATGGATATCGCAGAGGTATCTATGAAGTACTGAATGATCTTGAAGCTTCAGGAGAGCCTGTAGACTGGGAGGCCTTATAGTCTCGCTGATCGCTTGAGGTGAGACGTTAATATGTGTGAGTTGATTTAATTAAGTCAGTATATGTGAAGTAATATCAATACTAATTTTGTGAGTTGTCCTATGTGCAGGTTGCGACGCCTAGTCATTAGTGGACCAGATTTCATCTATATGCTTTGTGAGACACAGACACGCTTCTGTGTCTCTTTTTTCTACAAACAGTTAGTGTTCAGACAGTTATTGTTTCCCTTATGGTTATGATTATTGTCATTGTCATTGTATAAACAGTTATTGTTTCTTTTTCTGGTTATGCTTATGGTTATTGTTAATTTTGTTTATGGTTATGGTTATTTTTATTATGGTTTTGATCAAAGTGGTTATAGCCGGTTATGGTTATGGTTCGTTATGGTTATGCTTTTAAGTTATGGATATGCTTTTAAGTTATGGCTATGCTTTTCAGTTGGTACGGTTGTCTTTCATTGGCCTTAAATCTCATGTGAGATCCTACATGGATAGCATGTAGGAGGCGTATACATGATATGGTTTTGTTTGAAAAGTTTATGTAAAAACAAAGGGAACTTTGCCGAAATTTTTGCGCGTGGGAGCATGGTTGATATTTTGGTGCTGCTCGCTTTCTTGGGCAGAGGGCAGGAAGTCTGGCTGTGGTTGTGTCCATCTTTTAACTGGGCACAGACCAGGCTACCTGCCCTTTGCCCAAGATTTTTTTTTTTTGCTATGTGCGTCGCTATCCGCGTCGCTAATAGCGAATGGTTTCACAGCGATGCGTATAACGACGGGCATAACGACCTGGTATCCTGACACGGGGTCCGCAACGCTGAGACTTGCAACCTGTTTCCTGCTACCTTTGCTACTTCTTGAATCCGCAGGTCCATTAAACTCGCTCATACTAATGTTCAAGTGGGTGCTAGCACCCACTTGAAAATTAGCGTGTGCGTGTGTGTGTGTGTGTGTGTGTGTGTGTGTGTGTGTGAGAGAGAGAGAGAGAGAGAGAGAGAGAGAGAGAGAGAGCGCTGCATATTGTCTGGTAGGTCGCACAGTGTACATGTGTTTGCTACCCGCAGCAGATGCCTTGCGCACCATCTCCCTCCCTGCAGTAGATGCTTACCCTAGTTGCAATTGCCATCTTCATTTTAGTATGCAGCGGGGTGTCCCATCTCATCCTTTGCTTTTTTATTTGGATAATCGACAGCACATCTGTTGCATGTGCCGCTCATTGCCATAGCTATGAGTAGGGATATGGAGAATGTGCTTGGTCTCTCCTCAGACTCGGGAAGCGTCACTATTGCTGCCTTGTGCACTGTCATCATTGCACTTGAACCTATCCATGCTCATTATTATTGATTGGCCTTTTTTGCATACCGGAGTCTCCAAGATGGCTGACAAAAACCAGCCACATCGGTGCTTTGAAAGCTGCATTGATTGCGCTTAGAGGAAAACATTGTGATGTTAGCCAGGAGCTGTATGAGATAGAAGATGGTGTGGAATATTCACAAGCACAAGGAAAGGTTAAGGTGACTGATGACCTTTTTCAGCAACAATATAGAAAACCTCTTATTGTTGGAGTTGGACTCCTTCGTCTGCTGCAGTTAGTAGGTGTCAATGCTCTCCTTCAATTCAATGCTCAAGTGGAGTTCACAGGATCATTTGTTATCTTTGCCGGGATGTGTGCAATTACACTTGTATTTGAGGCATTGCGAGTTCCTAAAACGAAGGGGAAAACTGTTGGAATTAGGGTTGCAGAGAAACACACACAGCTTGGAAAAGACGAAGGAAGCTCAAGGCACACAATAGAGAGTGTGTTACTTAGTGTGCAATGGAAAGACAGATAGCCCTAGAGTGATGGGCGTATATACAATGCACGAGGGAAAAAACGTCCTAAAGAGGGGAAAAATGCCCCGGCGGTCCTAGTGTGTTCACACACATCACTACCACATGTATATGGTAACAAATCTCCCCTGGAGTGATGTGGTCAACGAGAGCTGGCACATGAGTAAAGGGAAGTGCCATGTCCTGAGGACATGATCAGTCCACAAAGGGGAGTAAGCCCAAAGCTTTGCGGAAAGCTTCAAGCTTCTCACGAGACAATGCCTTTGTGAAAAGATCTGCAAGGTTTTCCTGTGTTGGCACATAAGCCAAGGTGATCTCTCCTGTTGAGATCCTCTCCCTGACATAGTGGTAATGCACCTCAATGTGCTTTGTGCGAGCATGAAAAATTGGGTTTCTCGCAATTGCCAATGTGCTCTGACTGTTAGTGTAGATAGTGTGCGGCAGTGTCCTGTCCAACACCCAAATCAGCCATAAGGCGTCTGAGCCACCGTAGCTATGAAGACTGCCGTGTACTCAGCCTCACAACTCGAAGTGGCCACAATAGGTTGCTTCTTGCTCAACCATGATATACATGAACTGCCAAGCATAAAAAAAAAACCACTTGTGGACACTCGCGTGTCAAAAACAACCAGCCCAATCTGAGTCCGAAAATCATGTAAGTCTGGCGGCAATGATCCCCCCTTGGGATAAAACAAGCCAAGATGTAAAGTGCCACTAAGGTAGCGGAAAATCCTCTTAACAGCCTGCCAATGCGTAGACCCAGGGCTATGCATAAATCTGCTGACCTGTGAGACTGCAAACTGAATATCCGACCTCGTTTTGTATACATAAATGAGGCGCCAACATCAGTTTGGTAACTGAGTGACATCAGCAGGATCGCCAGTATCATGTAGACTCCACTTCAAACCTGTTTCCATGGGAGTGGCAATAGGTTTGCAATCCTCAAGTCCAAAATTACATGGCAATGTCTGTATGTAACTTTTCTGACACAGGGAAATACCACCATCACATTGCTTAAACTGTATACCCAAGTAATGATGCAACAACCCCAAATTTTTCATCTTGAAAGTAACATTCAAATTAGAATTAAATTCAGCAATATGTCTCTCGTTTGGTCTAGTGATCAACAAATTATCGACATAAAGAACCACAATGAGAAGTACATCACCCTCACGCTTTACATACAATGTGCTTTCTATTGGACTGCTACGAAAGCCTCGTTTGACCAAGTGAGTGTCAGCTTTCTCATACCAAGCATGAGGAGATTGCTTCAACCCATACAAAGACTTCTTACATCTGCACACTGTGTCCTCTTGTCCTTTTATGACAAAACCACGAGGTTGCATTCCAAAAACTTCCTCAAATATGTCACCATTCGAGAAAGCAGTAACAATGTCTGATTGATGTACATCCCAACCAAAATGAGTTGCCAATGCACATAGAAAATGCACAATAGTCATACGACAAGTGGGAGCAAAGGTCTCTTCATAATCTATGTCTTTTTGCTGTGCATAACCCTTTGCAACAAGTCGAGCCTTATGGCGATCGATCTCACCATCCGGCTTGCGTTTCAAGTTGTAAACCCACTTCGTACCAATGGCCTTTTTGCTAGGAGGCAAATCACATAAAGTCCATGTGTCATTTTCTATAAGTGCATCATATTCTAATTGCATGGCAACCATCCAATTTTCTGAATTCTATGATGCTTCAAAAGACAGAGGCTCCACAACATCATGTAGCTAGACACAACCAAAGCATAACAATCTGATGCATAAGATGCATGGCGAGAGCCTGAACGAGTACGACTAGACAAAGGTGCATCCAATTTATTGTCACACAAAGTATGCACCAGCCATTTTGGCATACCTCTAGCTTGCTCATTTTCAGCCCTTTCCTCATCAAGTACATCATGTACATCTGCATCAGTAATAGGCTGATTTGTAACATTTTCAGAAACCCCCATAGGTAGTACATTTGCCTCATTGGAACTTACATTCCTATTTCCACCCTGAAAAGAGGCAACAAAGTGTCATAAATATCCTGTGAGCTTACATTACTATCTCTAGTACATGACAGTGAGGGCGAGCTTTTTGAAATGGGGCCTCTAAACCCAAACCAATGGGCCTACCCTCACAAAATGTTCGTAAAGAGGTACGCACACTACTTGGGGCACCACCTTCTTTTGGGAGTGGAGAAGGAAACCAATCAAAATAACACTTGCAATCACCCACTCAAGCAACACACTTTGAAAACCCCCTTACTCTATATACACTTTGGACACTTGAACACCATCAACGATTATGCAACCCAATGCCGTGCATCAAAATGAAATATGCAATTTGTGGAATAGCATTCACCTTCTCCCCATAAGAATACCCATAATACATCCAAACTCTTCCTCTCTCAAGCACTCATCAAAAAATCATGCGCACAAGACTTGCCTCTCAAACACACAAGAGAATCACTTACATCAAACTAACACACTTTGCATAGAGAGCTCATCTCCATCTATGCAATGCCGTGACACAAATAAAATCACCATGAGAGGTAGCCACATGCATATGTAAAGAAGCAAAAGAGAGATGGAGTGAGAAATTTCTTTAGACCAATTGAATAAGTGTGGAGAAACAAACCAATGGTAAATTGAGAATAGAACACTTACTTGATTTCTCGCACACCTTTTAAGGGGAGGACAGAGGCTGGCTAACCATCACGAATTGCGACACTCGAAAGTTTTGAAGATGATTTCATGATCATTAACATAACCATGAGAGAGATCATGATGTATTTACAAGTTATTGAGGTGCTACAAATGATTTATTGGGTTGATGGAGTAAGAGATTGTAGAATGGAAAGAGTGGAGAATAGAGTTTGCACTTCCTCCAAAGAGGAGGGTTAGGAGGGAGGATGTGAAAGAGGGAGAGTTGGGGTTTTCTCTACTATTGATCAAGAAACAACATGAAGTTGAAAATATAGGTGTGTGTCCTTGAGTCTCTCCAAGGGGGGCTATTTATAGTTGTGTAGGAGTGGGATTATGCTACACTTAATTAGAGTAAGTGATTAGACCTAATTGAGTGTCCTTTGACCACTCATTGAATATTGGACATAAAAGGGACTATTTATTCACCAAAAATATCATTTTAGACCGTGAAGGCTCCATAGGGATGCATAATGTAGGTGGGCCCCACCATGAGGCCCTACGGGTGGCTCCTGCGGGGTATCTCAACTTGTCTGTCTTGGTATTTAGAAAGCATCTTTAGGTTGGTCCCATCACATGCAAGTGACCTTGAACACTCATTGCTCTTCTAGAAGATGAGTAGGGGAAAAATAAGATCTCACCCTCTTGATTTACTTGATTTACAGTTCCCTTTTGCTGCGAATCTGACAGATTTACACTATTTTGACCATAACTTTTTACCTGTAGCTCGGAATGACATGCTTCAAAAGGCAAAATTGACCTTCTCAACATGTTTGATATGAATTTGAACTATTCTTCACGCCCATGCACCAAGGAATTCGGTTTGGAAGGTCCACACTAGGCTAGGGAACCTTTTGCTTCCAAGTCTTCTTGTATGGGCCCTTTGCTTGTATGCATCCAAGGGGAATCATGCTTTTTCAAAAGGCTATGATGCTTAAACAAATAGAGGAGGGCCCAATATTATTTTCTTGTGAAAAGAATATACAATTGGAGTTTTTTTGAAAGGAGAGAAACTATATGTATATTCTTAAGAGATATTGGGCCACCTATGTAGGGGGCATAGAAGACTTGTAGAGAGGGACCATAATCTTTGGTAAAGATAAGTGGAGAGTTGATTTCCATGGGAATTTATCTATATGGGGTGGAAGATGGATATATTATTTTTCTACTACTAATTCACAAGAGGTAAGAAATTTTGGGGGTATATAGTTGGTTATTGTATGCTTATTCTATTTACAAAGCAAAAAAGAAAAGGGTGGCCGGTAATATAAATATATGACTAAGGTGACATTTTTGGGAAGAGTATAATGTATGTGTCGCCACAAAGGTTAAACGAAGAGGGGGAATTTACTCTAGATAACTTAATAGCGTAGAAAAATATATACACATATGAGGAAGAGGACGTTGAGTAGGCTGACAAATGTTGCATAAAAATGGTTACCATTTTATGCCACTCATATTAGCCCTCCCCCAAGCCTAGAGATATTCATATCTTTAGGAGGACGGTGTTGCTTCTTTTTCTTATTTTTTTTCTCTTTTTTTTTGTCATTTTTTCTTTTCCACTTTTTTTATATTTTAATTGGAGGAGTGTCATGCACTCTTTTACTACATTAGACCTGCTTTTCATTACCTCAATCCCATAAACCGGAGATGGGAGGGTTGCCTTGGGTATGTTCAAATTCCAAGGCTGGTTCTTCTTTGCACATCAAAGCTTTAAAAATAGGTGGAGCATTTGCCAAGCCGAAGGGAGCCATGTCAATTTGGAGCTTAGACGATGTAGGCAGATGACTGCCTATCAACGGATTGATACGTTGAAAGTAGGGCTTTAATCTCCATCCATTGACTCTGGTCTTGTGGAGTTTTCCTGATAAATCTGCTAATCTGTAACTACCATTCCCAAACTTTGTTTTTATCATGAAAGGTCCCTCCCATCTTTGCAAAAACTTTTTGTCAAGTCGAGTATCAAGTCGGTTATCATAGCGAAGAATCAACATACCTTCCTTCAATCCTTTCCCCTTGAGCTTCTTGTTGATTTTATCCCTTTGGCTTGTCGCTTTGGTGATGTAGTGATCAATGGACTCTTCTCTATCTAGTTCAAGTCATTGGAGATCTAAGATCCTTTCATGTAGAACCTCTTTTGGTTTTTTTGCCACTCTTGCAAGAACGCGCAAGCTTGAGAGTTCTACCTCAATGGGGAGAAGTGCTTCCTGTCCATAAACTAGATGAAAAGGGGTGAATTGGGTAGATACCTTGAAAGATGTCCTATACGCCCAAAGAGCAGCCGTCAAATGGCGATCCCAATCATTAGGCCAGTCCACAACCTGCTTAGAAATGATCTTACATATCATTCCATTCACTTTTTCCACCAATCCATTGCATTGAGGATAGTAGGGTGTGGAATGCAGGTGTTTCACTTTTAACCTCCTCAAGAGATCATTCAGAAGGTCAGCCCTAAAACCCGGGCCTCGATCTGATAAGATTTCTAGGGGTGTTCCAAACCTACTACAAATATGATAAAAAATAAACTTTGATACCTCTTCAGCTGTGATTTGGGTTGTGCTTGTTGCTTCCACCCATCGTGTCATGTAGTCAACACCCATGATGATGAAAACCTTCCCTGTAGAAGTACGAGGTAGGGGATCTATTGCATCCACACCCCACTTTTCAAAAGGGCCATAAGATATTATTGGGACTCGAGGCTCATATGTTAGTCGTCTATCCCCAGAAATTTGGCATGGCTTACATGCCTTACACCAATATTGGACATCACGATGTAAGCTCGGCCAAATAAACCCTGCTTGTAAAATCTTCCTACTTGTAATATCTTGAGAAAAGTGACCACCATAGACATCATCATGACATGAAAGAAGAATTTTCTCTATCTCTTGCACACCTGGTACTCTCCTCAAGACCAAATCTTTCCCTTTGTGATATAAATCATCCCGGATCAACTGGTAAGGTGTGGCCTTCTTAACTAGTCTATGTCTTTGCACCTTGTCTAAGTGTTTGGGACACTCACTTGCTTGTAGAAAGAAGATAATGTCTTTTAGCTCCTCTTGACCTTGATATTTGGGTTCATATAGTTTCACACCTCCTACCGCCATTTGAAGCTTTTCATTTGCGAGTAAGTCTGCTTCCTTGTTATGAGTTCTCACAATGTGTTGTACCTGTGTTGCTTTAAAACCCTTCATCAAAGCTCTTACACTACTAAGCCACTCAAACAATGTACGATTCTTGCACCTCCAAGTCCCTTGGATTTGCCTGACCACTAGCAAAGAATCACCTTTTATAATAAGTCTTTGTATGCCTAATTCTTTGCATTCTTCTAACCCAAGGGTTAGAGCAGCATACTCAGCCTCTTTGTTAGAGTGAACACTGGGTAGAGTGATACCTTTTCTAACCATTACCTCCTTTTGTGGGTTCAAAATGATGATTCCCCCTTCTGCTTTGTCTTGTTGGCGTTGATAAGCTCCGTCAAAGCATAAAGTATGGGCATTATCAATCTCCTTCACTTTGAACTGTTTTGAGCCTTCCTCTCTTTGTAGTCATAATCCTTCCCTTTCTCTCAATTCTTTGTAGGTGAGAATGTGTGCAAGTCCTGCTCTTGTGCTATCTTCTACAAGGAAAGTGTATTCAAATTCTTGGAGTTCAAGCACCCACTTTGCTATTCTAGATGAGAAGCTCATGTGTTGTAATACATAAGGTAGATTGTGCTCTAAGGTGAGAAAAAAAAATGGCACAGGGAGAAGATACGATCGAAACTTCCTTACCGCAAACAAGATTGCAAAGACCACTTTCTCCATTTCAGTGTATCCCTTCTCGGCCGGAGTCATCACCTTGCTTGCAAAATAGATCGGCCTCATGTATGATGTTTTAGGATCTTTTTGCATCAAAACAACACCAATTGCTTCGAAACCTACACGTGGAGTGACATAGTAGGTCTCCTTTGGATCTGGTGGCATTAGGATTGGGAGAGAGCTAAGAATGCCCTTCACTTCCTCAAAACATTTTGCATGTTCCCTCCCCCATTGAAATGTAGATTGGCTTGCCAACCTATGCAAAGGGGCGATGGCTTCTGCTAGGAGATGGATGAAGCGAGACATGTACCTCACTTTGTGGTTGAAGGTCATTAGCTCCTTAGTTGTTGTTGGTGGAGATAATGACAAAAGGGCCTCTACTTTAGAGGGATCCACTTGAATTCCTTGTGAAGAAACCACATGGCCTAGCAAAACCACCTGAGATTCACCGATATGACACTTCTCTGGGTTGAGTTGTCCCCCAAATTGATGGAGCCTCTTAAGCCCCTCTTCAACCTTTTGGCAGTGAAGTGATCTACAACTATAAATACAGAAATCATCCATAAAGACTCTTATAGATTTTCCAAAGAATGGCTGAAATACAAATATTGTGAATCTCATGAAGGTGCTAGGAGCATTGGTGAGCCCAAAAGGCATTACTCTGAATGCAAAACATCCCCAAGGTGTGATGAAGGTGGTTTTTGGTTGGTTCTCTTCTGCTATTATAATTTGAAAATATCCTGAATACCCATCACACACAGTGTAGCATTCGTGACCTGCTACTTCATTCAAAATTTCATCTTGGAAAGAGAGAGGGAAGTGATCCCTCTTTGTCGCAGCGTTGAGGGGTTTGTAATCCACGCAGACCCTCCACTTACCATTCTTCTTGGGAGTGACTACAATAGGTGATACCCATTCGGAGTTGGATACTGGATAGATGAAGCTAGCCTTCAAGAGTCGATTCACTTCTGGTACGAGAGCCTTTTGTTGCACAGATCCTAGTCGCCTTAACTTTTGAGCCACGGGTTTGGTCCCTGGTTTCAATTCAATTCGATGCTCTATTACATCTATACCTCTTATTTGTGAGTAGTCAGTGATAAACAAATTGGGATACCTCCTTAACATATTGATGTAGGACCTCTTCTCCTCACAAGTAAGATCTTTTGCAAGCATCTTCTCAAATCCTTCTTCAAGGTGGTGGCATCTTTCATCCCCTCGTGTGTGATTGTCTGTTGGCTTTTCTTCTACTGGAACATCTTGAGTGTTGGCGTTGAATACAATTCCCATTACCTCCAAAGAAGACTTCTCTTCACTGGTTGATGCACTGGTTGATGCTTCCTCATCACTTGAGTAAGGACTCTCCTCCTCGCTCTCTTCATCTGCCGTGGTTTCATAGTTGATATCTAGTTGCTTTCCTTCTCGCCAATCATACACCACCGGTTGACCCTTCTTAAGAATCAAACGACCACTTCCCCATTTTTGATGTGCATTCACAGCAATGAGCCAAGGCCTCCCTAGGATGATGGGATAGCCCTCCCCCTTAGCTGGCATGACATACATATCCACTCGTGCATCTATGTTACATACAGAGACTTTTACATTTTCAATGATCCCCAAACACTTCACACTTGAGTTGTTGGCTAGCCTAGCTTGACAATTAGAGGACTTTGTAATTTCAAGCCCTAACCTGTTCATTGATTTTTATGTGATCACACACATTTGAGCTCCACCATCAACATATACATTAGACACCTTTTTACCCCTTATGTAAGCATCCACAATGGGTTCCACATCTTTTTGTAGCTTTGAGGCCACAACCTTAATGGAAAGATTTGCTTTCTTTTTTGGAATTCTTGTACTTACCAACTTTGGCCATTGCCTTTTTACTTTGGCTAATAGGTGTAGAAATTGAGGCCATGAAATGTTTGGCTTTTGGTTTGTAAATCCTCCAAGATGTTGTAGGGCTCTAGATCCTTTCCCAATGGGAAGTCGTTGATACCAATTTCCCTTCGCCTTGATCTTTTCTTCCTGCTACTTTCAGGTTCTTCCATCTTTGACTTCTTCTTCTTGTCCCTTCTGGCTGAATTTGTTCCTTCACTTCTCATGTCTTCATCCTTATCATGTGCTCTTGTGCGTTTTTCTGCCGGCATAACATCAAAGTTTAGAGTATGCTCATCTATTACCTCTTCTAGCTTGATGATGTTGACTCCTCTTTCTTCCTCCTCATGTGGGACGGGAGGTATATTTGCTGGTGGTGGTGGTCGACGAAGGATTTGTGGGCCTTGAGCTTGTTCTTGCTGCACAGTGAGAGGAGGCGGTCTGGGGGGATATATGTCTCCCGAAAGTCGCCTTGGATGTGGACAATTGTACATGCCATGGCCCATTTCATTGCAATTCCAACATTGCAACTCTTGAGCTTGTCTTCGTTGATTGCGATTCCCTTCTCTTGGTTGTCGTTGTTGAGGTAGGCCTTGTACTAGATTCAGAGTGAGGTTCTCAAGCTGTTAAGTTAGCCTTTGTAAAACCTCTTGTTGAGAGTTATCTCCTATTTGTGAAGATTGTGCAAGAGGGGCCCTAATTGGTGCTTCCATGGTTTGTGAAGACTCCCTCTCACTCACTTCATTCAAACCCCTTGCTCTATGTGCTTGGAAGTGTAGTTTTCTAAACTTGATGATGGCTACCTCACGTGCTTCTTCGAAGGTGGATGGGAATTTTAGCTCTACTTTAGCCTTTAAAAGTGGATACAAGCCAACCATGAATCTCTCTTTTTTTAGAAAGTTAGGTGCACCACCATGATTTTCTAATGTAGCCTCCCACCTACCCCATAGATTGACAAAGGTTGCTTCATAAGAGGGATAGTCTTCAAGTGATACCTGCTTATGTCCAATAAGACATTTCCATAGTCCTTCAGAAGTATCACCTTGCCCGAACTTGGAGAGGAAGCTTGCTCGCAGTCTCTCCCAATTGGACTTGATTTGGGGTTGCAAGGTCTCATACCATGCTTTAGCTTCTGCTTTTAGAACCAACGGGAAGGCTCGTAGCTTTACTTCCTCTTCATCTCTCCCGGATATGAGATGTGCCATCTCCAAGTTGTCAAGAAACTCTTGCGCATCTTCCCCACTTCTTGCATAGAACGTGGAAAAAGAACTTGACATTTTGTTTAGGCTTTTTGAAATCTCTTTTTTTTAAAGAAACTTTTCTCTTACGGGCCGCACAAGATAATTGACACTATAAATCTGATTACATTAAAATAAAGATGTACACATCCATTGTTAATTCGTACTTTATCATAGGTAGAATAAATGGATTAATTGAAGCATTGATTTCATTGAGGCGAGTGGATCCAAATATCCTCCTTATGATAGATTGAAACCTAAACTTAGTTGCAATGATTATATGAATGGATTGCTGAGCAATAGGCCTAAAAGGTTCATTGTTTTGATCGTGATTCATATGCTACTCCTCGTTGTTGGTTTGAAGACCTCGTTCCTTCATATGGCCCTTGAGCACCCCTTCACCACTCCTTGTTCCTGCCTTTAAAACAAAATGAAAACGTGAACATCAAAAGAAGTTTCATAATTGATGATTGGAAGTATAATTGGATTGGGTGATGCCAGTATTTCTCTAAGTCTTTCTGCACCAAACATAAAAACAATGCGTTGCTGGAAAAAGACTTTTCTATCTATGTGAACATTGACTCTAATGTGTTGTGCAAAATGAAATGGATAGATGGGAACTCCATTGTTCATCACTAAAAACTTTGAAGGTAACTTGGAAATATGTTCCTCAGTGGGAGCACCACTTTATGAGGGCGAGCTTTTTGAAATGGGGCCTCTAAACCCAAACCAATGGGCCTATCCTCACAAAATGTTCATAAAGAGGTACGCACACTACTTGGGGCACCACCTTCTTTTGGGAGTGGAGAAGGAAACCAATCAAAATAACACTTGCACTCACCCACTCAAGCAACACACTTTGAAAACCCCCTTACTCTATATACACTTTGGACACTTGAACACCATCAACGATTATGCAACCCAATGCCGTGCATCAAAATGAAATATGCAATTTGTGGAATAGCATTCACCTTCTCCCCATAAGAATACCCATAATACATCCAAACTCTTCCTCTCTCAAGCACTCATCAAAAAATCATGCGCACAAGACTTGCCTCTCAAACACACAAGAGAATCACTTACATCAAACTAACACACTTTGCATAGAGAGCTCATCTCCATCTATGCAATGCCGTGACACAAATAAAATCACCATGAGAGGTAGCCACATGCATATGTAATGAAGCAAAAGAGAGATGGAGTGAGAAATTTCTTTAGACCAATTGAATAAGTGTGGAGAAACAAACCAATGGTAAATTGAGAATAGAACACTTACTTGATTTCTCGCACACCTTTTAAGGGGAGGACAAACGCTGGCTAACCATCACGAATTGTGACACTCGAAAGTTTTGAAGATGATTTCATGATCATTAACATAACCATGAGAGAGATCATGATGTATTTACAAGTTATTGAGGTGCTACAAATGATTTATTGGGTTGATGGAGTAAGAGATTGTAGAATGGAAAGAGTGGAGAATAGAGTTTGCACTTCCTCCAAAGAGGAGGGTTAGGAGGGAGGATGTGAAAGAGGGAGAGTTGGGGTTTTCTCTACTATTGATCAAGAAACAACATGAAGTTGAAAATATAGGTGTGTGTCCTTGAGTCTCTCCAAGGGGGGCTATTTATAGTTGTGTAGGAGTGGGATTATGCTACACTTAATTAGAGTAAGTGATTAGACCTAATTGAGTGTCCTTTGACCACTCATTGAATATTGGACATAAAAGGGACTATTTATTCACCAAAAATATCATTTTAGACCGTGAAGGCTCCATAGGGATGCATAATGTAGGTGGGCCCCACCATGAGGCCCTACGGGTGGCTCCTGCGGGGTATCTCAACTTGTCTGTCTTGGTATTTAGAAAGCATCTTTAGGTTGGTCCCATCACATGCAAGTGACCTTGAACACTCATTGCTCTTCTAGAAGATGAGTAGGGGAAAAATAAGATCTCACCCTCTTGATTTACTTGATTTACAGTTCCCTTTTGCTGCGAATCTGACAGATTTACACTATTTTGACCATAACTTTTTACCTGTAGCTCGGAATGACATGCTTCAAAAGGCAAAATTGACCTTCTCAACATGTTTGATATGAATTTGAACTATTCTTCACGCCCATGCACCAAGGAATTCGGTTTGGAAGGTCCACACTAGGCTAGGGAACCTTTTGCTTCCAAGTCTTCTTGTATGGGCCCTTTGCTTGTATGCATCCAAGGGGAATCATGCTTTTTCAAAAGGCTATGATGCTTAAACAAATAGAGGAGGGCCCAATATTATTTTCTTGTGAAAAGAATATACAATTGGAGTTTTTTTGAAAGGAGAGAAACTATATGTATATTCTTAAGAGATATTGGGCCACCTATGTAGGGGGCATAGAAGACTTGTAGAGAGGGACCATAATCTTTGGTAAAGATAAGTGGAGAGTTGATTTCCATGGGAATTTATCTATATGGGGTGGAAGATGGATATATTATTTTTCTACTACTAATTCACAAGAGGTAAGAAATTTTGGGGGTATATAGTTGGTTATTGTATGCTTATTCTATTTACAAAGCAAAAAAGAAAAGGGTGGCCGGTAATATAAATATATGACTAAGGTGACATTTTTGGGAAGAGTATAATGTATGTGTCGCCACAAAGGTTAAACGAAGAGGGGGAATTTACTCTAGATAACTTAATAGCGTAGAAAAATATATACACATATGAGGAAGAGGACGTTGAGTAGGCTGACAAATGTTACAAAAAGATGGTTACCATTTTATGCCACTCAACAGCAAGGGCTAAACAAAATCTTCCACAAACACTACATCTTGTGAAACCATAATATGTTTTGTTTGCGGATGATACAACATGTAACCTTTACTTTCAACACTATAACCAACAAAAATACATTTGACAGCCTTATCATCCAATTTTCTGCGCTGTGTTTGTGGCACCAAAGTATATGCCAAATAGCCAAAAACATGTGCTCAATAGAAGGCTTTCTATCATGCCATGCATCATATAGAGTAATAGACTACAAAGCTTTTGTTGGACACCTGTTTAGTACATAAATGGCACACATGATGGCCTCAAGCCAAAAAGAATGCAGCAAAGCTTGACTTTTGACCATACATCGTGCCATTTCCGTAAGTGACTTGTTTTTCCTCTGAGCAACACCATTTTGCGGAGGTATATAAGGCACTGTACATTGGTGTTTTATCCCACAACTAGCCATAAATGCATTGAATTCATGAGACATATACTCCCCCCCTCGATTGGAACGGAGGGTGCCCATAGTACATTTCAAGACATTTTCAGCCATAGCCAGAAATTCTTTGAAGCACATAAAAACTTCGGACTTTGCTTTAAGTGGAAATACCCATGCATGCATGGAGTAATCATCAATGAAAGTCACGAAGTAAAGGTCATTGCCCAAGGACGAAGTTTGCATGGGCCCACAAACATCACTATGCACAAACTGCAACCGTCATGTGGCCCGAACTGAACCATCCTTTGGAAACTTAGAACGCTACATCTTACCCAAAATACAACCTTCACAAACATGTTTGACATGTGCTTCAAGAGACGGAAAAAAAGCAACCATATTAGATTTCTGCAAATGCAGCAAACTGACAAAATTGAGATGACCAAAACGTGCATGCCAATGTTTTGTATTTGAAATAGCCCTTGAATCTGCAAAACATCATTTGCAAAATTTTGTCCGCACTTGTCATACAAAGTGAGCTTATACAGCCCACGACACAAAAGGCCACATGCAACAATTTCATCACCAAAACTGAGATCAGGAACTGTATATCTGTCATCCACGAATTTGACTACAAGTCCAAGTCCAGCAAGTGCAGATATAGACAAAAGATTCTTCTTAATCCCAGGTACATAAAGTGCATCAAAAAGTGTGAAAAAACTACAATTAGCAGCAGTAAGCACAATCTTTTCAACTCCTTGAACCGGATAAGAGGCATTGTTGGCACAAGTGACTGAATTCCTATGAGGGACAGACTCGAGAGAGGTGAACAATTCACGATGTGAGGTAATGTGCTTTGTAGCACCACTATCGAAATACCACACATGTGATCTGCAGCAACTGACAAGCATGCATCATGGACAACAGGATTGTAAGTGCACTCTGCGTTAAAAGCCCATTCTACATCAACATCAGCATTACAGTCTCCTTTTATAGAAGACTCAACACTGGCTGCATTTGTAGTGGAACCAGCATTTGCAGTGGAACCACCCTCTTTCTTCTTAGCCTCTTTGGCCTTTGACTTATGACACTGCTTGATCAAGTGATCATTAGCTTTACAATAATGGCAACGCATCTTCTTTTTTCCCTTATCACCAGAATTGCCAGACGAAGTGCGGCCAGCAGAAGCATTAGGAACAAAAGTTTTGCCACTTGCAGCAGAACCATAAGAAGTGGCTGCATTGCTGTTACCACCCTTTCTTTGAGAAGCAATAAAAGCCTGTTCAACTGCACACTGCCTAGTCATGTTTTTCCTGGAAAGTGACTCTTGCAACAGCAATGTGCATAATGCATCAAACCTGACAGCTTCAGGATTTCCTTGGGTCATCTGTCTCCAGGTACTAGCAAAAGTCTGATAGGAATCTGGTAAGGCATCAAGAACAGTCTGCACAAGGGAACTCATGATATCCTTGACACCAGCAAGGAAAGTGTCCATATCATCTTACTCATGCATAATCTTCGACTCCAACTCTTTACGTGGCAAAGCAATTTTAGCCTCATTGTGACTTGCATAAAGACCAACCAATATATCCCAAGCTTGTTTTGCAGATTTTGCTGAACGGATGTGAGGAACAATGGTGCGCTTCATAGACAACGCAATCAATGCATGAGCTTGCGCATCCTTTACATCCCAACGAGCTTGTTCTGCCGTAGGCAAAACAACTCTAAGAGCAGCAATCCTTGCAGCAAGACCTGCAACATCCTCAACATCGCCTACATCCTCAAAACTAGGATGTACATCAATGCCCCGCACAATATTCTGGACGCCCTTTGACACAAGAACGTGTTGCATCATATAAGCCCACATAGGGTTATTGTATCCATCCAATCTGTCCTCAACAACAAACATCTTGAAGGCATATATGTTGTTGTCAACCATGGTAAATGATGCACCTGATCTATTCAACCTAGTACTTCACCATGGGATTCTGCTCTTCTATTAGTGAAGAAAAAGGATGGTAGCGTGTACATGTGCGTTGACTACAGTGGTTTGAATGAGGTAACTATTAAGTACAAGTATGCAGTACTACGAGTGGATGAGTTTTACTAGCTAGGTTTACACTGTTCAAGATTATGTCTTGCATTGCCAGAAATGTCAAGTTAATAAAGCAAAGTGCCTGAAGATAGGAGGTCTCTTACATCCATTAGAGATTCCTAATGGTAAATGGAAAAGTATCTCTTTGGATTTCATTGTGGGTTTACCAACCAATGTATGAGGTCATGACTGGATATGGGTGATCGTAGACCGGTTGATTAATTTATGCAAGTTTATTCCAACCAAGTCAACAATTAAGACTTAAGAATTAGCTAAGTTATTTGTGGACAATCTGTACAAGTTGTATGGACTACCAAGTGACATTGTGAGTGATCATGATCCCAAGTCACAACTCAGCATCAATATAGCAAATCACCCTAAAATGGATGGTCAGACTGAAAAACGGAGGAAATTCAAAGTTTGGGGCAACTTGAGCTGTTTCAATAACCCGTAGTTAATGAAATTGTGCAAGGCACCCACATCTAACACAATATGCACCCTTTAATTGATCCGTCCATATTCACTAGCTCATGTGGACCGAAGGTCTGCTTCCACATGGAAGTTGTTATACAACAATCATGCACCACCTCAGTGTGTGTTACCTCCACATTGGAGAAATGTGAGGAAGACTCAAGAAGCAAGAATTACACCATGTGCACTGCTCTCTCCTTGCATTGGGCAGCAGATTTTCCCCTTGGGACAATCCTTTTTGCCATGGCTGCTTCCTAAGCATTGAAACATAACTTTTCTTTTTTTGCCTTCTCAAACTCTTTTGTAGAGAGAGGCCCTCTATACCCCTTGGGTTTCTTGGCCACCTGTGAATTGGCTACAATAAAATTTATTTTCTTGTGCCCATGCTATGAATGTGTATTACCATGTGTATTGTCAAGCATATGAGTACTGTGTGGTGTCTTATCATCAGGATCATTGTGGATGTGAGCTTGCACTATGGCCTCCTCAAGTGTTTTGGGATCTTGACTCTCGACATGCTTCTTAAGCTTTGGTGTAAAACCGCGGATAAACCCACTCACTTGCTAAAAGGTATCTAACTCCTCCAACTTGCAAATGACATACCAATAGTGTGAGATTTATTCCAACAATGATTTATGTTGTCGTATGGAACAGATATCCCAAGCCGATCAATTTCTATCCGCTTCATTTGTGGGTAAACTTTCCTTTCTAAATACAGCCTCAAAGGCTACCCACGTTTGCGGTATGATGTTCTTATCTTTGAGAGACATCCACCATTTATAGGCCTTGCCTTCTAATGTCTGACTTGTTTGCAGTGCCTTGACTGTGTCCAAAGTATGCCACAAATTGTGAATTCTTCCCCACTTACTGAGAAAGATATTCACCACATCCTTATTGTGCTCTCTTTCCTCTCCCTTAAAAGTCGACAGTTTTGTATTTTTCAACAAATCATCCACCTCCTTTTGAGTGAGAGAGTGAGAAGAATCCGGCATATGTGTATCAGCAGGGCCTAAATTGCACTACTAAAGTGGATAATTTACTAACATTTTCATTCAAAGATGCAAAATTATTTTCCATCACACGCTTGCGTACTTGAAGTACTCAAAATTCTTGAATATCAAGAAATTTGTAAGTGTCATCTCCTCCCATAGCCGTGTAGGTACCCTCTATGAGAGTATCCGGCCGTGAGCCATCATTGGGAAGATCAGGTGTATGGTGCTCGAAATCAAAATTCATATTGATGTCAGAAGCCATGGCGACTATGTGTAGTGCTTAGCAAGAGAAAGAAGAGTACCTTTACTCAAGATGGTCATATCTGTAGTATGCACTGTAGATGTTGATAATTAGTCGTGCTAATTACATCTTCAATATGTAAACATTTGGTGGAAAAAATCATAGTGTATTCGATACACAAGCCAAGTCGCATAAATGCCCTACTTTAGTGGTTGTTGTACAATTTTGTATTGGCCGACTCGAAGAGATCGGTGTATATTCTTCCTGTTATTGATTATATCAAAAACTAAGAATCAAGGCGCCGTCGAATAGATTGGAATTGACTCGAGATTCTTGTAATTTCTAAAAAATCATAGAAATATGGTGCCCTCAATCTGTAGCTTTTGATTGATGGTACTCTGTATGCCTGGCTGCAATAGGTGAGGAGGGGGTTTTTCCCGTGGGCATCTGCCCTTATATTAATTTTTAATTTCCCTACGGCCCTTGGCCTTGGGCACTTAGGTGAGTTCGCCTTCTTCTGGTTATGGCGACACGGCGGCAGTGTGCAGAGAGGGGGAAAGAGAGAGCACCCGTATGCTCCCCAGTGTGCATTCTCAATGACGTGAATCGGTCTCCACCTCAGCGTGATCCCGACGCTCCTCCTCCTAAGCGAATTGATGCAGGTTGATGCCGACCTTTTGCTTGTTGCAAGAGTGCTTGCACATGCGGGTTTAGGCTTTGTCTCCATGGCTATTGCTTGAGCATGCACAAAAAGTCTGAGTTCAAGATGGCCATGCCCTCCCTTTCCCAAAAAATTCTAGCTGTTATATCAGTGTAAAACCCTTGGTAATTACCTAAAAGAATCCTCCTCCCTACCTCCATGTTTATAGCCCCTTGGCCTTGTAGGATTCATGGCCCTTGGCCCATGTCCTTGACCCCCCAACATTTACCTTAGCATCACAACACATGGAGAGTGACCTTGACCATGGAGAGCTTTATTTCTCTCAAGGCAAATCTTCCACAAGAAGGTACCCCTCATGCAAGTCCACAAAGGTACATTCATAAAGCTACTTTCCCTTTGATAAGAGAGATCTCCAGTTGAGCAATGTTTCCTTTACACTACAGGCTTTATGCAATTTAGCTTTAAAAAGGAAGTTAAATCTACAATGAACAAAAGGGTGTAGAAAAGATTCTCCATGTCATTTCCACCTGAGGACAATTCCATCTATGATCCCTAACTTCTTATCCTTTGAACCTGTCCAGACCCCTTGATGGAGGATTATCCACATAAGGTAGCTATGCTTAATGGCAAGAGGGTAGGCCCAAATACGTTTGAATATGTAGTTCCATTGTTTGGCTCTCCAAGAAATGCCCCATTTGAGGTTGAGATTACTAACAAGGCATTCTATTAGTAGAAGGCTTTGAGAGATAAATGTAGTGATAGATTTGTGAGAGGGAAGAATGGTCATCTTTTGCATAGTTCTAAAGCCAACATTTAAATATTTGACTCCTCTTAGTTACCAAAACTGCACAACCCTTGAGAGATGTTGAACTTTTGATGAGATCATCTTCAGTAAGACAACCAACATCATTATAACTATCTTTCCAACACTTGATGCCTACTTTAAAAAAATTTGTGAGCTCTCCTAGATAGCTCTCAACCCTCTGAGAGACCAAACGACCCAAACTAGATGGATTGTTGGATCCAAAATTGAAATGAGAAGTTCCAAGCTTTTGGAGGGGACCAATTGGACTTTTGAAGGTTCCAATCATTCCAAAACCTAAAGACAAGAGCATACCCTCTAGGGGTAAAATTAGCACTTGAAATTAGTACCTCTTGAAGTGAGATTCTCGACCAAGTCTTGTAGCCCTTCAAGTGGAACTGGTTGGTCCTTCCTTTAATCAAAATAGCCCAAAAATCATAGGACGAGGATGCCCTAAGAGACCATTTTCTGGCTAACTTGGTAGCAAGGTGTTGTAGGTTGAGAATTCCCAAACCTCCTTCTTCTTTGGGACTGCAACAGATATGCCAAGACACTTTTGGAAAAATTTTCACTCTCTCTTATCTATCCCAGAGGAATCTTCTTGGAAAGGAGAATATCTTGTTGAGCTAGTTTAAAAACACCATCATTAATAGAAGAGCATATATATAAGTTATAGCCAGAGCTTCTTGTCCTATAATCAGTAGAGGGGCATTGGTAGATTGAGTTTTGTCCAAATAGAAGTCCTTTGAGCGATAGAGTAGTTTGAAGCATAAAGATTGACAATTGTGTAATTGAAGGCACTGAAGTTTGTGTACTCTATTCTTAACCTTTCTTATGCTTATTTGATAAAGAAATAAGAGAAGTTTGGGATTCTAATGTTTAAATTATTAGATCTCCTACCATTACCTCGTCAAAATCCACAATACAAACATAACTTTCATTTTCTACCAGACTGGTATGATTGAGCAAATCACATAAGAGGAAAAGTTGAACTCTTTTTCTAAATTAGAGGCTTTAGAAAAAGCTGCTAACCAAGGGGATAACCACTTACAAGAAGAGGCTTAGATTTTGCACTAGCCCAGGCCTAATAGAATTTGTTGTAGAGGGAAAAGGCTTTCTTGGAGTGCTTGTGGATTGAAAAAGTAGAGAGACTCATTACAAAGATATTCAAGCATTTAATGTAAGAAAGAATGCATAAAAGTATTCTTGGCTTGCTAAAACAAGCCTTACTATCCTTGGCCAAATGTAAAGATATTCAAGCATTTAATGTAAGAAAGAATGCATAAAAGTATTCTTGGCTTGCTAAAACAAGCCTTATTATCCTTGGCAAAACGTTGTTTGAACAACTTTGAAGGATGATGGTCCATCATATTTGTTTAATGTTCCTTTCTCAGTCACTTATGATATTCAATTTTTTTAAAACAAACTAAATTGAATTAAAAAGGAGAAAGAAATACAAATACCCCTAAAGAAGGAAAAGGGTCATGCTGTCTATGAAGGAACAGACCAGAAGAGGGTGAAAATACAAGGGGATACTTCAAAAGTAACAATACCTAACAATTAGATACATCCTTGAAGGTTCATAAAGGGAAAAAATGACCTCTCCATCTTTTCCACCTGAGGAATTTTTGCAACTCTTTAACCTCAATGCTTGATGCATCAAAGACCGTACCATAAAACTCGTTCAGAATTCCAATAAAATTTATAGTCAAGGGTAATGCAGATGGAGAGTGATCCTGACCATGGACAGCTTTATTTCTCTCAAGAAAAATTTTCCACAGGAAGGTATACCTTAGGCAAGTACACAAAGGTACATCCATAAAGCTACATTCCCTTAGATAAGAGAGATCTCTAGTTGAGCGATGTTTCCCTTACACTACATGATTTATGCAGTTTAGATTTAAAAAGGAGATTTAATATACAACGAGCAAAAAGGTGTACGTAGAAATATTCTCCATGGAATTTCCACCTGGGGAAAATTCCATCTGTGATCCCTAACTTCTTAGCCTATGAACCTATCCAAACCCCTTGATGGAGGATTATCCACATTAGACAGCTATGATTGTTGGTAAGAGGGTAAGAGTGTTGCATACACAAATAAGGAGTCCAATAGTAGTTTGGTAATGAGTGACATCGACAGGATCACCAGCATCATGAAGACTCAATTTCAAACGTGTTTCCATGGGAGTGGCAATAGGTTTGCAATCCTCAAGTCCAAACCTACATAGCAATGTCTCTATATAACTTGTCTGACATAAGACAATACCACCATCACACTACTTAAATTGTATACCCAAGTAGTGAGGCAACATCAACAAATCTTTCATCTTGAAAGTAGCATTTAGATCAGCTTTAAGTTCAACAATGTGTCTCTCATTTGGTCCAATGATCAACAAATCATCCACATAGAGAACAACAATGAGAAGTACATCACCCTCTCATGCTTTACATACAATGTGCTTTATGTTGGAATGTTACAAAATCCTCCTTTGACCAAATGAGTGTCAGATTTCTCATACCAAGCACGAGGAGATTGCTTCAACCCATACAAAGTTTTAGTACATTTTCACACCTGATCTTCGTGCCCTTTAATGGTAAAACCGCGAGGCTATGTTACATAAGTATGTCACCATTCAAGAAAGTAGTAACAATGTCTAACTGATGTACATCCCAACCAAAATGAGTTGCCAATGCACATAGAAACCCACTGTTACCATATACATGTGGTAGTGATGTGTGTGAACACACTAGGACCGCCGGGGCATTTTTTCCCTCTTTAGGAGGTTTTTTCCCCTGTGCATTGTATATACGCCCATCACTCTAGGGCTATCTATCTTTCCATTGCACACCAAGTAATACACTCTCTATTGTGTGCCTTGAGCTTCCTTCGTCTTCTCCAAGCTGTGTGCATTTCTCTGCAACCCTAATTCTAACAATTGGTATCAGAGCAGGTCACGTCCTCCCGGGCTTAGTCGTCAGCTGCTCCAGCACACGCCTGCTCACTTTCTCCGATTTCAATGAGCTTTGGCGAGCGTTCGCAGGTCGACAAAAATTTTGGGTCAACTCAAAGAGCTCAGTCTGCTCAGAATTTTGATTTGGGCTCATTTCGGCCTCCGTTTCCACTACAGGCAGTACTGCACAGGCTATTTCGTCATTTTGTGCAGAATTTTTGTCAGTGCCGTTTTTTGCATAACAGGTGCCTTATAGTCTTCTATGGTTTGTGCTATATAGCAGAGGTTGTTCCCGCTCCGTTTCTCCTATTTTTGGGCAGTTTTCACATCAGGTGCAGCATTTACCATGGCTGACAGCAACAACACAGATGTGTTCAAGATGTTTGCTGCTGAGGACAGGTTGGATGGGGACAAATACCCTATGTGGGCTTATATGATGCAACATGTTCTTGTGTCAAAAGGTGTATGGAATATTGTGCAGGGCATTGATGTACGTCCTGGTTCTGAGGATGTAGGCGATGTTGAGGATGTTGTAGGTCTTGCTGCAAGGATTGCAGCTGTTAGAGTTCTTTTGCCTACGGCAGAACAAGCTCGTTGGGATGTTAAGGATGCGCAGGCTCATGCATTGATTGCGTTGTCTGTGAAGCGATTGTTCCTCACATCCGTTCAACAAAATCTGCAAAACAGACTTGGGATATTCTAGCAGGTCTTTATGCAAGCCGCAATGAGGCTAAAATTGCTTTGCTGCGTAAAGAGCTGGAATCGAAGATTATGCATGAGGAAGATGATATGGACACTTTCCTTGCTAGTGTCAAGGATATCAATGAGCAGCTTATTTCTGCAGGTGAAGTCATTTTAGACAATTCCCTTGTGCAGACTGTTCTTGATGCCTTACCAGATTCCTACCAGACTTTTGCTAGTACTTGGAGACTGATAACCCAAGGAAATCCTGAAGCTGTCAAGTTTGATGCATTATGCACATTGCTGTTGCAAGAGTCACTTTCCAGAAAAAACATGACTAGGCAGTGTGCAGTTGAACAGGCTTTTATTGCTTCTCAAAGAAAGGGTGGTAACAGCAATGCAGCCACTTCTTATGGTTCTGCTGCGAGTGGCAAAAATTCTGTTCCTAATGCTTCTGCTGGCAGCACTTCGTCTGGCAATTTTGGTGATAAGGGCAAAAAGAAGATGCGTTGCCATTATTGTAAAGCTAATGATCACTTGATCAAGTCGTGTCCTAAGTTGAAGGCCAAAGAGGCTAAGAAGAAAGAGGGTGGTTCCACTACAAATGCTGGTTCCACTACAAATGTAGCCATTGTTGAGTCTTCTGTGAAAGGAGATTGTGTTGCTGATGTTGATGCAGAATGGGATTTTAGCGCAGAGTGCACTTACAATCCTGCTGTCCATGATGCATGCTTGTCAGTTGCTGCAGATTCACATGTGTGGTATTTTGACAGTGGTGCTACAAAGCACACTACCTCACAGCGTGAATTGTTTACCTCTCTCGAGTCTGTCCCTCATGGGAATTCAGTCACTTGTGCCAACAACGCCTCTTATCCAGTTCAGGGAGTTGGAAAGATTGTGCTCACTGCTGCTAATGGCAGTTCCTTCACACTTGTTGATGCACTTTATGTACCTGGGATCAAGAAGAATCTCTTGTTTGTATCCGCACTTGCTAGACTTGGACTTGTAGTCAAATTTATGGATGACAGATGTATAGTTCATGATCTCAGTTTTAGTGATGAAATTGTTGCATCTGGGCTTTTGTGCCGTGGGCTGTATAAGCTCACTTTGTATGACAAGTGTGGACAACATTTTGCAAATGCTGTTGCAGATTCAAGGGCTATTTCAGATGCAAAACTTTGGCATGCACGTTTTGGTCATCTGAATTTTGCCAGTTTGCTGCGTTTGCAGAAATCTGATATGGTTGCTTCTTTGCCGCCTCTTGAAGCACCTATCAAACATGTTTGTGAAGGCTGTTTTTTGGATAAGATGCAGCGTTCTAAGTTTCCAAAGGATGGTTCAGTTCGGGCCACATGCAGGTTGCAACTTGTGCATAGTGATGTTTGTGGGCCAATGCAAACTCCGTCCTTGGGCAATGACCTTTACTTCGTGACTTTCATTGATGATTACTCCAGACATGCATGGGTATTTCCGCTTACAGCAAAGTCTGAAGTTTTTATGTGCTTCAACGAATTTCTGGCTATGGCTGAAAATGTCTCGAAATGTACTATGGGCACCCTCCGTTCCGATCGAGGGGGGGAGTATATGTCTCATGAATTTAATGCATTGCTGGCTAGTCGTGGGATAAAACACCAATGTACAGTGCCTTATACACCTCAGCAAAATGGTGTTGCTAAGAGGAAAAACAGGTCACTGACGGAAATGGCACGATGTATGGTCAAAAGTCAAGCTTTGCCGCATTCTTTTTGGCTTGAGGCCATTATGTGTGCCACTTATGTACTTAACAGGTGTCCTACGAAAGCTTTGCAGTCTATTACTCCATATGAAGCATGGCATGATAGAAAACCTTCTATTGAGCACATGCGCGTTTTTGGCTGTTTGGCATATGCTTTGGTGCCACAAGTGCAGCGCAGAAAATTGGATGATAAGGCTGTCAAATGTATTTGTGTTGGTTATAGTGCTGAAAGCAAAGGTTACAGGTTGTATCATCCGCAAACAAAACATATTCTGGTTTCACGGGATGTAGTGTTTGTGGAAGATTCTGTTCAGCCCTTGCTGTCATGTACTAGAGACAGTAATGTAAGCTCACATGACATTTATGACACTTTGTTGCCTCTTTTCAGTGGTGGAAATACGAATGTAAGTTCCAATGAGGCAAATGTACAGCCTATGGGGGTTTCTGAAAATGTTCTAGATCAGCCTATTACTGATGTAGATGTACATGATGTACTTGATGAGGAAAGGGCTGAACATGAGCAGGCTAGAGGTATGCCAAAATGGCTGGTGCACACTTTGTGTGACAGTAAATTGGATGCACCTTTGTCTAGTCGTACTCGTTCAAGCTCTCGCCATGCATCTTATGCATCAGATTGTTATGCTTTGGCTGTGTCTAGCTTACATGATGTTGAGGAGCCTCTGACTTTTGATGAAGCACAAAATTTAGAAAATTGGATGGCTGCCATGCAATCAGAATATGATGCACTTATAGAAAATGACACATGGAATTTATGTGATTTGCCTCCTGGCAAAAAGGCCATTGGTACGAAGTGGGTTTACAAGTTGAAACGCAAGCCGGATGGTGAGATCGATCGCCATAAGGCTCGACTTGTTGCAAAGGGTTATGCACAGCAAAAAGGCATAGATTATGAAGAGACTTTTGCTCCCACTAGTCGTATGACTACTGTGCGTTTTCTATGTGCATTGGCAGCTCATTTTGGTTGGGATGTACATCAATCAGACATTGTTACTACTTTCTTGAATGGTGACATATTTGAGGAAGTTTATGTAACGTAGCCTCGCGGTTTTGTCATACAAGGACAAGAGGACAAAGTGTGCAAATGTAACAAGGCTTTGTATGGGTTGAAGCAATCTCCTCGTGCTTGGTATGAGAAAGCTGACACTCATTTGGTCAAACAAGGCTTTCGTAACAGTCCAATAGAAAGCACATTGTATGTAAAGCGTGAGGGTGATGTACTTCTCATTGTGGTTCTTTATGTTGATGATTTGCTGATCACTGGACCAAATGAGAGACATATTGCTGAATTTAAGGCTGATTTGAATGCTACTTTCAAGATGAAAGATTTGGGGCTGTTGCATCATTATTTGGGTATACAGTTTAAGTAGTGTGATGGTGGTATTGCCTTGTGTCAGAAAAGTTACATAGAGACATTGCTATGTAAGTTTGGACTTGAGGATTGCAAACCTATTGCCACTCCCATGGAAACAGGTTTGAAGTTGATTCTACATGATGCTGGTGATCCTACTGATGTCACTCTTTACCAAACTGCTGTTGGCTACCTCATTTATGTATGCAACACGAGGCCGGATATTCAGTTTGCAGTCTCACAGGTCAGCAGATTTATGCATAGCCCAGGGTCTAAGCATTGGCAGGCCATCAAGAGGATTTTCCGCTACCTTAGTGGCACTTTACATCTTGGCTTGTTTTATCCCAAGGGGGGATCATTGTCGCCAGACTTACATGCTTTTTCGGACTCAGATTGGGCTGGTTGTTTTGACACGCGAGTGTCCACAAGTGGTTTTTGTTTCATGCTTGGCAGTTCATGTATATCATGGTTGAGCAAGAAGAAACCTACTGTGGCCACTTCGAGTTGTGAGGCTGAGTACAGGGCAGTCTTCACAGCTACGGTTGAGTGTGTATGGCTCAGACGCCTTATGGATGATTTGGGTGTTGGACACGACACTGCCAACACTATCTACACTGATAGTCAGAGCGCATTGGCAGTTGCGAGGAACACAGTTTTTCATGCTCGCACAGAGCACATTGAGGTGCATTACCACTATGTCAGGGAGAGGCTCTCAGTAGGAGAGATCAGTTTGGCTTATGTGCCAACACAGGAAAACCTTGCAGATCTTTTCACAAAGGCATTGTCTCGTGAGAAGCTTGAAGCTTTCCGCAAAGCTTTGGGCTTACTCCCCTTTGTGGACTGATCCTGTCCTCAGGGCATGGCACTTCCCTTTACTCATGTGCTAGCTCTCGTTCACCGCATCACTCCAGGGGGCATTTGTTACCATATACATGTGGTAGTGATGTGTGTGAACACACTAGGACCGCCGGGGCATTTTTTCCCTCTTTAGGAGGTTTTTTCCCCCGTGCATTGTATATACGCCCATCACTCTAGGGCTATCTATCTTTCCATTGCACACCAAGTAATACACTCTCTATTGTGTGCCTTGAGCTTCCTTCGTCTTCTCCAAGCTGTGTGCGTTTCTCTGCAACCCTAATTCCAACACGCACAATAGTCATACGATAAGTGGGAGCAAAAGTCTCTTCATAATCTACGCCTTTTTGCTGCGCATACCCCTTTGCAACAAGTCAATCCTTTTCGCGATCAATCTCACCATCCGGCTTGCGTTTCAACTTGTTAACCCATTTTGTACAAATGGCCTTTTTGCAAGGAAAGTCCATGTGTCATTTTCTATAAGTGCATCATATTTTGATTGCATGGCAATGATCCAATTTTGTGAATTCTATGCTTCATCAAAAGACAGAGGTTCCTCAACATCACATAAGCTAGACATAGTGAAAACATAACAATTGGATGCATAAGATGCATGCCGATAACCTAAACGTGTACAACTAGACAAAGATGCATTCAATTTAATTGACAAACATGCATCATGGATAGAAGGATCATAAGTGCACTTTGCACTAAAAGCCCATTCTGCATCAACATCAGCATCACAGTCTCCTTTCACAGAAGACTCAAATATAGCTACATTTGTAGTGGAACCAGCCTCTTTCTTCTTAGCCTATTTGGCCTTCAACTTAGGACACTACTTAGCCTCTTTCTTCTTAGCCTCTTTGGCCTTCAACTTAGGACACTACTTGTTCAAGTGATCATTATCTTTACAATAATGGCAACGCATCTTTTTTTTTTGCCCTTTTCATTAGAATCCCCATACGAATTTCTACTAGCAGAAGCATTAGGAACAGGTGATTCACTACTCGTAGAAGAACCATGAGAAGTGGCTACATTGCTTCTATCACATTTTCTTTGAGCAACAATAAAGGCCTGTTCAACTACACGCTATCTAGTCTTGTTGTTTTTGGAAAGTGACTTGCAACATCAATGTGTATAATACATCAAACTTGACAACTTTTGGATTTCCTTGGGTCATAAGTCTCCAAGTACTAGCAAAAGTCTGTTAAGAATCTGGCAAAGCATCAAGAACAGCCTGCACAAGGGAACTGTCAGATTATAACTTGTCCACCATATTTTCTTCTCCATTCAATATTAAGATTAAATGTTTGTGTGTTTAATGCAGGTATGGATGATGATGAGTTTCTTTCTTCTTTGTCACCCCAACAGAGGAGGTGGTACGAGGAGCGTCATCGCTCTGGAGCACCATTCCACTTCTTCAGCGTCTCCCTCTGTTTCGGAGCATTCAGTGCGCTTCGAAGCTTCGGTGTCGATGAGACGATCTTCACACTCTTCTAGGCATCGACGCTCTAGTAGTGGCGGCGACGGTTACTGTGGGGATGCCGCCGCTGATGCCTCGACACCGCCTCGTGTTCTACGAGGCTCTTTACCTTCCCCTTCTTTGCCCGCCCCCACACCAGCCACGGCATTGCCATCTACGCCAGGTTTTATGCGGCTATCGGCCGTTCGTGGCTACACACCACTAGCTACTCCTCCGGCCCCAATCGACACTCCTCGCTTTCGGGACTAAACTCCAGTGGAGACACCCGACGTCCGTACCCCCATCGAGACACCACTCGAGACCCCTGCCAAGACACCCAGTTTCATGCGTCACAGGCGAGAGGGCTTGCCGTACTCAATCGACATCAGCGAGAGGGCTTGCTGTACTCAATCGACATCAGCGAGAGGGCTTGCTGTACTCAATCGACATCAGCGGCGGCATCATCTTGGATGACGAAGGCAAGAAGGTGATCTTGCGCATGCGCGGTCTTTGCTCTCAGGTGTTTCGACACTACATACTAAACACATGGAGTGAAGTGCCAAATGAATTAAAAGACAGAGTTATCATCATGCTGCATGACGAGTTTCCCGTGTGGGATGAGCGCTTCAATGAAGACCTGATGAAGGTCTGAATGCGCGAATACTACAAGCACAAGCGTTTTGAAGTACAAAAAGCAATAAAGCATGGGTGGAACAGACCAGATTGGCAAGCCAAAGAAGATTGAAAGAATGCGAATCGAGCAGGCGCGAGAATTCTAACAAGTGGAAGCAACAAAAGGAGGCAGCCAAACCACGAGTAAAGGCAGGGAGCTCGCATCACTTGGGGAGCGGCAGGTGGGCATCATTTGAGGCCGATTTTGTAATTGGTTTTGCATTGCTCTTTAGGTTTGGTAGTTACGTCTATTCTTACTTTTAAATTTTAACATAATGTATTCTTTGTATGTTTTGAACAGTGGTCGATGAGACAGGATGTGACCCCACACCGTACGAGCGCGAGTACGCAGATAGAAAGGGCTTAAACGCCCTGATGGATATTCTCAGTTCTCGTGGCGACATGGTTAGTATTTCACTTCACTATTTTATATTTGTTGTATTTTAATAATAAGCTAAGAAAATAGATTGTTCTGTAATTATATGTTTATACTTACAGAAAGTCTTATTGTTTTTTTTTGCAAAATCCGACAGATACTCCGCTTGGACGTGATGAGATGTTTGATTAGACGATGTCAGTCTAGCCGTAGCCAGATAGCATTAGTTTTATTTTGTCACAGCATGTATAATGAGATGACGTGTATACGTCTTTTTGTAACTATTGAAAAACAATGTATTTTCTACTTAATGACACTGTGTTGTAACTATTACATTTGCAAAGCTTAACAATCAAGTGATTTTGCCTATGATGTGTATAATTGTCATTGATTTACTTTCGTCCAATTACTTTTGTCAGTTTTGTATCTTTATTTTGCAAACAATACTACTGTGGATGATGGAGTTAATGGTTATATTGTCTTGTTGGTGACTACTTTGGGTCTATACTTTACACTTTCTTTCAAAGGTGAATCTGGGCTTATCTTGGATTCTTTTAGGTTTACTCTGTTTTGAAAACATTCAATATGGTTAATGGGTTGAATGTCCTACCACCCTTTACTCTCGGACGTTGCTATAAGCGTCTCTATATAAGGTTCTGCAACGTCGCTATAAGCGTCGCTACAGAAGGACTGTACTCGTCGCGCTATAGGTATCGCTATATAACGACGGTTATAGCATCGCATATAACAACGATCATAGCGACGCTTTTAGCTACGTCGAAGATTAAAAAAACCCAATGTATTTCCATCGCTAAAAGCATCACAAGTACACATAACCTCTTATAGTGTATTTATTTTTGGAGTACATAAGAAGTCCTTAGTAAAATGTTGAATTTTTGGTGCAATTATGGACCATTGGATAAAGCTTGCACATTAGTGCCACATGGCAAACAAATTTCTTTTTTAATATTTCTTCTAGATCTTTGTTACGGGTGTTGACATTTGTGTACCTCTCTTTTTAAAGAAAGCCATTGAATATATATTGGGTTACATTCAATTTTCTCTTCATCTTCCGACTTTTTTTTCCTCAATTTGCTACAATGCTTCCAAGTGTTTTTTCAAACATTATTTTTTATGTTTTTAAAATTTATTATAATATAAATAATTTATTGCTACACTTTGAAACATAATATTTTATTATGATAACAAAAGATATGAAAAATTAGTTACTTTCTTGTTTTGTCTCCTAAGCGGACCTTTTATTATTAAACTCTTCTCATAGCCTTATGTCAGCCATAGTGAACTTTCATCTTGTTTTTAAAATTTATAGAGGAGATGTGACAGAGAGCTTATGAGCAAATGGTGGCCTATCACCTCGCTCTATGTTGCCTAAAAGGTACTGTTCACTTTCAAGTTTCAATTCTACTTGAACAATATTCTAAAATAATAAAATGAAAAGCAAGTCAAGTAATGTAAGGCTATGAAATGAAAGGATCTTTTCACAAACAAAAAGAAAATAAAATTCAATGCTTCACATGAAATAAAATAGTAGGGGTACCTATTCTTAAAAAATTGAAAATAACTTCCATTAAAAGAAAGATTCTCTCTCTCTCTCTATGTGTGTGTGTGGAGATACCCAGAACATGCAAACTGTGCATTGAACACGCGTAGATTCTCTCTCTCTCTCTCTCTCTCTCTCTCTCTCTCTCTCTTTGTGTGTATGTGTGTGTGGAAATACTCAGAACATGCAAATTGTGCATTGGACACGCATACATATTCTCTCTCTCTCTCTCTCTCTCTGTGTCTCTCTCTCTCTCTCTCTCTCACACACACACACACACACACACACGTGCGCACGCAACGAAGGCCATTCTGTCAAGTCCTCGTCTTTGAAGTAGGAGTGGGTGAGGCTAGAGCAGGAGGCACGACATGTGTGGTAGGAGGAGTGGGGCAAGAGAGGAGGCGAACAAAGGTAAGGGAGGAGGGGGAAGTAGAGGAAAAGGGGAGGGAGGCTCAAATGGTGCAAAGGGGATTATTTCCAACTGTTGAATTTTAGAAAAGTATCCCTCTAGAGGAGGCCAAGTATGTGCCCCTTGATTCTGAAAATAGGTTAAATCAATTTTGAGTATTATAAAATATCGATTGTATAATTAACTCTTTTCTTCTCCGAGGGCAGATTCGTACGGATAGGGTTGAACCCCTACCTACTCATGTAAGCAAACTCTACGTATGGGTCTCAACTTGGAATTAGTAGACTTCTACCCTCGCCCTTCTATTAACGAGAGCCCAGGGATTTGAAATTGTCTCCTACGCTAACGAAGTAAAGAACACACATTACCTAACGTTAACAGAAATAGCTGATGAGTGGGAGGGGTTCTATTCCACCCGTGTGGATGCACCCTAAGGATTGTTTTGAAAAACCAAAAAGTGGACAGAATATACAAAGTAGAGTAGCTAGCTAGCTGTGTGCATTGGAGGACCCCTCTCCAGGTCAGGAGGCAGCGGGCTGAGGGAAAAAGTGGAGGGAGAGCGTGGCCACTGGCCAGCAGCGACAATCAGGAAAAGAGAAGAGATTAGTAGGAGCAAGTAGCGGCTATGGTGTACAGCTTCTCCATCTGGTTCACAATCCCAGGCCTTATCCTCATCATCGCGATCATCGCGATCTGCATCTGCTGCCTCTGCCGGTGACCTCTCTCCATCAGAGAAACGCAAAGCAGGTATGTAGTACTGCAAGCTTCCAGCGTCCAACACACATACATACATACTTACAGACACACCTCTCTCTCTCTCTCTCTCTCTCTCTCTCTCTCTCTCTCATATACACAACTTGCTGCCGCCATGGGGTTCGGATTGAGCATATGGATCTCTTTCCCGGCGCTTGCAATCTGCATAGCTATCTGTTGCTGCTGCTACTTGCTTGGGCGTAGCCATGGCGCCCGGAAGGAGCTCGAAGCCCCGCCTCCAAAAAACCAGATCCCAGTCTAGTCTCGAGTTACATTTGTTTAAGGCGGGGCCAACCAGTCGGACACAAGGATTGAACCCACACCCCCAACCCCTCTTTTTGGTTGTTACTCTCCCTCATTTCTCTGCACATCTGACTATATTCAAGATCATCAACACTTGTTTTGTAAGTTTTTTACACCCCACCCCCATCACAAGAAGATTTAGAAATTTTCTCATATAAGAATATGGAGTTTTTCTCACTGTTTTTCATACTGTGCATAACATCATGAGCTCCCGCTCGGGAGGCTCTGCATACCTAGCTAGCTGCGATTGGGGGCCAGCAGTCCGTTGCCCCCAATCGCAGCTAACTAGGTAAATTATTGTGAGAATTTGTCCAAAACTTCTTGTGCATTAGACCCATGTGTCTAACACCTCCTTGTGATTTGGGTTACATCGTTAGTTCAAGCGCCATGGACGGTCGGAAGGCTCAAGGTTGGTGGATTGACACCTATGAAACTTTTATGCGATATTTCCATTGCATCTATATCCATGTGGAGCTTTGTCGATGCTTTGATAGGCCACAAAATATTGACTAGCAGATGATATTATCTGTGGATATCTTTTTCTATTGTTGTGCTATGGATATGGATATGAATAATTCATCAAGAAGTAAGCAATCATTAAGCAAAAGTGTACTTATTTGCTTGTTACAAGCAATTCTTCTTTGTTTCTATCTTTAGTGAGCATGATCGACCATTTTTGTACTTACAGGTCATTTGTGAGCATGGTTTAAGCTTTTATTGAAGATGATTTGAAAGTGACTTTATAGCAGTAATCCACTAGTTTGTGATATGTAACTAATCTCTCTCTCTCTCTCTCTCTCTCTCTCTCTCTCACCCAAGTGTGGTAGATTGGTTATGCCATTTCCCTCTTGAATAACAGGTCTTGAGTTCAACTCCTCGTCGGCTAGATCTTTAAGGTCTCTTGGGATAGTTTCCTACGATGTTAAAACTCTCTTCTTCTTCTTCTTCTCTCTCTCTCTCTCTCTCTCTCTCTCTCTCTCTCTCTCTCTCTCTCTCTCTCTCTCTCTCCTGCATCCTCGCCCCCCGCTGCCTTGCCTTGCACCCGCGCGCCCGCTGCCCTGCGCTGCACCCTCACGCCCCCGTTGCCTGCGTTGCACCCGCGGGCCCGCTGCCCTGCCCTGCTTGTGCGCTGCACCCCTGTGGCGCCCCGATCATGCCCCCCCCCCCCCCCCCCCCCCCCCCTGCGCCCGCTGCCCTAGCCCCCCAACTTCTACGCGTAGTATGTCTCCCCCCCCCCCCCCCCCCTCTCCTACGCGTAGATCATCTCTCCCCCCTCTCCCTACCCCACCCTTTTTTTTTTCTTGCACACGTAGGATGTCCATTCTCTACGCGTAGGGAGTTTTTTTTTCTTTTTTCGCCCGCCCCATTTCCCTCCACTCTATCTACCATAAAGGCACGAGGAAGACGAACGATAAAGCCGACCCCCTAGAGGATGCCATTCAAAAATGCAAAGAAGAAATGACGGAGACCATTACCAAGATGAACCGCAATCTCTGGGGCACAATAAACATGCTCGAAGGACGTGTGCTAGATAAGCACACTGGAAGACCGAGTGACTACCCAAGAGGAAGAGATTGTGTCACTCAAGAAAGAACTCGCCGAAGCCCGATCAAGAAACACACTGGAAGAGGGCGAACTGCAACCCTCAGTAATCGAAGAAATCAACACGATCAAGGAACAAGTGCGGGCCATCAAAGAGGGAGAAGAACAACACAAAGAAATGACGACTTCTTGGGTGGATGTTCTTACCAAAACTCAACAGAAGGCGGACGAAGCCGAGAAATGGATCAAGGTGGCCAAGAAAGGATAAGACAAGGAGATAACGCCCACGTCCACACCAAACAACATCATTAACCAGACACTAGAGGAGGAGCAGAGGAGAAGGGTGCGCGCTTTACATGTAAGAATTTGCGGTCTTAACACTAGAATGGTAACAGGACACTTTTGTGTCCTGTTAAGTGACCATTTTGCTTGAATTATTTGAAGAGTATGAAAATGAATTTCTAGGTGCTATATATCCACAAAGTTGCCTTATGAGCTGAAAAAAACTTAGCATTTTTTTTTGCAGTATCGATCTCACCTTTAACCTTACTCTTGCACAACATTTTTGAACCTAAACTGTGTGAAAAAACGGGTCCTATTTTTGGCTTTTTTTTTTCAATTTTTGGCAATTATACCACTCTAAACTTCATGTTTGTGAGGTTTAGATGGCTAGAGGTTAGGCCTTCATAGTTCTCAACATGTTTTGATGCTTTTAGGGAGAGCTAATTGTTAAAATTGAAAGTTATGACCAATTTATAAGAATTGCATAATCCTGTTTTTTTGGCTAAAATTAGCATTTTTATGATTTTTTTGGTGGCTTTCTTGATATGTAAATTCAATTTTGATTGTGTAAGTGTAATGTATAACATAAAGCTAATCTTCCTTGAGTTTTGGGGGACCTAATATGCTATATAGCATAGTATATGATGATGGTTGAGTTTTTTGATTGCGGAAGAATACGATGCATTTTAGAGTAGCAAGTATAACTTTCTCAATATTGCTAGTTTCTTAGGAAAATTGTGTGTATTTTGTAGGTATTAACCATATCTAATCATAGACTACAAACTTGGCTAGATATTGAGTAGTTTCTATGGGTTTCTAGAGGTCATAATGCTAAACCCAGTTTTTTCATGTTTGCTGTATTTAGCACTTTATCATTGCCCCCAAGGTTCCAATTGTAAGAGATCCATTATCCTTTTGACATGCTCCATGGCTCCTATTGAATCCAAAGGCCCAAAGGGAACTAAGAAAACATGTATATAGTATCTGTATTGAGCGTGACTATAGAAACTTTGATGATAGGTTCGCAGAATGACAAAAGTGCAACTTTTTTGTACCTATTTTTTTTGCCCAAAGAAAAATTAGTGAGATAAAAGCAACCATATGTTTTGGTCACCAACCCATTGAAGTTAACAGGGCATTTTATGTCATGTCCTACAAAAATCCCCAGTCTTATTTATATGCAATCAACCGTAAGAAATTGCTGTTTTGGGCAAAATGCACTGGTCCATCAACTTTCGAGACTTGTAGTGACGAAGGGATGAGAAAAATTACAAGTTTCTCAATTTTTCCATATGTAGTAGTTATTGAACTATAAGCTCATGAAAGGATTTTTCAAAATGAGTGGATCTACTATGGTTTTAGAAAATTTTCCCAAAACCCTGAAAGGACACTTTTATGTCCTGTGAGGTTACCATTCTAGTGTTAAAAGACAAAGGCAATGTGGACGAAGAAGTAAAAGAACTCACAGCCTTGATGGGGATTCATGAGCCGACACACACAAGGGCATGGAGAGTGGGCAACATAAAGAAAGATGGAGGCAGTGGAGAAACCTCCATGGAAGCAAAGAAGTCGTTCTTGAAGAAAAGACCAACTCTTAAAGAGACTGACATCTTTCTCGGGGACGATCTCACCCTCTCGCAGATCGCTCATATGCAGGAAGTAATGCCGGAGATTAGACCGGCAAGGAGAAAAGGCAAGATCACTTTTTACCGAGACGAAAAAGTGGTAATACTTGATCGATGCTCCACATGACGGTGCGAGACTTATGGGACCACACTCAAAGTAGCTGCCTGGAACTGCAATGGATCTATGCGTCTTGATGTGGGTGCTTTTGAGGATAGCTTTACTGGAAGAGACATTATCTTCTACTCTAAGACACACCAAGCCCCTGGGCATTCCATGCCTCACATCAGTGGATACAGGTGGGAGACAGCCTACAGACAGGAGACACACTCAGAGCACAGAGGGCGGGGCTCGGGAGGAGTGGCAGTGTTATTTAGAGAGGATCTGCAGCCACTGATACATATAGCCCGCAGGGACGAGCAAGCTAGGTACATGTGGGTGAGACTGAAAGCAGAGACATGCAGATACCTCTATCTAGCTATTTGTTACTTTTCCCCGAGTACATCAGTTTATGCATCACCCAGAGGACAGTCCCCTTTCTCTATTTTGGATGATGACATATGGGAGTTCTCTAGGGACGATGACATTATCATCCTTGGGGACTTCAATGCTAGGACTGCCCATCACAAGGCAGTGTTTTGTGATACTTCAGAGGAGATGCTAAGAGAGATAGATGTGGCAGAGACGGGCCTTTCCAGACTATCACACGATATGGAATATACTGAGTATGGGCGACACCTGATAGACAAGGGCACTTCACATGGATTGGCCATCTTGAACGGCCTACAGAGATTTCCTGCTGCGGGAGGTTTTACATGCTTCCCACATAGACATGGCCAGCACGGTGGACTATGTCATGGCACAACCGAATCTCATCTCTAGTATCCAGGATCATACAGTGGGGCCTAGACCGGTCGGGGTGGCAGTGGATCATGCTCTGGTGTCAATGATCATCTCCTTCCAGTTCAGTGTAGCACACAGGCCACAAGTAGCAGCCCCTACTTGCTACACATTCACAAGGGAGCAAAGACGGATCACAGACTTCTTCAGAGCAGACACGGGACAGCCTCAAGAGCCACTCCCACAGCAGAGCTCCCCCTCGTCTCACACCAGAGGCACACTGATTGACCGAGCGATTGAACTAGGGAAATCCAGGCGCCCGCGACTGTGAAGAACTACACAGCATCGACGGAGGCTACGACAGAAAATTCGGAGCACGCTGGCCAGGCATGCACGACACCCGATCAGACTACTAACCATGGAGGAAATTGATGAGATTCTCCAACGACCGATGCTAGATCTCTTGTGATTCAGCTATACCAACAAGCCGCCCGTTTTTTGCTTGGCTCACATCGATCAACTTAGGACCCCATAGTGTATATCTTTGTTTTGTACTGTTGTTAAGTTATTTTGTTACTCTGACTTTGTATTAGATCCACCACTTTGTAACTTTCGGGTCTCATAGGTCATTATGGGCTTTTGAAGACGTTAATATAACATTTCATTTCATTTCATTTCTCTCTCTCTCTCTCTCTCTCTCTCTCTCTCTCACACACACACACACACACACACACACACACACACACACACACACAAGTCCACAAGGTACTTGTTTTTTTTCCATTTGAAGTACAAACATCATGAATACATTGCTTCAAATTGCTGTGTTAAACCTCCTCCGGAGAAGCATGCTCCCAACTCTAAATTCTCATACACACATGTCAATATGGGCATGGAAAAGCAGTAAGAGTGAAAACTAGAACTCTTTGTTATATATGTCCCGTATAATCAATGACCATATGATCGATCATTGTTTTGTGTGATGATGGAAGTTCTCATGTATTTATTCCTCTAGCTTGCTAATATAGAATGGAATACTTCTCGAGTTGCATATGAAGTTAAAGCTGTGTTTCAAAGTACAAGACAAAATGGAACACAAGAAGTAAGAAGCAAGAAGGTTCCTTATTACACCTTTGCATTCAACACGTATTGTAAAGGCATGCCTTTTTGTCATCCATACAATACTCCTATTGATGCCTCTCTCTCTCTCTCTCTCTCTCTCTCTCTCTCTCTCTCTCTCTCTCTCTCTCTCTACTCTCCTTTCTTTATTCCTTCTAGCTCTTATACTCTCTTATCTTTAGATTCTTCCATGATGGAAAACAACTATCTAAAATTCTATAATTCTTGAAAATTTAAACACAAATTGTGCCTGTTTCTCAAATCTTTCAGTAATAAATATGCAAAGTTTCAATATCAATAGGCTTGCATGTCTACTAATTGATATCACTAGCCAATATTGACATTGATTCTTCTAGTTTTTTTGTGGATCTAGGTTCGCATGTGACTACATGCCATCAGGTATGGCATCAATCACAAAATTTTAAGCCACCTTTTTAGTATCGTACTGCATGCAAAGATTGCACACACTAGGATGACCAATTTTTTAAATTCTCCCCTTCTTATACAATAGATTCACCATTTTAGCCTTGTTAACTATCTAGACAATGATTTAGGACCCTCGTACATGTTACATCAAAATTATACGGTAGTTACCTCATCTCTGTTTTCTCAAAAGATACCGCAGCCTCACGATATGATGTGCTTGTGGATGATTAGTTTGATTTAGAGCAAAATCCTTAGTATGACTCCTTTGTAGATCATGATGCACAAAATCATGCCATTACTTATGTTACTATGCATGCGCTTGATATAATTCCAGTCTCAATGATCATGGAATAGTGAATATGCATGACCCTTAATTTCTTTTAGCACATGGATGCTTACTTGAAGACAACTTCCTACACATATTTACTTGCTCTATTGAAGAACGTCAAACATCCTGTGTTCTGTGTTACTCTTGTGGTGAAGGATGGAAGCATATTAAAGATTATAAATACAATTATTCATAAGTTCATCATTTGCATCATTCTTGTATTCAAGAATCTAGATGATTTCCAAAAGGTTCGTGGGCTTACACAACATGGACAAAGAAAATAAGTGAAAGGCCAAGAGGCCTTTGAGGGTGACACCTAACACTCCTCTTAGCCAACCTCTCACTAGTCTTATAACATTAGTGTCACCTTATAACATGTCAGCCTCAAAGGCCTCTTGGCCTTCCACTCATTGCATTCTCTCTCTAAAACGTGAGCCAACTCTTTCTCTTCCCCCCCCCTTTTCTCTTTCGTCACTTCCACCTCCCAATCATTAAGACGACATTCTAGGCTCCCTAAATCTCACAAAAAGTACAGATCCTCCAAGGTTGCAGGTCTACTCTCTCTCCCACTCTCTTCCTTTAATGTCTCTCTCTCTCTCTCTCTCTCTCATGCTTCTCCCACTCCAGCTCCAGGTGAGAGCAATGAAAAACTTTATTACCATTGTGTGCAGCAACATTTATCTCTCTAAATCTCTCATGATCAACATTTTGAATCCAAAGTAGATTGAGCTACATTCCCTCTCTTTCTTCCCTCCACAACATAATCCTTTTCTACTAAATCTAAGTATTCTTCACTTTTTTCCTCCATAGCCAACTTTCCTTGCTGCTCACAGTAGTCACCATTACAAATTCTCTCTCTAATTTTCTTGATTAGCTAACAAACATGTCATTCAATCACTCTCCACTGCAAGACATTACTAATAGGTCAAAACGATATCGATTAAACGCTGATTTGGAGCAGGAGTACACTACTGTGCGACTTGGCATATCAAATCCCAATGCTACAAATCAGCTACGAAGCATTGTGTGCAAGGCAATCAACTTATGGGTTGATGGCCACATTTACCCTGGTGATCCAATGACCAATGCACCACTACCCTTTCGTAATGTCACTGAGCTTCTGCGTTTTATTGGAGATGGAAGAGGCGAACTATTTGGCTACTGCTGGAGATTGTATTCATCTTTTGTCAATGAAAGGGAAGCAACTAAACATCTCTTTGCTACCTTCATCATTGCAAGAGAAGTCCGCGAAAGATTTATAGCAACTTAGCGAGGAAGCCAACAAGAAGACGAAGTAACTGAACAATGAGATGGCGAATCTAAATGAAAAGTAAAGCAACAAAAAAAAAGATCAGGAGTGTCGACCAGACAATTATCTCAAGCAATGTCCTTGCTATCCTCAAGTGGTGAAGCTCGAAAGAAACGTGTCAAACTCGGTAAGAATACGAATGCAAGATTTTGTTTTCCTACATGTTCTGCAGGTTGGTGTAACACTAATTCAATATGCAAAAACTTGGCTCGAATGATGATGGGAATCGATTGCAATGCTCAAACAAGAATGTGCTCTGCTGCAGCATATCATCAAGCCAAAGGATTTGGTTGAGCTACTGGATGATCCATCCAATGCTAGCATTACTAATGTTTTGCGGCAGAAGTATTTCAGTGAGCTTAAGACCATTATGTGCCTCAAGAGATGATGGAGGTGCGTGACAATGCACGAATAAGTTTCAAGGCCTATGAAAAGTTGTATAGAAGTGTCACACTCGGTCATTGGATAAAAGGTTTGTTTAAGTTTTTGCCAACGCCTTACAGTGTCAGTGTTGCAAAAAAGTGCACCAATAATGATGTTGCAAGCTTGTTGGGCGGATTTCAGTATGTGGAGGATGACATGCCATTAGAAGACAAAAAATTCTTCCGCTACAACGAGTTCAACAATTTGTATGTTGACTTGTTGAATCTCCAAGATTCAATGATAAGATTTTATGGGTTGACACAAGAAGAGTGTGATACCAAAGTGATATTTGTAATGAAGCTTGATGAGTGCCAAGTTGTTAAAGGTCAACGACTCGAGAGGGTAAACGTTACATTGATGAGCAGGGCCTTGGTGGGTATCAATGTCGAGCTAACTGCCAATGAGAAGGAAAACACGTGTTTAGGTGTTCAATCAGAGAAGAATATTTGATGGCTGGTAGCTGTTCATCTCCCACATGAGACACATGAGGCTCTGAAATGGTATTTCAATCACACTGCAATTGTTAACGTCGGCAATAACAAGAAGGCTAGAGATTCCATGTTTCAGGTCTTGGAACGTTCCAAGTTGAGTGGCATTTGGTAGGAGACTTGAAAACACTGAAGTGTATATTAGGGTGCAAGCAAGGTGAAACGACCTTCTTTCCATGCATTTATTGCTGCCACAGTAAGTCTCAATGGAAACTGAGGGCAAGGGTGAAAAGGCCAGCAAGTCAAAAGGTGGAAGGATAAGGGTGGTAAAGTTACAGTCAACTCTGCAAAAGGTGTACCCACTACACAAGTAGTGGGTAAAGCATTACAACAATGGTTTATAGGTATCCGCAGTTGTGACCAGCAAGTACCCCCTAATCAAAACATGGATGATCCAAATTGGGATACTATTCTTCCAATACTACTGATAAATGTACATGTGTGCACCCTTCATGTCCGTCTACGAATTTTTGACAAGTTGCTTATGCTCCATATTAATTATGCTTGGAATATGGAGCTTGCAGAAAGAAGAGAAGAGTGTATACGTGAACTCAAATATATTCTACATGGGAGTGCAATTGAGCTATCAAAGGACAAGAAGGCATGTGGAAGTACAAGATCGCCCTAATAAAGTATGTATGGGTGGTAGTAAAGCTAGGCATTTGATTTTGAACATGACTCTCAAAGTCCGAATGAGTTTTAGTTGTGGAAAAAGGTGTGTGACATTACCACCTAGAAAGGTAATGAACGAGCCCTAGGAATTAAGCGTGCTTGTGTGTGACAGTCTATTGATGATATTTTTCGTCTTCTCAAAAAGGCAAAGCTAACCGATGATGAGATATCCACCTTAAAGTTTGTAATCAATAGTTTTACAACACAAATGGTGGATGCTTGGGGGGAGACACACATAACACATTACATGGTGTGTTGAACCTTTGATTTTTGCACTTGAAATACGTATGTATGCAAAACTAAAGTTTGTTTTTTTCCTTCACATTCTTTTTGCACATAGTGCATTTTTTTCTCAATACTTATGGTTCATTAGGTATCTGAAGCCGCCAAGGAATGGAGCGCTCACACTATCAAACAAAAGCAGTGTATTTTAAAAATACACGATATGGAGGTGAAAGAAGAAATAGCAATGCCCTTCATGAGATGTCCAATTGGTTCTACATAATTTTATGAGGGAGAGAGAGAGGAAGAAGACTAGAGAACAAAGAAGTTTAAAATGTAGAATAGGGAAAGTGGTTAGGTTGAGGCAATCACAATCATACCATGCTTCGAGTGCAAAAGATCGATTCCGACGTTGGTTGGAGACAAGGAGGCGTGATGGCAGGTGTTGGATGGATTTTTTTTTTGACATGAACCTTTTCTATAGTAAACATGCATTGTCATGCAAAGTGATTTGTTAAGGCCACAATTATTAGTCCAATGGATCAAGTTTGGTTTATTTTGGAATCTTTTTTAATTTTGAGTGATTTCATTGATTTTTTAAAAAAAAAGAACTTTAAGTACTATATAAGTCAAAACTCAACTTAAAGTTCATTTCTTGTTTGCACATTTTAGAAGATACTCTCGAGCCCAAACGTACACCCACTCACACAACATGGATGATACACAAGAGCACACCACTACACACAACAATGACACCACCACCACTGACAACACTGAAAATCTACAACCAACACCTCATACAGAATGCACCGCTTCAAATCCACATCCTCATTCACAAGTGGATAACCCAACATAGCAACCAACTCCAAACACCCAACCCCTCTCCCAACCTTTGACTCTAGAGGATCAAAAACACCATGTGACAAATTTTTGGTGATCTTGAGCCACTAGATCATGCAAATCACACACCTCTGCCAGATCTTGTACCAATCGTAGCTCTAAACAAACCCACGCAAGAAACAGGACCTAGAGCTCAAGCAACGGAAGCACCTGGAGCTCAAACAATGGTAGCACCTTGAGATCAAGCAACGGCTGCACCTTGAGCTCAAGCAATGGCTGCACCTGAAGCTCAAGCGATTGCTATTATGCTGCAAAAATTCTCCCCGTGGGTCAAACAAAGGGTGATCAAAGTAATACCAGGTGACTCTATTTTAGAATCACGAGATACCAAGAGGAGGAAGAGAATAAGATAGATAGAAAAGAAACAAGCAACTGATAGAGAAGCACATAGATGAAGAACAAAGAAGGCAGAGAGTCGAGGCTGGGTGAGCCCACTTGGCTAATTTACAAGCATGAGCAGAGACAGAGAGGAGAGTGGAAGAGGATAAAGCTCAGGCTGCCCAACAAGCAAAGGCTGGGAGCTCCAGACCTTCAAAAATTCCTTAGAGAGCAAAACAATGTGCGAAAAAGGAAAGGACAAGCTCACACCTGAAGAGCAACAAGCCCAAGAGGAGAGGAGAAAAAAGTACAAAAATGACCCTCCTCAATGGTCCAGACAAGCGGCTCCTCCACCATTGCCAACAACGCAAAAGAAACGGTGATGGAAGCTACGCACAGTGGATTTATGTGAGATCCAAAAATATCAGAAGAGCATCGAGCCAATAATATAAAAGGTAGCTTTCTCTCGGGTGGTGAGAGAAATAATGGACGAATATTCAGATTCTCTTACACCTATCTAGCATGCAACTCTATTGGCCTTACAGGATGCCGCCGCAGAGGACATTTTGGTATAGTTGTTCCAAGATGGTGTATCTTGTATGGTGCGTGCTAAGCGAGTTACTCTAAAAAATACAGATCTAGCTCTAGCGATAAATCTGAGGAATGAAGGGTGCCTCCACAAGAATTAGTTTTCCCATGTAACCTCTGTTTATGAGATTTGTAATCTTTCCATATAATATGAATGAGTCAATTTTCTACCACTCGATATAAATGTAATAGTTAATTGTGTACTTTCTATTGTTGAAGTATTTGAATGAATCAAGTTGTAAGAATTCACCTGCTTGACCATCCAAGAACCTGTCAGACATGGGACGCCTATCTGTAACCATTTTGCAAAAGGGAGCCATTTCGGGTACGTAGGAAGATTGCGGGACTTCCAAATTGCACGACGAAGCTCGGCGGCGCCACACACGGGCCAAAAAAAAGCCCTGTGGGCCATGGTGCGCATTTGACCTATTTCAAATGTAGATGGAAAGAAATCGATTGCTTTACTACAATCATACATCAAATTGAATATACCATTCCATCACATGAATGGCCAAAGGTATATGAAGAAGAATTCAACCTAACCAATGCGGCCATTCAACAAGAAGCTGCAAATTCAATCCAAGCAAATTCTTATCCAGCTAACACGAGAAAATTATTTAAAAATAAAAATATAAAAATCCAAAGGAGAACCTGCCGGATTGAAGCCAACGGAGATCTTTACTTCCGATGTCACAACGGATCAGGCCATCTCATTCTAGAGGTGGGGTGAGATAACATAATCGCTTACCCAAGCGAAAGGAATCTTACCGATGACATAATCACTTATGTCATAATCCACATGGCTGTGCTAGCACTCAGTGTCTAGAAAAAAGTGTGTGCGATAAGATTCTCCACCTACCACTCCTTATCCTCCACCTCTCTCTACCTTTTGACCTGTCCACTTTGTAAAGCAATAAACCACCTTGGACAGTGACATCCACTAGTGTAAAGTGATGCCCACTCATGTAAAGGGACATCCACTACCTTACCCACCAAGGGGTTACCTTGAGCTTCAAGCCAAGCCTTTCCTATATAAAGGAGGACATGCTTCGTTGTAGATCCATCTCCTGGAGTCTTAGTGAATGCATCTCCTTAGCTTGTAACACCTGTCTGCATTACTCACCGTAGGCTTATCCTTAACCATTTTATAAAGATTCATTAATATAAGCTTTCCCCTTTTGTATTTTGATCCATTGCACACTCTGTGTATTTACCTTCCACCTATATTAATAGAAATACACTAATTTTTCATGCAAATTATTTGTGTGCGTTTCTTGATATCAGAGCCTGTGAATTAAGTTAGCCTACAGCTTACACACTCTCTCTCTCTCTCTTCCATGTGGTACAATACTTCCAATGTGTATGAGATAAAGTTCAACAAGCTTTCGATCGAAGCCTACTTGCTTTGAGTGACTAGTGAGGATTTATATCTTTCTACATTATTTATCTAGCAGTGTGGATGCTGTTCACTTGAATCTACAACGCAAGGCAAGGTTGCGATAACGTAGCAGTGAGGTAGCAAGGTATGAATTTGGTAGCCGCAGCGGGCATTAAGGTGAGAAGGAAATCCACTGAGCCACATGCGTAAAGGTCCTCGGTAAATCCTTGCGTAAAGTCCCGCATAAAGTCCCGTCGTGTTATGTGCCCGCTATAAATCCCCATCTTTTGGTGTTTACTCAGGTAAGCTTCAATGGAAATTTTGAATAGACCTTTGTCTAAAGTGACCAAGTCTCTTGCAAATCTCTCATTAGTAGTAGAAGAAGCTGAACCATCATCTCAATTCCAAATACCACAATTAAATCTCGAACAAGTCTATCATCATAAATATTTGTTTAATCCTCATGCATCTACTCTATTTTAGATTATAGATCCTTTACATCTATCTCTTTTGATAGCCTAATGCATTTCATTAAACTCACCGAGATCCTCCAATATGAAAAATGGAAGCCATCTAGGGAGGCAATGATTTTGTTCAGTTTGGTTGTTTAGATATTATAGAGTTCTTAGAATTTGCTATTAAAATTCTTAAATCAAAATTAGTAAATAGAATTCTTAGACATAATTCTCCAATTAGAACTTCTAAATAGAACTCTCAGATTATAGTTAAAAAAACAAAATTTTTAGTATAGATAAGATAGAACTCATAACTCTTAATTTAGTAACCACTTGTAGAATTCTTAGTTTAAAATTCATAGATAGAATTATTTGTACATATTTTTGTATTACTAATCTAGAATCATTTGATTATACGATTAACTCACAACACTCGGTTAACGATATGCAAAAACCACAAGCCTATCTTTCTTTGCATACAAAACTTATTGTTCCTTCCTCTTCTCCCATTATACCAAGATCTTCATTCACCAAACCATCCGTGCATGAAACTCCTGGTCACTCTGACAAATATCTGTTCTCAAATTTTATGTACTTTACTAATGATCCGGAGAATTCTTCGGACGAAGAACCAGGGTGGAAATTTTGGAAGCCGTGGAGCGGCTTGATAACAAGCTGCAAAGTAGCTTGCCTAATTTTGAGTTCGAGGTGGAGAGAGATTTATATACTCGTTGTCATAAAAAATGAAAAAATCTTATTGTCAACACAAGAAAACCCCCCTTCAAAGTCCCAACATGCGTATCATTTGCAACAATTGACTATGCTTGGGAAGATGACTCAGATGAGCCTAGAAGGGATATAACCAATGAAGAATATATCCCAGATGAACTTCCATCTCCTCCTTATGACTATAATTTTGGCATAGAAGAAGACATCAGTGGAAGTGAAATTGATGATTCACAGGTATTAATTTCTTTAGTACCAGATAACTCAAAGGTGTACATCTCTAAAGTGCCTCTACATATGAAAAAGGATGAGTCAATGGGAGATGCCTCTACTAGTGCTCCACCCATTCCACCAACTCTATAACATCAAAAATCTTGATCATGTTCATATCATCCTTGTTTTAGAATATATGCACAATTGAATCTATCAACAAATGCTCTTTGGAAGAATGAGGCAACAAACTGCTGTGGAAGTGATAATCAATGGATTCACTGGCATTTTAAAGTCATGGTGGGAAATGCTTCCTCAAGAAGTTAAAAACACCGTCTTACAACTGCTTGATAATAGATCTCCAATGCTTGTATTAATTGAAGGAATCTACAAAGAATTCATTGGACATCAGGAAGATCAATAAAACCTAGCCCTTCAAGCTTTTGAAGCACAAATATGTAATTTCTCATCAATTTGGGATTTCTGTATTACTGCAAAAATTTAATTTATAAAGTAGGTAAACACCAATCTTGAGAAATTAGAGCAGAATTTGTCCACAAATTGCCTAAAGCAATAACAAAGCTACTTTTGGAGAAACTAGAGAATCAAAATCTTGATCTTCAATCAGCAACATTAGGTGACATTAGTCAAGCTCTCCAAATAGTAATACAGGAACTTTGCATCTAGAAGCAAGCATAGAAAGAGTTGAAAAACTCTAAACCTTCAAAAAATTTTGCTAGCAGAGTTATTATAGCTAAGACTTTGGCTGTGCTGATTCAAAAAAGAAATGTGCCTGCAAGGACAGAAAGAAAGAACCCAAGGAGCAGAAGTTTAGAAGAAAACCTAAATATCGCCTTTTCAGGAAACATAAGTCCAATTCTTCTAAAACTGATAACAAATGCTTCATTTGTGGCAAGATAGGTCATTGGGCTTTTGAATGCCCTAAAAAGAAAAAATCAGTGGTATTCAAGAATATAATTCTTGAAGATGATTCAAGCTATTCAGATCTTTCCTCCAACAAAATTTCAGACTTTGAGTTTAGTATTACTCAGTTCAAAAGCGAAGCCTCTTCTACAACAGAAGACTCTTCAAGCATAGATTCAGGATTTGAAGATTGTCCTATAGCGCTCAATATGATGACTATAGAAGACTTCATACCAATACCCTTCAATCCTCATAGATGGGGAAAAATCTCCCAAAAAAAAGCATTCTTCACAAAGATACATGATTGAAGAATTTGACGCAAGTGATTCCAGTTCTAGTTCGATATCTGCCAAATCAGGTAAGAAAGACTGCTCTGAAATATTAATCTTTCACAAGCAACTAAAAGCATCTCTTAAAGAAATAGAAAAAGTTAATGCACCAGCATAAAAAATAATGATGCTACCAACCTTGGCTAATAAAATGAAGATAAAGAAATTCAAAAAGCGTAAATCTTTCTCTAATGATGGAAGTTTTATTAGTAATCTAGATTTAAGTAGAAAATTCAAAGCCCAATATGTCTACGATCTACCACCAGGAAGAAGATCTTCTTCTTCTTTAAATTTAGATTGCGAAGATCTCTCTGCCATGGAATCAACATGCAAGCAACCCATTCTTTTCTCTTATGATGCATTCCTTCAAAAGGAGAAAGAGCTTAAGCAAAGAGAAGAACTTCTTGCAAAACAAGAAGAACTACTCAAATGGAAAGCCGACCTTCAAGTTAAAAAGAATACTCTTAACTCTTTACGGCGGGGTGAAGTAAGGGAAATATTGCCTACAAACCAGCACCAGCTCTCAACCACAATAGCTGTACCTACAATCGGCTTATCCACAACATCTACAACAAACATGACTGCACCGACAATAGGTATAACTACAACAATTGAAAAGCAGTCACCAAAAGGTAATTCTTTCACCTCTAAAGAAATTTAAAGGCTTAAGGAATTATTAGCTTTGCCCAATAATCCAAAAATATAGTCAACAAAAGATGTGCAAAGCTAAACAACATTAACTCTGCAACAAAATGATCAACCACCTAATGAAGAATTTGCAGAGTTACAAAGGGCCAACACTATAGAAATACCAGTGGCCAACAAATGCCAAATTGGCAATAAAGATATCCTACTACCAAAGACGAATATCATGGTAATTGGAAAAACTCCTCTCATAGGAGAATCACGTCCAATTTCTTCAACAGATGAAACATGTCCAAGCTCTTTAGCTAGTAAAGGTAAAGAGTCTCAAATTAGAGATAATGTCTCCATTATGATAAAAGAAATAAATGATGCACAAAGACAAGACATCTTGAAATCTCCAACGATTAGTATCGATGGTATTCCTGCAGAAGATCTACGATTTCTTACTTCTACAGAAAAAATAGACTCCTTTATCTATCACTCCTATAAAAGGAAGAAAGTATTCTGGGTCCAGAATACCCTCTCAGACTTTAGACTAATAAAGATAAATCCAAATGGATTAATACCAATGTGGCGGTGCATAGAACGTCATGGTACAGATTAGAGAAAGTATTATGTTAACTATGCAGACTCTAATTCTGAATCAAATTTTTTTGAAGAAGGTGACCCTCCTAAGCAATTGGACATTGAAAAAATCAAGCCAATTAATCTTGAAGCTATAAAGAAAGCACGGATCAATCCAATCGACAGACAGATTCATCAATGGATTGATGATCCTACAAAGCTTCAAGTCTTTGCTCAAATAATAGATGATAAGCAATCTCAAGATCAAATCCCAGAAGAATCGACTACACAAAGCAAAAGAAAAGATAAGAAACGAAAAAAAGAAAGGTTCTACCAAACGACCACCCAATCAAGAACCTCTATCAATTTAAGTCTGAACTTAACAGGATTTTCGAAGAAGTTGATGACATCCGATCCAGAGTATGTCATAACACAAAGATAGCTTAAAAAAATCAACAGAGCCTTGCAAGGATTGAAAAACAGGAAGAAATTTAGGAACCATTTAATGGAGACAATCGTCTTTTACCATTAAAAGGAGTTTCCGTTTCCATTATCCTAAATACAAAATTTTAGAATTCCTTCAATGCAATTCTGGATACAGGAGCCAGCCTAACAATCCTTAATGAAAGGTTTCTTCCTAATTTTTTTTTGGGAAAAGCTAGAAGAACCCTTTCTTATCAAATGTGCTAACAAGTCAGAAGAGTCGATAAAATATCAGGCTAAACTATGGCTACTGCTTGGAAAAGCTAGAATTTCAATCTTTGCCTATCTTTGTTTTCAACCAAGCTATGATATGATCATTGGCAATGATATTCTGGACGAATTGCAGCCAATCATTTTAAACGATGGATATTTCAAATTTAGATGGATAGAAATCAATTGCTTTACTACAATCCTACATCAAATTCAATATACCATTCCATCGCATGAATGGTTAAATGTATATGAAGAATAATTCAACCTAACCAATGTGGCTATTCAACAAGAAGTTTCAAATTTAATCCAAGCAAATCCCTATCTAGCTTACAGGAGCACATTATTCAAAAATAAAAAATATAAAAAAAGGAGAAGCCACCGGATTGACACTACTTTTGCCTACCTAGTCAAAATTGGGCCATGTGTGCCGTGGTGCACATGGCCTTTTTTTTTTGGCTCGTGCAGCACCGTCGACATTTGTCGTGCAATTTGGTGGTCCCACGGCCTCCCTGCACACCTGAAATGGCTATGTTTCACAAAATGTTCACCGGTAGGCGTCCGACGTCCGGTGGTTGCTTGGATGGTCGAGGAGGTGTGAACTCGTTTGCAAAAAATATATATATTGGCCAAATAAAGAAAGTACAGGAAGTGACAAAAAAAAAACAAAGGAAACAATTATTGTATAAAACTTTGGATATTACATCATGGTTAGTTGGTTTTCTTGTAAATTACATCTATGGATATAAGGCGAATGGAAAACTTGACGCCAAGGGTTTTTACAATTTCCTCTAGGTTTGTCACCCCTTGACCTAGGCTTAAGGCACAATCGGAGAGGTCTGACCCACAGTGCTTTCTTGTAAAGGCATACAATGCCACCTCCCGGTCCACCAAGATACACTTGTGAGCATTAAGGGTAAGGGAATCTTCAGCAAGGATGACACTTAATGATTTGCACTTGAAGAGCTCCACAAAACCATGCTTGGAGAACTCTGTGTAAGAAACTCGAAGAATGGATGGCCCCAGATGACCAAGGTAGTGCCATAGGGAGCTATCTCTACTTATAGGAACATTGCGCAAACTTCCAGTATGCATTGCAAACTTATCAACATGGTATGCGGTCTGCAAATATTTTAAACAACCTCAAGATTTGCTATAAGGTACAAAAGACTATTGACAAGGTTAAAAAGTGCTTATCTCAATTACTTCATCCATCTCTTCAAGAGTTTTCCTTGTAAGGTTGATGCTATAGCGATCTTCTCCACCCATAGTGAGTAGCGCTTTCATAAAATGAGGCACATGATTTGATTTCTACAAGTGTATTTGCCATGGTTTGTAGCAAATTCTATTCATTTTCACTAGGGAGGAAAGAGAGGCTTGTTGGGAGACCTTGGTCTTCAAAGTCAATTTGAAAGTTGACCTTCTCTTGCTTTCCAATGGGATCTTTCATGCTCGCATAGATAGCAAGCATTGAGAGCGACTCGTCTTCTCTAAGTCCTAGTGTCTTTGCAATGTCATCAAGGAACAAAAAGTGATGACCATCCACCACCACTGCATGCAAAGTGAGAATTTGGAGGTCAGGAACTTCCTCCAACACCTTGTCTTCCTCTATCATCCGATCTTCCTCCATAGTGGATTTGGGATCTTGCAAGAGGAGGAGTGCCATAGATGCTTCAGCCTGCTCATCAACCAGGCTTAAATAACTTCATTTGATTCCTCCACAGTGGTCACACAGGAGGTTTTTGGTTGGCCTTTTACTTTGATTTCCCCTTCTCCATGCTCTCAAGCACAAAGTTAGACCATAACCATGTCCCAAGAGATGAGTCGGGTGCCTATGCACCGCATGCCCAAGTCTATGAGGTCATCCTCATCCTCCCGCTTTGTGAGCCCTTTAATAAACCTTAACAAATGATAGCAAAAGTTTTTGTCGGCTGCATAGAGGTGTTTGAGAAAAACCACTGGCAACCATGCCATGTCGGATCCCTTGAATACTACTGCATATTCTTCCATGTGCTCCATCATGTAGTTAAGAAAACTTTGGAAACCCTCTACATAAAGGTTAGCAGTGGCATGCATGTCAATCGTCCCCTCAAACACACTCACTAGTTCATGTACATCATTTACAAGTCCTATCTTTTGTAGTTGTGTGAGAAGTGCATCAGAAGATGTTGCCATGGGTCTGTTCGTGAAGAAGATGGGAAGAGAGCTGAAAGCTAGTATTTTATGAATGTGAGAAATGAAGTTTAAAACCTAGAAAGTCACTTTTATACTCAATGTCACTTTTTAAAAGCACTTAAAATTAACGTCAAATTAACTCAAAACTAAAATTATAAACAAAATCACGACGACAAGCCATTGAAAGACACCAACATTGAAAGTATTCACGCTCCAAATTAAAATACTTGCACATTCCAATCAAAATCTTGAACAAATTAAAAATGAAAAAGATATTCAAAACACCATATCTATTAATGGGAGCAAAATCGCTTCAGTTACAAGCTTTTACATCAATACATCGCGGAAAATCAATGTTTTCGCACAGAAAGCTCTTCTCTTTTCTGGAACGAACAACCTTTTCATTGATTCCAAAAACATATTGATTGGGCAAGGTATATCTAAGATTATACTCGCAAAGGTGACTGAGATTCCAGTCGTTATTCACTGAGATGTCTTGCACTGCATTATTGTGGAGACATATTTGCAGATCATTTGATTCTCTAGCAGCAACATCAGAGTCTAGTGCCTCCCATTCTCCCTTCGTCAGCTTCCATCTTCTATAGGGAAAGACAATTGACAAGATTTGCTTTGAAATATGGTATCTGCACACCACATTCTCAGAGCACTTCACGGTATCTTCCTAGTGGTTGACCACCTTAGTCTCCCATCCAACTGCAAGGAAGTCATTGATCACACTTCCCCCTTTGCAAGTCCACATGGATGGTGTCCTGTGAACACTCTGCAGTCGAAAGATAAACACAAACACATGAAGGGACATAAACCAAGTTAGGGAAGCTTTGTGGGAACCATAGGTGCACTTCACTGCTGAATGCACATCCACCTCGATTCTCCTTTTGGTTGCTATGATCAAGGCATCTGGCTTAGGCCATTCCATGCTCTACAAGGTTGGTGGATGAACCAGAGAAAGATTAACATACGTAGTTTGCCTAGGCGTTACATAAGTATGGTTATAAAAAAAATGTCTCATGAGAGAAGCTCCATGGATGGACAACCAGCATAGAGCAGCTTGCCAAGGTCAACATCATGGATGGCCTCAAAAGTTCCTGTGAAGGACTCTATTGCCTCCCACTCTACAAAATTGGATGGGAAAACATCTGCAAACATGAACAAGCAATGAAAACCTTATAGACATCAAAGAAATATATACGATAGATATACAAAATTTATAATCTAAAAACTTAACAGAAGAGTGAATTTACAGTTTGCAGGAAACCTCGATGGAGCCACTACTGTCTCTAGCTTCAGTTGTGAAGAAACATACACATGGTGCACCTTTGCAAGTCACTTGAACTCCATGATCCTTCCCTTCAAATGGTGTGTTCAAGAAGCCATGTGTCTCCTTGAGACCTTGTGTGCACCTCTTGAGCTGGGGCTGCATTGTCATCCACATCATCATCACCCAAAATCCATTGTTGTCTTGTACATTGATGCATGAAAAGGAGTCAATGACACTCCTAGAGTACCTGATGATGCCATGGGGAATAGTGGCACATCCTTCACCAAGTGATTTTTGAGAGCTCTTAAAACCAATACGGCAAAGTATAAAGTGTTTTTTTTACATTAGCACCAATGGTTGGCAATTTCTACTTGGCACGGCCAAGCACGATCATTTCAAATTGTTCTCATTTGACCACTTTGGAGATAAGGTATCTTCTACTATCAATTTTGATCACATGGTAGCATATGGATGTATCGATAATGCATGGGTCATCATTTTGGAGTGTGGCTCCGGATGACCAGGGTACTTTGATAATGTTTTGACTATGGAGTACGACTTCGTATGAGGCTACCCACGATGACTATGATGTACGATTTTGTATGAAGCTGCCCACAAGCAAGGCTTGTGTAGACCGCTTGTACACCAAGAGGCTAGAACAAGGTCAGGAAAGTTTTGGTTTATTTATATGCTAATTTGATCTAGGTCTCATCTTGAAACAACACTATACAAACTTGAGAAAGATAGCTACAAGCAATATCTGACATTTCCAAGCTTGGTCATGCCCCTTTAATTAGGTTCGGATACATGCAAGGCATGTCATTATCTCTGGATTAAGGAGCAAGGCTCAAACAAGGATAACCCATCCAAGGATTTTAATGACAAGGCAACATTGCCTAGCAGTAAAAGCGAGTCAGAAATGGCTGATGACTTGTAAGACAGTAGTCGGCAAGGCCGATCATTAATTCCAATTCTAAGAAGCTGGCAGGCATCTTTCTCTTCTAGTTTAGGGTTTTGGGGCATGGCTCCTAGACCAGTTTACTAGATCCAATGCAATTAGAAACTGTCATGCTCAACTCATTGTCGAGATTTCAAGGGTACATGCTAGCAGTATCGGGCAATCCAAGTACACTTTGTCTCTACAATTAATGAAGATGTTTTAAAGCTTTTAATCCGGTATATTACTCGACAAGGTCGACAATTGATAGGGTTAATTTTCTTTTACTTGTCTCGAGTATGACAACGCCATAAGATGTATTGCGGGAGCAAGGCCCAATATAAATATACTCAAAGAAATTGGCTTGTCTGTTATGTCGGCCAATATCTCTTTGATATGTCCTCTTTGTACTATTAAGCAGAGGAGAAAAGCAAGGCTTCTAGGAGTACAACTCCATATCTATATATATGCATTGGGTGCCTAATCGCTCCAAAGCAATTGCAGCTTGCTAGAGTGCATGAACATAAGTATGAAAAGTGCATTGAAATCACAATGATGCCATAGGGTGCTACGAGCTCCGATGCCAAGGGTGGTAATTTCAAAACATCAATAAGTAAGTTAAATTTCAATTTCAAAATTTGAACTTCCTTACTCTTGCTTTTAGGGAGATGGCATGATGTATGGTCAAGAGTCAAGATTTGCCACATTCATTTTGGCTTGAGACCATCATGTGTGCTATTTGCATACTTAATAGGTGTCCTATGAAAGCTGTTTTGTCTACGAATCCTTATAATGCATGGCATGATAAGAAGTCATGTATCGATCACATGCATATTTTTTATTATTTAGATTATAATTTGGTGCCACAAACACAATGCAAAAAATTGGATGATAAGGCTATTAAATGCATTTTTGTTGGTTACAGTACTGTAAGCAAATGTTATAGGTTATACCATCTACAAATAAAACGTATCTCGGCTTCACGAGATGTTGTGTTTGTGGAAGATTATGTTCAGCCTTTGTTATCATGTACCAAAGACAATAATGTGAGCTACAAGACATTTATGACACTTTGTTGCCTCCTTTTAATGGTGAAACTTTAATGTAAATGACAATGAGGCAAATGTATAGCCTTTAGGGGTTTGAAAAAATGCTCCAGGTCAGCCTATTATTGATGCAGATTTACATGATGTGCTTGAGGTGGAAAGAACTGAGAATGAGGAGGGTGGAGGTATGCCAAAATGGCTGGTGCATACTTTGCATGATAGTAAATTGGATGCACCTATGTCTAGCTGTACTCATTTAGGTTCTTGCCATGCATCTTATGCATCAAATTGTTATGGTTTGACTGTTTCTAGTTTATGTGACATGGAGGAAGCTCTTTCTTTTGATGAAGCACAGAATTTAAAAAATTGGATGGCTACCATGCAATCAAATATGATGCACTTATAGAAATTGACACATGGACTTTATGTGATTTAACTCTTGGCAAAAAGGGGCAAAAAGGCCATTAGTACAAAGTGGGTTTATAATGTTGATTTTTTAGCTTCATTAGAATTTCTTATACATGGGTTTTGCCATCATGCACTCTGAATTATTGTTCTTCTCTCTATATAGAACTGCCACCAACCTAGGACTCCTTCTTGTCCTTGAAGAGTCTATAGGGCATGGGAGAGAGAAGGACCCACCAGTGCTAGCTATAGGCCTATTGACTTTTGATTGAAAATATATAGGCTGGCTTGGCTTAGATTTTTACTTGCTTTACGTTAGCATGACTTGTGGCAAATGGATTTACGTGGTGTTAGGCTTTAGCATTGTAAAAATTGCTATTGTGTTAACCAAGTAATAAATATTACAGTAGCCCACAAGCATTTTGTCTTTGAAGTCAATCTGAAGAACCAAGAGAGGGAATATTTAGACTTTCCTAAACTTTGCAAGATAGAAAATGCATAGTTGTTTGAGATAGACAATAATACTTAGCATAATATCTCTTTGCTACTTTTTAGACTTTTGGTGTATTTAAAAAATTGCTAACTATTTTGAGATTCCATGAATGAACTTTGAACAAACTTGCACCTACTCTTGGGGACTTTTACAATGTGAGTAGGGATGCCATAGATATTGTCTAGGCTATGCGTGTTAAAGGTGATCATCTTATTCTTCATGTTTGGACAAGCGACGAAGTTAAGGTCACATATTGTCAAGCTTTTAACTTTGTACTACTTTGGTTATGTTTTGCAGCTTCTAGGTAGGTATTGTAGTAGTATTCAATTCTAGTCTTTAGCTTACATCACGATTTAAGAATTCTATTCCTTTAGAAGTTATCGAGTGGAGTCTACATTCTAAGATTAAGTCTTTGTGTGGTCTTATCTTATTTTTGTATAAGTTGAGTACTCTTATCAAGTGTTCAACAAGCTCAACTACATTCCTTCCTTAAATATTTTAAGGGCTCTGCTAGGTCATGCTCCTTGGAAAATTTACTTTCACTACATTACCAAGGTTATCTCTAGTTACACCATCCATATCACGACCATCTGAAGAAGTCTCTTAACCTCTCACTTAACCTTTTGGTTAGTCGCTTACACAACTATTATCAAGGCATTGGGGATGTCCACATTAGGTAAATTTCCATCCTGATCTTTCCCATCAATAGATACCTTAGCCTCTACAAAGTACTGAACATAGCGGTATGCCTTGAGCTTGAGAGATAGAGAACATACGCATTGTAATTCTTGACCTGAGGGGGTTCATTATTGGTACATGGAGATGTCTCTTGCATGCACCAAAATTGCCTTTTTGAACCCTATATATGGGACCCCTCTTTGTAAAATCTATCTTTTTTACCTCATAAAACCCCACTATTGTACAATCACATGATACAATATGGTAACCCGTAGTAAATACCTTGGGATCTCCGCTATGGTAAGCATAACATTGTAATATCCATGAGTGTGTAATAACCCATTGATGCAAAGGAGAAACTTGATAAGTGTTTGAATTGTTTCCCCAAGCTAGTCATGGGTGTAAGAAGTGACATGCATCAAGGTTTCATGGTAATCTTCAAGCTTTTTTTGTGACTTGGACACCATGGTCTAGCTACAAAATTACATGTACAACAAGCTCAAGGACAAAAGAACCTACACTCCACACTGCGTTACACATACTCCATAGAAACTTCTCCCCATGATTTGAGCTTTTGGAGTCCTCCAATGCAAAAGTTGATTTGCTTGATGCATGTTGTTATTTATGAACTATTTTTTGTTTCAAAGATTTTTATCTTGGATGTATTGAAGTAGCGTATAGTTTGCTAGAAATAAAGGCTCTAGAATAACCCTTCTTGTGCAAGTGAGGAAAACACTTTCAAGTTACTTTTTTAACTCATATAGATACTCTTAGTAATGTAATTTTTTTTTTTTGTGACACTCCTAATTATGAGTGGACATGTTGTATTATCTCACAAAATAATGTACATTAAGCATCAAGCACATTCAATGCCTTGAGGAGCTAAAAAGATACACAGGGCTACACATAGAGCCAAGTGAGGCTATGTTACGATTGATAGCGAGAAGCCCATAATTAGTGCTTTCTGAGTATTTGATGTCGAGTAGTGCTTGTTTCTACTCTTTAGTGGATTTTGTGTTTTCATATAGAAAGTAACCACTCATTGCTTTCGTGAACTTCAAAGTTGGTCATCGCAAGGTTTTTTTTTAATACTCAAAGGTTTCTTGACTTCCAAGTTTGTTTGAAATAGAAAAAGTGGACAAGATATATGCAAATCAGAATTGCTTGGTTATTTGGAATCTTTTCTTATAGAAATCCGATCATTCTAGAGTCTTTTGTACCCATCTGCAAATTTCACCCACAAGACCTCTCTTAGCTGAACAATTTTTGAATAGATGAAGGGGGCCTTTGATTGTTGCTTTACATCCTAAACATAGGTTAGTGCTATTCCTTTGGATTTTACTTTAATATATATTTGTAAAGCCCCCAATAGCACCTTTTATTTGAGATCTTCATTATGCTAGGCCAAGGAGGATCCCTTATGTTACCTGTTACTACAATTCATTTTGACTCATGCCATTGCAGTCTCCACTATTTATTTAGCGACGAGAATCGATATTTTTCAATCAAATTTTGCTTCATGATAGGTGCCATAACTTTACTCAGTTTTTTGACCATTTTAGAGAAAATGATTTCCATTATGTTGAGGTCAAATTGGGTAGCCAATTGGTTTACTTATTTCTAGTTTAGGCTATTTCTCTCCCAAAATATTAATTCTTCATTGTTAAATTTCTTGCCTATTTCTCTCAAAAGGGGCTTCAATGAAACACCTCCAATCTTAGCGAGCTAGGGAGACTAGGATGGAGTTTTTAAAGTACCTAGTTGCCTCCCTCCATTCAAGTGCTCATGAAGCTTTGGTACACTTACGTACCAGCTCCTCTGAGATTCCACCGAGTTTCACGTTTTCCTAAAATGATGTAGCAGTTTGTCATGCACTCCTACCCCTATACATTTGACAGCCTTATCATCCAATTTTTTGCGCTGTGTTTGTGGCACCAAAGCATATGCCAAACAGCCAAAAACATGCATGTGCTCAATAGAAGGCTTTCTATCATGCCATGCTTCATATGGAGTAATAGACTGCAAAGCTTTTGTAGGACACCTGTTTAGTACATAAGTGGCACACATGATGGACTCAAGCCAAAAAGAATGCGGCAAAGCTTGACTTTTGACCATACATTGTGCCACTTCCGTAAGTGACCTGTTTTTCCTCTCAGCAACACCATTTTGTTGAGGTGTATAAGGCGTTCTACATTTGTGTTTTATCCCACAACTAGCCAAAAATGCATTTAATTCATGAGACATATACTCCCCCCCTCGATCGGAATGGAGGGTGCCCATAGTACATTTGGAGACATTTTCAGCCATAGGCAGAAGTTGTTTGAAGCACATAAAAACTTCGGACTTTGCTTTAAGCGAAAATACCCATGCATGCTTGGAGTAATCATCAATGAAAGTCACAAACTACAGGTAATTGCCCAAGGATAGAGTTTGCATGGGCCCACAAACATCACTATGCACAAGCTGCAACCTGCATGTGGCCCTAATTGACCCATCCTTTGGAAACTTAGAACGTTGCATTTTACCCAAAATACAGCCTTCACAAACATGTTCGACAGGTGCTTCAAGAGGTGGCAATGGAGCAACCATATTAGATTTCTGCAAACGCAGCAAACTGGAAAAATTCAGATGACGAAAACGTGCATGCCAAAGTTTTGCATCTGAAATAGCCCTTGGATCGGCGACTGCATTTGCAAAATTTTTTCCACACTTGTCATACAAAGTGAGCTTATACAGACCACATCACAAAAGGCCAGATGCAACAATTTCATCACCAAAATTGAGATCATGAACTGTACATCTATCATCCACAAATTTGATTACAAGTCCAAGTCTAGCAAGTGCGGATACACACAAAAGATTCTTCTTGATCCCATGTATATAAAGTGCATCAACAAATGTGAAAGAACAACCATTTGCAGCAGTAAGCACAATCTTTCCAACTCCCTAAGCCGGATAAGAGGCATTGTTGGCACAAGTGACTGAATTCCCATGAGGGACAGACTCGAGCGAGGTGAACAATTCACGATGTGACGTAATGTGCTTTGTAGCACCACTCTCGAAATACCACACATGTGAATCTGCAGCAACTGACATGCATGCATCATGGAAAGCAGGATTGTAAGTGCACTCTGCACTAAAAGCCCATTCTACATCAACATCAACATCACAATCTCCTTTCACAGAAGACTCAACAATGGCTACATTTGTAGTGGAACCACCCTCTTTCTTCTTAGCCTCTTTGGCCTTCAACTTAGGACACTGCTTGATCAAGTGATCATTAGCTTTACAATAATGGCAACACATCTTCATTTTGCCTGTATCACCAGAATATCCAGACGAAGTGCTTCCAGCAGAAGCATTCGGAACATAAGTTTTGCCACTTGCAGCAAAACCATAAGAAGTGGCTGCATTGCTGTTACCACCCTTTCTTTGAGAAGCAATAAAAGTCTGTTCAATTGCACGCTGTCTAGTCCTGTTTTTCCTGGAAAGCGACTCTTGCAACAGCAATGTGCATAATGCATCAAACTTGAAAACTTCAGGATTTCCTTGGGTCATAAGTCTCCAAGTACTAGCAAAAGTCTGGTAAGAATCTGGTGAGACATCAAGAAAAGTCTGCACAAGGGAACTGTCTGAAATGACTTCAGATACTTGCAAAAATAAGTTGCTCATTGATATCCTTGACACCAGCAAGGAAAGTGTCCATATCATCTTCCTCATGCATAATATTTGACTCTTGCTATTTACGCAGCAAAGCAATTTTAGCCTCATTGCGACTTGCATAAAGACCAGCCAAAATATCCCAAGCCTGTTTTGTAATTTTGTTGAATGAATGTGAGGAACAATGGTGCGCTTCATAGACAACACAATCAATGCATGAGCCTGTGTATCCTTTACATCCCAACGAGATTGTTCTGCCATAAGGCAAAACAACTCTAATAGAAGCAATCATTGCAGCAAGACCTGCCACATCCTCAACATCGCCTACATCCTCAGAACCAAGACGTACATCAATGCCCTGCACAATATTCCAAACGCCCTTTGACACAAGAACATGTTGCATCATGTAAGCCCACATAGGGTCCCCATCCAATTTGTCCTCAGCAGCAAACATCTTAAACACATCTGTGTTGTTATGAGCCATGGTAAATGTTTCACTTGATGTGAAAACTGCCCAAAAAGAGGAGAAACAAAGCGGGAAAAAAACATGCTATATGGAACAAACCATAGAAGACTGTAAGGCACCTGTTATGCAAAAAAAGACACTGACAAAATTTTTGCACAAAATGACAAAATAGTCTATGCAGTGCTACCTATAGTGGAAACGAAGGCCAAAATGAGCCCGCATCAGAAATCTGAGTAGAATAAGCTCTACAAGCTTACCCAAAATTTTTGTCAACCTGCGAACGCTCGCCGAAGCTCACTGAAATCGGAGAAAATGAGTAGCTGTCTGTGCTGGAGCTGCTGGCGACTAAGCCCGGGAGGATGCAACCTGCTCTGATACCAATTGCTGGAATTAGGGTTGCAGAGAAACCACACAGCTTGGAGACGATGAAGGAATCTGAAAGCACACAATAGAGAGTGTATTACTTAGTGTGCAATGGAAAGATAGATAGCCCTAGAGTGATGGGCGTATATACAATGCACGGGGAAAAAAACCTCCTAAAGAGGGACAAAATGCCCCGGTGGTCCTAGTGTGTTCATACACATCACTACCACATGTATATGGTAACATCTTAGAGGCCTGATATGAGGTCAAAAGTTACAACTGAGTGTACCCTTGTGATTTACAGCATGTAGGAAGCATATAGGCCAAATTTCATTAAATTTGAAGCATTTTTGGGCTTGCAAATACCACTGAAGGTCTAAGCAAAGTAAAGGCTTGAATTGATCATAACTTGCACAAAAATTGGTTAAATTCAATTCTGAAAGGTGTTGTGAGTTGACAGTGAAGTCGGGAACCTCTGGAGTGAAAATCACTTCAAACTAGACGAGTTAGACATCATACGTGTATGATGTCTAAAGGGCACTTTTAGGGACCAAAATTGAAATATGAGCTTACCAGGGTGTTAAGCACAACCAAAAAAACTTACAGACCAAGTTTGGGCCAATTTTGAGCACATACATATCATACGCGTATGACATCTCAAGGCCATATCTGACAGTCCAATTGCACTTTTGACCACATAGGGGATTGGGAAATGATGTGTTAACATTGCTTGCAACATTTCATCTCATTTGGACACATACTTTTTCAATTAAAGAGACTTTTGTAGATACAAGAAGGTAAAGGTTAAAAAGTGGTGATTTTGAGCAATGCTGACATCCAAAATTTGTTGTGATCACATATTCTTGTTGTATGCATCAAGGAGTACCTTGGGTAGAAATCTAAGTGAATTGTGAGCATGTATGATGTCTTAGAGGCCAGATCTAGGTCAAATCAAACATTTAGTATACCTCATTGTCCTAAAGCATAAAAGAAGTCCCTAGCCAAAATTTCATTGAATTTGGAGCACATTTGAGCTTGCACAGGCCAAAAAACAAAAATTGGGCAAGGTTCTGCTTGTATTGACCATAACTTGCATAAAAAGTGTTCAAATTGGATTTTGAAAGTTGATGAGAGTTGCTTGAGTGATAAAGAGTGTCTAGAACGCGTATGATGTCTCAAGTGCCAAATTTGAAGTCAAAACTCACATCTGAGCTCACAAAAGTGTTTGCCATCACAGAAGATTCCCAGAGACCAAGTTTCATTCAATTTGGATCACGTTTGGCTAATTAAACCTTCCAGGCAAGTAGTAGGAAACAAACAGAAAAAGGACTAATAGACCTGACTAAAAGTGTCAGAATCACAAACTGAGACTTGGAGTGGTTAGAGTACATCAAGGAGAGTCTACATTTGAAATTTGAAGAAATTCTGAGTCACGTGACATCATACGGGTATGATGTCTCCTAGCATAGATTGACTGTTTTGGCCATAACTTGAGCTACCAATATCGGATTCGGAAACTTTTTTTTATCAAAACAAAGCTCTAGAGTAGCTCTACAAGATTTAGTGCAACCTTGAACAAAAAGAACCAATACAAATTAATCTCTCTAGAAGACTATCGGACAATCTCCCAAGGGGTCCAATGAGCATTCAGCAGCCCAATGGCTTGCCTGATTCCTCTTGGCCAGAAGACTAAGGGGTCGAATGAGAGTTTAATTGCATTAATTAAATACCTAAAGCTCTCACAAAACGGGAAAGGGGGACACATGTCACAAGGCTATCACTTATGCTTCTTAATTATCATTGGCTAAGCTTTGCAAGGTCACTATGTTTATGCTATTTTTTGCTACACACAAGTTACTAGGCCATTAAATGTTACATTGGTATCAGAGCACAAGGTTTCTCTTTTCTTGATCAAGAAGGGAGGTCCTCAAGCTAACTATAAATGGTTGGTATTATTAATTTCAATTGAGTAAGTAGAATAGGGATTTTCTAGCCTTGCAGTGTGCCTGCTTCGTGCATATAACGGGGCATCATTGTCGAGAGCTATGGTCTTAATAGTGGAGTCCTAGGGGCTTGCCTATGGCTTAACCACTATTGAACTATTAGAAGCTTGACAGGAGCTGGTACTGTTTTGGTGTTGAAAGACCCTCTCTTCTATCCCTTGCAATTAATGATATTTGAGCCACGGGTACAGGAGCTTGAGTGCTTTTCTAAAGGGGTAAAGAGGAGTAGCAACGAGGGCTTGAAGTGCCAAAGTACACTTAATAAATTTTACACCTAAAAGTTGTTAGAATGGCTGACAATAGTAAAGAGAGTGAAATTAATGTTGATAGCTTTGATTTTGCTAATGATCAGGCTACTAATGATGCCCCTATGCTTGTTAACTACCTTGTTTCTAGGCTTCAACAAGCCATGGACAATCATTAGGAAAAAAATGGATTCTCCATGGGCCTTGTAAGAATCCCTAATTTCAAGGAAGCCTGCCAAGATTAAGGGGGACAAATGCTTTGAATGGGGCTATTTTGGTAGGGTCTCCTCCACCTTTGACCCCTAAAAAGGTAGGGGGAAGGGGGGGGGGGGGGGGGGGGGGGGGGGGGGGGTAACCATTTAAAAAGTAGGGAAGGGGGGGGTAAACCATTTGAAAAGTAGGGGGGTAGGGGGTCTCCTCTCTCTAGCTTTTTGGCCAACTTGTAAGTGGCCTCTTAACTCTTCCATGCCACCTAATCAAATCCGTGGGTCAAAGAGGGCAAAAAAATGACTTTTCTCAAAAACTTTCAAAAAACTCTATTCCCCCCTAAAAAGTACCCCCAACATATATACATATTAAAAAAAATATTTTTAAGTTAAATTACTCATAATTCAACATTTTTTTACTCCCTCGAAAACTTTTAGGAAATTCTCCCCAAAATTGAAAACTTTCCCTCCTAATCTAAGCTCCTCTCCTACACCCATCCCCCTTGCACCTGCACCTGCTGCTGCACCTAGACACCCATCTCTCCATCCTTCAAGCTCCATCTCTCCATCCTACAAGCTCTATCTCTCCATCCTTCAAGCTCCATCTCTCCATCCTACAATGCCTCTTGACGACGTGACCAATGTCCCAGCAAGCTGTTCACGCGGTAGGTCTCCAGGGCTTTTCCTATGCCTACCTCAAGAGTATGTTCCGACAAAGAAAACATGCTTGGGTACATTACCTTCAGCCAACAAACGCCACGCTCAAGGGGAGAAGAATGTGGATCTCTGGATAGACAGATGCTTGTACCCAAAGGATCCTTCTCTCAATGTTCATCCGCCTTTTACAAACATTCCATCACTGTTGCAATACGTTGGAAATGGAGAGCAAGGTTTGTTGGGCTACTGCAAGAGACTCAACAAACACGAGATTGCGCGGTCCAAGATCTACTTGCGTCATTGGCAGTTGTTGAATGGGAGTTTCCTCAATCTTTAAGATCAGATGCAAACAGCTACTAGTGCGCTTGAGGAGGCAAAGAGCACCATCACAACCAAGGAAAATGTAATTAAAAAGCTTGAGGATACTCTTTCACACATGAAGAGTACTGCCATGGGAGGTAGGGTGTGGAAACGAGAGTTGTCCGAAATTCAGACTCTTGCACCACGTGGAGGTGCAAGAAAACGAAGGGTGACAGCTATGAGGTAAGATGTTTTGTCCCTCATGTTGTTTAAGTCTAATACCGCTCATCATTGTTGTTTTGGGTAATAGGAACTTCGTCCAAGAAACGTGCGGCGGCGAGAATGCGTCAGCTAGGGCTTCTTTACTTCGTTCTTGTTCCAACAAAGAGGACTTTATTGGGATGCTTGATGCTCCAGAGGCAAAACACTTGAAAGACGCAATCACTAAGAGAGTTCTTAGTGATTTTTCTAATATTGTCACTGATCTAGATGTTCAGGATATTTGTGATGCTGTTGGGATTAGTACGAAGGGCTATCAAGCAATACATCAAGTGTTAAAAGATGCATTAAGAAGTCGAGGAGTCACGGAAAACCTATTCCCACTTCCTCATAGAGTGGCGATTGCCAAGAAGGTGTCAAATGAAGATGTTGTTCACCGATTAGGGGACTACTTGTATATTGTAGACACGATGCCTCTTCAGCCGCTCCGTAGCAAATCACAAGGAAGGAAGGGCCGCGGGAAGGGAAGCGGTGCTGTTTCTAACAGTGTGTTGCGGACCGAAGGGTTTGTTTACACCAAATTCAACAATCTCTTTGTGGACTTGATACGATTGCAGCAGTCCATGGCTGTTTTCTACAATTTGAGTGATGCAGGTTAGTTTAGGGTTGCCTACATGCTCTATGATGTGTCATAACATGCATTCTGAGGCTTTATATTGTTGGCAGTTCTTGAAGGCAAGATTGTGTTCGTGCTGAAGTTGGATGAGTGTGTAATTGGTAAAGGGAGAAAGTTGGAGAGAATGAGCATCATGCTTATGAATGAAGCCCTAGCTTATGCCAAGCAATCTTGCAGTTCGAGTGAAGCGACAAAGCCCTCTTTTAGTGTACAATCAGAGAAGGATATATGGTGGCTTGGTGCAATTGAAGTTCCGAAAGAGACACATGAAGTCCTTGCATGGATTTTCAGTAGAATCCCATGGGTCACAGAGGTCACTAAAGCTCAAATAAACGGTGAGAAGCTCATGGTTCCAGGATGTGGGGAGTTTGATGTTGAATGGCATTTAGGTGGTGATCTAAAGACCATAAAGTGCATGCTTGGATGCAAACAAGGTGCAAATTCTTTACTTCCCTGTCCATTCTGTGTGAAAGGACACAAGACAAGTCGAGAAACTCAAGTGGAAAGTCAGGACGAAGATAATGATGACCATATAAATAGGGAGTGGCAAACTTCGGTTCTTTCATGTGATATGATACAGGTGCCCAATAGGGATAGCAAAGATCCTGGGTGGAACCCCATAATTCCCTTCTCCCTCAACAATGTTCACTTTTGTACATTGCATGCGTTTATGCGAATATTTGATAGGATCCTAAAGCATCACATTGATTATGCTTTCACAATGAAGCCCCTTCAACGGTCAAAAGACTCCTTGCAGGGGGTGGAGACGCTCCTTAATGAGATTGGATGTCACCGATCAAGGGTGAACATTGCAGAGACTTGTAGGGAGAAGACATATGAGGTGGCACAGAAGGTTTCCATGAATGGAGCCAAGGCACGTCGATTTTTCAAGAAGATGTCAAAGTCTCCAATGCAGGTATCCAAGGCAAGTGTCGATCTAGCAAGTGAGAAGCGGTGGGAGTTGTGGAAAGATTTGTGTTCATGCATGCACGACGGACAAAGATCCCAATGTGGAGGTTGCTAACCAACGCAAGCTAGTATGGTCATCCTTTCAAAAGGTTGTGCAATTGATGAATCTTTCAAGCACCACCGTTGAGCAGTGAGAGGAGTTCAAGAAGGTGCTTTATGAATTCACAAAGGCCGCTAAGGACGGATGGTCTAAAAGCAAGATTACACACTACATGGTTTGTTTTAACGGACTTAATACATATGCAATGTTTGAAAATGCAACTTTTCCATTGGCTTATCTCCTTTTTGGTTGTTTTAGCACATTCTCTATGCGCATGGTGCATACTTCATGGACCGCTATGGTTCGCTTGATATATGGAGTACACAAGGCATGGAGAAGTCCCACTATCGAGCAAAAGGAGTCTACTTCAAGAATACTCGGCATGGTGGTGGTAGTTCACACTCCAACTACCTCCAAGAGATGTTTAACTGGTTTTTTAGGCACACCTTTGGGAGAACTCGTACTATTGAGAAAGCAAGAGAGTCGATGTTAGCAAAGCAGTTAGGCAACGCCTCCCGTACTGCAGCATCCAAGAAGTGGAAACGCTCGCGAGCGTCCCTGGGCCATGAAGCTTGGCGTGCAACTAAGTATCGAAAAGGCAGCGTTTGAGCGTCGCGTCAGCCGTCCGCATGATCCAGGTTTAGTTGTTAAATTCAATTGGTTTATTTGAGTTTCACTCAATTGGCCGCATAGTGTGAAAGGGCCCAAATCTCAAAAAAACCTATTTAAAGGTTGAAGGTGCTCATTTTGTCATTTTCCCTACTAGGTGCTACCATGGCATGAACAAAACAAACGGCAAGGATTGCATATCCAGCGGGGCCGGATGGCCAACGACTCAAAGGTACAGCAACAGAAGCTGGAACTTCACAAGCTCAAGGTGAAGTCCACACAAAAGAAGCTGGAGCTTCAAATCAGCATGGCCAGTCCTCTACAGTAGCAAAAGAGAGAAGGAAGCATCGCCTTGTTGTCTATTCATCGGACTCCAACGATTCTGATGGCAACAGGGAGGATGAGAGTGACCAAGGCAAAGAAACAAACAGCCAAAAGCAGCCGTCAGAAGGCTCCGAACAGACGCAAACAGATGAAGATGCCCCATGGGTTGGCGTCAAAATACAAACTTATTAGGCTCACATGTCTATTGGGGGTAAGACACTTCCTAAAGGGAGTGGACCTACACCATCACATCCGCTCAATAGTGAAGAGCATGAATCAGATGGAGAGTGGGTGGAATCAGATTATGAGGTGTTGGAAGTGCATGTGCAGAAAAAAAAGAGAAAGAGAATTGTCTACAAGAAGAGGAAGCAACTGCCCCAACTCGTGCCAAAAATGCACCTCCACGTCGACCTCAGACGGTACGAAAGCGCAGCCGTGCTTTTGCGGAGATTTGACACTATCAAAAGAGCACTGAGCTCTTGATTCGGAGGGCCCCTTTTGCAAGGCTATGCAGGGAGGTTTTGCAATTGTACAACACTCAGTTTCGGATGGGTGCCGTGGCCATAGAGGTAGTCCAAGAGGCAGCAGAGCAATATCTAACTAGCATATTCGAGGATTCGAACCTATGTGCCATCCATGCAAAGCGTGTAACCATTATGCCCAAGGATATGCAGCTTGCTCGCCGTTTGCGCCATGAGGAGTAGCTTGTAATTAGGCATCAAACCTTTTTGTATTTACGGAACTTCCAAGATTGGGAAGAATTTGAATACAAGCGTCTTTTGATTGTATACCCCACTCTGTGCATTGTATTGGGAAGAATTTGAATATAAGCGTCTTTTATTGTATACCCCACTGCGCATTGTATTGTTTTAATTCTGTACCATGCGATGTAGCACCGGTCCAAGTTTTGTCTACCTTCTATTGTATGTATGTAGCCATTAGCTTGTTATTGTGAAAACTTGCCTACGTTAAGCACCTTGGCTAAGTGGGGCATGCACTTCCTGATGCATCCATGCTATGTGACTCACTATTGCATGGAAAAAGCATCTACAAAGTGTTGAAAATGGCTTGGAATGCCCCCAAACTGGCTGCCACAAGGGCGCGCATTTGGGGCTTCCAGAGGCATATGGATGGACACAATGCGCGCCCTTGTGGCAGCCTTTTCTAGTGCATTCCAAACACTTTCCAATGGTTTCCACGTAATTTTCACAAGCAATAAGTATATTTTGTTTGATTCAATGCTTCAATTAGCATAGATTCTTCTGGCAATCATCCCCCCTTAGTCCATGTAGCATAGAAATTTTGAAGGATGGTTATTGCATATGTGAAGTCAGTCCTATACTCCAAAATGGGCTAGATATTGCCACATAGTTTTCTCTTGTGGTTAGTTAATACAACTTTAAGTATCTGGGGCAAGATGGGCTTAAGGTTACCTGGGTATGCTTGTCTTTCTGTTTTGCAAGTGGCTATTAATGTCTTGTCTTTCTGTTTTGCACCTTGGTATGCTCCTAGATGGGTCCAAAATCATCTGCCACAAGGGCGCGCATTTGCCCAGTTCATTTGCTGATGGAAGGCCCCAATGCGCGCCCTTGTGGCAGCCCATTTTAGGGACTTACAAGCCCTTCAGTAGGCACATCCATAACTTTGGAAGCCTAGATATAACAAAGTATGCATTTTATTAATTTATGATGCCTGCCAAACCCTTTAGTAGTCATATCAGAAATTATGGTGCTTCTCATACACAATGGAAGCCCAACATATAAGAAATTCAAAACCTTGCAAGTAAGAGAGTCGTAGACACCAAAAAGTAGTTTCATTAAAGAAATCAATGCTTTACATGATATCCGGCTTTTGCTTTAGGATCTTTCGAATTACAATTTTCTGGCGCTTGGCCTTTTGGGGTGGCTCCCTGTTAAGTAAAGTGGTTGTGATTTCTTGGGTGTCATTAACCCCTACAGCTTGGTTCATGCCGACATGGGCAATAAGGCGCCCGCGAAAGTTAACACCGAAAGTGGATATTGCAAAATCTTTCTTTACAAGCACTACAAGGTTGGCCGATTGGGCAAGTGTTGTTAAACACAACGCCTTGGAGAGTGAACGGAGAGAAAAAATGTTGTAGCGACTATTGGGAGAGTAGTCGGCATGGACAAACACCACGACACCAGTCGCAAGTGTGCCGAGGTAGTGAGCAAGTGCCGCTTGAGGTCCGAACGGCGTTCTCCTCCCCTCTGACCGTTGCGCCCAGGCGTCAACCTCCAGAACATCCTGCAAAACATAGGTTTTCTGAGATATGGCACAGAATTATGATATAACATTAACAAAATCATTTGTAACAATCAAATGTAAGTGAGCATCTATACCTCTTGTCTACGATCCTCCTCATCGGGATCCGGGTGGAAGTAAAGATCCACACTTGACTTCCCCTTTGGATCAAGCAAAACAGGTGTTGCAGCAGGTGGTGGTGAATCCACTCTTACGCGTTTAGCCAAACACATGGCTTGCACGGCCACAAACTCCTCCTCAGAGACCTTGGCCTGCTCGGCCGCTGCCACCTCGGCTTGTGCGATCGCCACTGTGTCCGCCAAAGTATTCCCCATGGGCAGTAGGAGATCATCGTCATGGGAGGTGGTAGGTATCAACCTCAAACTTGCCATGGGCATCGAGGATGGCGAAACACTCATCCATGCGAAGCTCAAAGGATTTCTCCAGATCGTGCATAACCACAAACTCCTCCCCACCCACCACAATGGAGGAGAAGCGGGTAATCTCTACCTCAGGGATGGCATCCCGAGTGGTGGTTCTTTCTGGCGGTCCCGAGGATGAACCGACAGATGGAGAGGCCTCCAAGAGGCCTTGAATCCCTACAGGGTAGGTCAAGGCAAGCGTCCTCTCCTCTGCGGATGAGTCAATGGCCGCTGGCTTGGGGTCCTTCACATCAGCCAATACCTTGCCGATCTGCAAGTGTGGTAGCACTACGTCAGGGCCTGCTGGGCACTCGTGAAGGAGGAAGATCATTATGGCCTGAACAGAAAAAAAAGTTTTTTCGATCCTTCCCTTACGCATTGCTCACACATCATCAGCTTCAAGCCGCACATATTGTCCGGCGGGTTGTGCTATGGTGGCAAAGCATGCAAGCCATTGATGAAATGGCCTGTCCCCTTGGTAGATGTGGTGGAGAAGGCCTTCAGGGACCCATTGCCCTGGCCGGTTTGGTAACTCAACAATGAATCTCCCCATGCACGTGGAAATGTATGAAGTAATGTGCTCAAGAGATTGAGAGTGGAGGGTCAAGGTGGTTTCCAAATAGGGTTGGGTTGTGAAAAATGCTTGAAGCTCAGGGCGATTTGCATGCCCAACCTTAGTAAGGAATGCATCTAAAGCACTAGTAGCAGCCATGTCTTCTCTTTGCGTGATTGGGTATGCTAGGTCTCTCTGCAATGCTGGGATGAAAATAGTGAAATGAGGAGGTGGTCCCCCTTATATAGACATATTCCATCTCAAAAAAATTAACAAATATGCATTTAAAAAATAAATTTACACCACCTTAAAACTCAAGTACAACACCTTAAAACTTTTCAAAATCTTTAATAAAATATCCAATATATAAACGATTAAAGTTACAAGCCAATTCACTTAGACAAGATGATTTCATCTGTAGCCCAATTTTTGTAAACAAGCATAGTGGCCTCCATCCGCCTTCCAATCTATACAACCAAAAAATGGGCAATCAAAATACAAATACCCACAAAAAATAAGAAAAGGTAGCTACGCAAGCACAAAGCAGACCTTGCGTTGTTCCAGTTTGAAACTTGCATTTCCAACATCCTCGAATCCCATTATGACAAAGTGTTCCCGAAGATTGGCAAGAGTCCAATGCAAATTCACTGCAACCACCTCCACCTCATTATTGGGCATGCGGACACGAATTTCAAAGGATTGAACCTCTTCGGCTATCAACTGCAAGGGTATCCATTTGCCACGTTTGTGCATCCACCTCTCGTAGCTAAACCGTGCATAAAGGTGCACCTTGCTCTCAAATACCGAAGGCAAAGCTGTGTGGGGGACACATTGCACTTATAACGGTCACCATCATGCAAACCGTCAACATAGCCCCAATTGACACCTAGAATGGTGTCCATTGCATCTATGTCAACTTCTTTGCAAACAAACATTGTTGGTGTTTCTACAATTGGCAGAGAGCGGAATGCATGCACAAACAAATGAATGGGACAATGCCAACTGAGACCCACCGATCTGGTTGCCTTACCAAACTTTAGGGACCCTTGGAAATCTTGCAGCACCTTGCGCTTGAAAGAAATCAAAGCCCAATGGTCTGGAGTTAGCCGTTCGGCACTCTGCAATGAGGGTGTCTCCACGGCTTCTAACCTACCATAGCTTTGGCTTGACTTCGGCACCACGTACTTGTGGGAGAACATGAATATTCGCTGCTCGGTAAGTTTTTTCGATGAGACATTAGGAAACATAAGCTCCCCAATGTGAGCATGCACAACCATGAACGTGCCTGAGAGGCACTCAAGCGGCTGCTCCTCAACTAAGCTAGATGGAAAAACATCTTTACAAATGCCCTTAGTTAAACATAATGATCGCATAAACGTAAACATGACATATGCATGGGATAACTAAACCATGAAAACTTACAATGAGGTGCAAATTGAGTTGACGCTCTCTTGAGGTGGATCTCAGCTGCACTGTAGGCGTGTTGCACGATGGCCACCATTCCGGACTTGGTTTCTTTGAATGCCAATAGCTGGCCCTTCCAATGACGTTCCAATACGCCTCGAGACCGTACGCGATGAGGTCCAGCACATGACGGTTGCATATAGACCCATGCACCCTTCTTGAATACCTGTGGGATCCATACCCCCTCTGAATCTTTTGTGTTGTGCAACACAATCTCCTCTATCTCTGGTTTGGGCCGTCTATGCGTGGACATGCTTGGGAAGTTGGGCTTAGGAAGGGATTTGAAAGAGTTGGGTACTGTGGAGAGAGAATGAGGAGCTGAGGGGAGGGTGAGGTGAGCTGCCTATGGTGGCTTTCACAGTGGAGATAGAGAAAGAGGGGAGGAGTGAGAGGTAGAGAGGTGGAGAGGATAGTGGAGTTGTGGGCTATGGAGTGTGGGACTGTAGAGGGTTGATGGAGGTGTAAGAGAAGGGAGAGCTATGGAGAGAGAGGAAGAGAGTGGTGGAAAGCTTTTGGCTATGGCTGCCTTGACTGTAGAGAGAGAATGGGAGGAGGGAGAAGAGGGAGAGTGTGGGAGAGAAAAGTAGTGAGGGAGAGAGAGAAAAGTGGATTTTGGGGGGGAAAATTGATTTTTTAAAGTTAGTTTATGTTTTGGGACAGTTTTGGAGGCAAATGAGTCAACTTTGGAACTTTTATAAAAAAAAATAATTTTTAGGGTTTTTCAGCATGCACGTTTGTTTTTTTTTTTGGGTCCCTCCCTCTTTTATGACACCTCTCTCCTCCTATTTACCCCCCCCCCCCCCCCAGCCTACCTCCCACCTCTCTCTAAGAACCAAGCATTGAAGAGGGAGACAATTAGGCTGCACCCCTACCATTCCTCCCCCTCTAGGTGATATCCCAAGAGCCTTCTCATTGGTTCTCCCTTAAGCCTTCACTAATCAAAAAGGCCCAAGGAGAGTCCATATTTTTCCTAATGAATCTATCCCTCCAAAATGAAGTGCAATGGAAGCTTTGTGCTCATGGGATTCTCCAAACTCCCCACCAAGAAGAGAGAGTACCTAGGAAGCCTCCTTGTGAGACTTCCAAAAGAGGCCTCTCGCCAATTCTGGAAGAAGAATAGGATCCGTACAAAGGGCTCAAAGGAAGACTCAAGAGCCCCCACCAAAAGAACGAGAAAGAAGTGAGTCTCCTGCTACCTCGGCGGAGATAGCTCCACGAAGACGGCGGGCAAAATGCTCTCCAACACCCTCTAAACGGAGAAGACCATTGCACACTTCTCCACACCATATTTCAAAGAGTGATCACAGAAAACAAGAGAAGCAAAAGGAGAGAAAGAGGTCACCCTCTTCTCCATCTTCTTCATCCTCTTCCTCTTATGAAGAAAGTGACGATGCAGACAAGGAAGACCAAGGAAAGAAAAAGGCGAGAAAGAGGTCACCCTCTTCGCCATCCTCCTCAAATTCTTCCTCCTCTGAAGAAATTGATGGTGCAACTTTTGAACCACCAAAAAGAAGAGGCTATAGTAAATCCTATGCCGCGTGGAAGAGGTCATGCAAGTTCAAGAAGTTCAAAGAGGGAGGAAAGCACGTCTCTTTCCTTACCTACGATGGCACCTTTGGTGCTACGGACAAAGTCTTGGCTTTCATCCAACAATTCTATGCGGCAATTGGAGATGAGGACTTCACGGAATCCTCTAAGCTACACCATGTAGCTATGCATTTTCAAAAGTCCTTCAGGCAATGGTGGTCCAGCAATGGTGAAGCTCCACAAACATGAAAGCTTTAAGAGCTTCCATCATGAAGCAATTTTTGGCTACCGATGCCAAAGACAAAGTACTCACCGAATGGTGAAGCTTGAAACTCTCTCCCTACAAATCTATAATGGAAATGGCCTATGAACTTTGAGAGTAGCGGAATTAGGAAAGTAGGTGAAGCACTTTTAAGAGATTGCTTTGTGAGCATAGCGGGTGAAATTAATTGATGGTAGCAACATAAACATGGTACTTAGCTAATTTGGCATGAACAATAATTTTGCAAGAGAGAGAGTTTAGAGAACATGCTTCGGAGGTGGAGAGAGCTAGCGGGGAATGAGGATAGGGAAGAGGAAGAAGAAACATTCCATAGGAGAAAGAAGTAGTTACTCACTTATCATTACTCTTCTTGCTAGCATACATAATAGCATAGTAATGGAGATGGAGAAGATGGCAAGCTTAAGCATTGAAGCATGACTCTTGGTTGGATTTGCATTCCATAGCCAAGAGTGTTGGTGTAGGCTTTCACTCTCACAAGCTTGGAGAGGGAGGTGGTGTTCCTCTACTTTCACCAAGTGAGAATGGCTTCTCAAGTAAGTGTGTGTGATAGTGTATATCCTCCTAGCACCCCCCCTCCTTGCTTTGGGTGAAAATTCTACTTGCTACAAGCTCATTGGACCCCTCTCCCCTTAGCCAATCACATGCAGCCTGTAGTCAAGCACATGGGTAGTCTTTTGACAAGTGTCCTCCTTACCCCTTAGAGAGAGAGCTTGAAAATATGTAGATATTTGTTAGGTGGAATTAAAAGCTCATTGGACCCCTCTTTAGCCCAATCAATAGCATTCAAGCACCCATGTGGTTAAGCTTAGTGAGAGTCTGACAAGTGTCCCATGTGCTCTTTTAGAATTCCCCTAACTTTGAGATTTTTATGCATAGGAAGTTTCTCAAGCAACTTCCTCATTAAGTGAGTAGGTTCTCTTTTTGACTCAAGCATCTTACCCCCCCATGCATAGGAAGATTCTCAAGCAACTTCCTCATTAAATGTGACAAGTACCTCAAGTACCTTAGTCATCAAGCATGACAAGAACCTTAGCTGGAGTTCCCACCTCAAGCACAACCCTAGCTTGCCTAAGTTGCTCGGGTTCCCACTTCAAGCACAGCCCTAGCTTGCCTAAGTTTAGATCGGGTTCCCACCTCAAGCACAACCCTAGCTTGCCTAAAGTTCTCACCTCAAGGACAACCCTAACTTGCTTAACGTCAAAAGGACTTTTAACACTAACCATTGGAGGTCTTTAATGAAGCTAACCCTAAGGTCTTTTAAGCTTCATTAGTTAACCTTGCTCTTTGAAATACCATTTCTCATTTGGGCACCTTTACCATTGGCCCAGTGTAGAGATAGATCCGTAAGCACATGTCTATATTCTAACCCTTGTTCCCGCCGAGGGATAGCTCCTTTTGGACTTATTATGGCTCAATAATGGTAAAGCCATAGGCAAGTCTAAAAAGACTCCATTATAAAGACCAAAGCTCCCGAGGTGTGCACCATATCCCACATAGTGGGCTCAACAAAATCGATAATAGATCCCAGTCCCACTTACCCTAATATAATTAACAAAATCAACCATTAATAGGCTACTTAAGGACCTCTCTTCTTAAGCAAGAAAAGAGAAACCAAATGCTCTGATACCAATGTAATGGAAATGGCCTATGAACTTTAAGAGTAGCGGAATTAGGAAAGTAGGTGAAGCACTTTTAAGATATTACTTTGTGAGCATAGCGGGTGAACTTAATTGATGGTAGCAACATAAACATGATAATTAGTTAACTTGGCATGAACAATACTTCTGCAAGAGAGAGAGTTTAGAGAACATGACAATAGTTGAGGACCGGATTCATATGGAGCCGGTCCCCCCTCCAATAGGCATTTGTATTATAGTTTCTCCCATCAAGAGAGACTTGGTACAATACAATCCTTGTGTTCCTTCTGACCTTGGTGATGCAATGAAGATGGAAACTTTCATGCATCACAAACATAACATAACATAAACTTGAAGAAAGCATTAACTATCCCAAGCCTCAGTCCCAAGGCCTGAAACACCTTCGAAGGTGGAAAGAGCTAGCGGGGAATGAGGATAGGAAAGAGAAGAAGAAACATTCCACAGGAGAAAGAAGTAGTTCGTTACTTATCATTACTCTTCTTGCTAGCATACATAATAGATTGAGAAGATGGCAAGCTTAAACATTGAAGCATGACTCTTGGTTGGATTTGCATTCCATAGCCAAGAGTGTTGGTGTAGGCTTTCACTCTCACAAGCTTTTAGAGGGAGGTGGTGTTCCTCAACTTTCACCTAGTGAGAATGGTGTCTCCAATGAGTGTGTGTTATGGTGTATATCCCCCTAGCACCCCACCTTTCTTGCTTTGGGCAAAACTTCTACTTACTACAAGCTCATTGGATCCCTCTCCCCTTAGCCAATCACATCCAGCATGTAGTAAAGCATATGGATATCCTTTTGACAAGTGTCCTCCTTACCCCTTAGAGAGAGAGAGAGCTTGAAAATATCTAGATATTTGTTAGGTGGAAGTAAAAGCTCATTGGACCCCTCTTTAGCCCAACCAATAGCATTCAAGCACCCATGTGTTTAAGCTTAGTGAGAGTCTGACATGTGTCCCATGTGCTCTTTTAGAATTCCCCTAACTTTGAGATTTTTATGCATAGGAAGTTTCTCAAGCAGCTTCCTCATTAAGTGAGTAGGTTCTGTTTTTAACTCAAGCATCTTACCCCCCCATGCATAGGAAGCTTCTCAAGCAACTTCCTCATTAAATGTGGCAAGTACCTCAAGTACCTTAGTCATCAAGCATGACAAGCACCTTAGGTGGAGTTCCCACCTCAAGCACAGCCCTAGCTTGCCTATGTTTAGGTCGGGTTCCCACCTCAAACACATTTTAGATCGGGTTCCCAGCGCAAGCACATCCCTAGCTTGCCTAAGGTTCTCACCTCAAGCACAACCCTAGCTTGCTTAAGGTCAAAAGGACTTTTAACAATAACCATTGGAGGTCTTTAATGAAGCTAACCCTAAGGTATTTTAAACTTCATTAGTTAACCTTGCTCTTTGGCAGACCATCTCTCATCTGGGCCCCTTTACCATTGGCCCCGTGTTGAGATAGATCCGTAAGCACATGTCCATATGCTAACCCTTGTTCCCGTTTATTATCCCACATTAAATGATCACTTTAATATGAGAAAATCATTTGGGTTGGTTAGATATTAGATATTTGATGACATTACCTCTCTCTTTAAATCATAGTCGTCCTTGACTATGAGGTAAAAGAGATAAAGTCATAGCCATTAGTCAGAAAGAGAACCTATACACTTAATGAGGAAGTTGCTTGAGAAACATCCTATGCATAAAAATCTCAAAGATAGGGTAATTCTAAAAGAGCACATGGGACACATGTCAAACTCTCACTAAGCATAACCCAATGGTGTGCTTGACTGCATGCTGCATGTGATTGGCTAAGCGGAGAGGGGTCCAATGAGCTTGTAGCATGGAGGCATTTCGCCCAAAGCAAGGAAGGAGGGTGCGAGGGGGATATACTCCACACACACACACTCATTTGCAAGGCCATTCTCTCTTGGTGAAAGTTGAGGAACACCACCTCCTTCTCCAAGCTTGTGAGAGTGAAAGCCTACACCAATACTCTTGGCTATGGAATGCAAATCCAACCAAGAGCCATGCTTCAATTCTTAAGCTTGCCATCTTCTCCATCTCCATTACAATGCTATTATGTATGCTAGCAAGAAGAGTAATGATAAGTGAGGAACTATTTCTTTCTCCTATGGAATGTTTCTTCTTCCTCTTCCCTATCCTCATTCCCCGCTAGCTCTCTCCACCTTCGAAGGTGTTTGAGGCCTTGGGATAGTTAATGCTTTCTACAAGTTTATGTTATGCTTGTGATGCATGAAGCTTTCCATCTTCATTGCATCACGTAGGTCACAAGGAACACAAAGATTGTATTGTACCAAGTCTCTCTTGATAGGAGAAACTATAATACAAATGCCTACAAGTTTATTTTATGATTGTGATGCATGAAGCTTTCCATCTTCATTGCATCACGTAGGTCACAAGGAACATAAAGATTGTATTGTGCCAAGTCTCTCTTGATGGGAGAAACTATAATACAAATGCCTATTGGAGGGGGGACCGGCTCCATATGAATCCGGTCCTCAACTATTGTCATGTTCTCTAAACTCTCTCTCTTGCAAAGGTATTGTTCATGCCAAGTTAACTAAGTACCATGTTTATGTTGCTATCGTCAATTACGTTCACCCGCTATACTCACAAAGGAATCTCTCAAAAGTGCTTCACCTAATTTCCTAATTCCGCTACTCTCAAAAGGTAATGTCATAAAATATAATATCTAACTTTACCAAATGATTTTCTCATATCAAAATGATAATTTAATGTGGGAGAATAAACAGGAACAAGAGTTAGAATAGAGACATGTGCTTCTAGACCTCTCTCAACACGGGACCAAAAGGAGAGATGGTTGCATCTCAATAGCGGTCCAAAAGGAGATGGTCTATCAAAGAGAAATGTGTAATAAGTGCTTCTAGACTAATCTTAGCAGGGGACCAAGAGGAGAGATGGTTACATCTCAATAGGGGTCCAAATGGAGGTAGTCTATCAAAGAGAAATGTGCAGCTAATGAAGCTTAAAAGACCTTAGGGTTAGCTTCATTAAAGACCTCCAATGGTTAGTGTTAAAAATCCTTTGACCTTAAGCAACCTTTGAGCTTGAGGTGGGAACGCGACCTAAACTTAAGCAAGCTAGGGCTATGCTTGAGGTGGGAACCTTAAGCAAGCTAGGGCTGTGCTTGAGTGGGAACCTTAAGAAAGCTAGGGTTCTTCTTGAGGTGGGAACTCAACCTAAACTTAAGCAAGCTTGATGTGGGAACTCCACCTAAACTTAAGCAAGCTAAGGCTGTGCTTGAGGTGGGAACCCCACCTAAGGTGCTTGTCATGCTTGATGACTAAGGTACTTGAGGTACTTGTCACATTTAATGAGGAAGTTCCTTGAGAAGCTTCCTATTCATGGGGGTAAGATGCTTGAGTCAAAAGAGAACCTACTCACTTAATGAGGAAGTTTCTTGAGAAACTTCCTATGCATAAAAATCTCAAAGTTAGGGGAATTCTAAAAGAGCACATGGGACAGATGTTAGACTCTCACTAAGCTTAACCACATGGTGTGCTTGAATGCTATTGGTTGGCCTAAAGACGGGTCCAATGAGATTCTACTTCCATCTAACAAATATCTAGATATTTTTAAGCTCTCTCTCTCTAAGGGGTAAGGAGGACACTTGTCAAAAGACTACCCATATGCTTGACTGCATGCTGGATATGATTGGCTAAGGGGAGAGGTGTCCAATGAGCTTTTAGCAAGTAGAATTTTTTCCAAAAGCAAGAAAGGGGGGTGCTAGGGGGATACACACCATCACACACACTTATTTTGGAACACCATTCTCACTTGGTGAAAGTTGAGGAACACCACCTCCTTCTCCAAGCTTGTGAGAGTGAAATCCTACACCAGGACTCTTGGCTATGGAATGCAAATCCAAACAAGAGCTATGGTTCAATGCTTAAGCTTGCCATCTTCTCCATCTTCATTACTATGCTATTATATATGCTAGCAAGAAGAGTAATGATAAGTGAGGAACTATCCTCATTCCCCGCTAGCTCTCTCCACCTTTGACGGTGCTTGAGGCCTTGGGACTGAGGCTTGGGATAGTTAATGCTTTCTTCAAGTTTATGTTATGCTTGTGATGCATGACGCTTTCCATCTCCATTGCATCACCTAGGTTACGAGGAACACAAAGATTGTATTATACCAAGTCTCTCTTGATGGGAGAAACTATAATAAAAATGCCTATTGGAGGGGGGACCGACTCCATATGCATCCGGTCCTCAACTATTGTCATGTTCTCTAAACTCTCTCTCTTGCAAAAGTATTGTTCATGCCAAGTTAACTAAGTACCATGTTTATGTTGCTACCATCAATTAAGTTCACCGCTATGCTCACAAAGTAATCTCTTAAAAGTGCTTCACCTAATTTTCTAATTCAGCTACTTCCAAAGTTCATGAGGATTGGGAAGAGGAAGATGAAACATTCCATAGGAGAAAGAAATAGTTCCTCACTTATCATTACTTTTCTTGCTAGCATATATAATAGCATAGTAATGAAGATGGAGAAGATGGCAAGCTTAAGCATTGAAGCATAGCTCTTGGTTGGATTTGCATTCCATAGCCAAGAGTGTTGGTGTAGGCTTTCACTCTCACAAGCTTGGAGAAGGAGGTGGTGTTCCTCAACTTTCACCAAGTGAGAATGGTGTTCCAAAATGAGTGTGTGTGATGGTGTATATCCCCCTAGCACCCCCCTTTCTTGCTTTGGGAAAAAATTCTACTTGCTACAAGCTCATTGGACCCCTCTCCCCTTAGCCAATCACATCCAGCATGCAATCAAGCATATGGGTAGTGTTTTGACAAGTGTCCTCCTTACCCCTTAGAGAGAGAGAGCTTAAAAATATCTAGATATTTGTTAGATGAAAGAAGAATCTCATTGGATCCCTCTTTAGCCCAACCAATAGCATTCAATCACACCATGTGGTTAAGATTAGTGAGAGTCTGACATCTGTCCCATGTGCTCTTTTAGAATTCCCCTAACTTTGAGATTTTTATGCATAGGAAGTTTCTCAAGAAACTTCCTCATTAATTGAGTAGGTTCTCTTTTTGACTCAAGCATCTTACCCCCCATGCATAGGAAGATTCTCAAGCAACTTCCTCATTAAATGTGACAAGTACCTCAAGTACCTTAGTCATCAAGCATGACAAGCACCTTAGGTGGGGTTCCCACCTCAAGCACAGCCTTAGCTTGCTTAAGTTTAGGTCGAGTTCCCACATCAAGCACAACCCTAGCTTGATTAAGTTTAGGTTGAGTTCCCACCTCAAGCACAACCCTAGCTTGCTTAAGGTTCCCACCTCAAGCACAGCCCTAGCTTGCTTAAGTTTAGGTCGGGTTCCCACCTCAAGCTCAGCCCTAGCTTGCTTAAGGTCAAAGGACTTTTAACACTAACCATTGGAGGTCTTTAATGAAGCTAACCCTAAGGTCTTTTAATCTTCATTAGTTGCACATTTCTCTTTCGTAGACTACCTCCATTTGGACTGATTAACCGATTGAATGTAGCTGGTGCATTAGTCAAGCCAGAAGGCATGACTAGATATTCATAAAGGCCAAACGTTGTACAAAACGCAGTCTTTAGGATATCTTCATTTACTATCCTTATTTGATGGTACCCATTTTTAAGGTCAATCCTATTGCAATAGGTAGAGCCTTGTAGCTTATCACATAGATCTTCTACCCGGGGTACGGGAAATTTGTTTTTGATAGTGATATGATTTAGTGTGCGATAGTCCACACACATGCGGTATGTACCATCTTTCTTTTGCACTAAAAGGACTGGAGAGAAAAAGGGAGAGAGCTAGGCCTCACCATTCCTTTGTCTACCAATTCTTGTACTTGCCTCATGATCTCCTCTTGTTGAGCTTGTGAAACTCGATAGGGAGGTTTGTTAGGCAGTGAGCTTCCTGATAGGAGTTCAATTCGATGGTCATCATCCCCTCGTTTTGGAGGTAAGTCCATAGGGATATCATCAATGAACACATCTTGGAATCCTTTTAGAAAGTTAGACAAGTCTAACTTTTCTTGATTCCTACCATTCACCTTTGATGAAACATTAGGATCTTTTTGGGATTCTTTGACAAAAATCATGTACACAGAAACTGAGCTTTTCATTGATTTATCAAGGGTGAGAGGATTCACAAGTGGTATAGTACGACCAGACTCATTAGCATCTATATACATAGTCTTTCCCTTGTAGATGAAGTAGATTATCCTTTCAGGGAACTTCATGTTGGCAGCCATGCGGTTGAACCATGGTATCCCTAGGATAACATCCTCATGTTGGAGAGGAGAGATGAAGAAGTCTTCTTTGTTGACATAGCTTTGGACATAAAGCCTCAACTTCCCAATCAAGGGAGTAACGGAGGCTTGTTGTCCCTTAAAAGCGGCATCGGCCGTTACAGCATCTCCCATCTCAAAAGCTTGAATGCCCAACTTGGTGGCCAACTCCATTGATATGAAGTTGAGACCAGAACCACGGTCAAACAGGATGAAAGCATCATGCTCCCTTACCTTTCCCCAAGCATAGGAGAGAGGTGATCCTTTGCAATGAGTATCCTCTTTTGAAGCTTCGATAGTGGAAGCTCTAGAGTCCAATTGCGAGCATTTCTTTTGGGGCAAGAACGATAGCCATGTCCTTGCTCCCCACACTTAAAACATTTGTGATCCTTGCAAAAATTTTCAAGCTCTTCAGGAGAGAGTTTATTTTTACCTTTGTAAACTCCTTTCTCCTGGACTGATTGTTGTTGTTGTTGTTGTTGTTGGAATGGCCGTGGGAAAAATTTTGGGCATTAATTTTTCCCTTTGCATCACTTTTGTCTTTATTTTCCATGGGTTTGACATTTCGTCTAACCCCTTGTTGGAAATTGATGCATGAAGCAACCATGGTATGGTGTATTACTTTGCTGATAGAGTTAGGCCGTTGAGAGTTGACATACTCGGCCATCTCCTCAGGTAATCCTGCACAGAATTGTTGTTTTTGCTCAGCAAAGTCTATCTTTTGAAAGACAGTAGCCTTGAGATGTAAATCCCAAAACTTTTCCACATATTTGTGGATAGACTCATGAGAGAGAAGTCTTAAACTCCTCCATTCGGTGAGCACTTTGTCCTTTACATCACTTGCAAGGAATTGCTTCATGATGGAAACTCGTAGAGTTTTCCATGTCTTTGGTGCTTCGCCATTGCCTCGAAGACTAGCCCACCATTGATGAGCCGATTTTTGGAAGTGCATAGCTACATGGCGTAGCTTGAAGGACTCTCTAAAGACCTCGTCTCCAAAGGCCGCATCAAATTGTTGGATGAAGGCCAATACTTTGTCGGTAGCACCAAAGGTTCCATCATAGGTGAGAAAAGAGATACTCTTTCCTCCCTCTTTGAACTTCTTGAGCTTTTGTGACCTTCACCATGCAGGGAAAGATTTGCGATGTCCTCCCCTCTTATATTCTCTAGGAGAATAGCCATAGCTTTCATCGGTAGAGGAGGAAGGTGAATAAGAAGGAGAAGAGGGTGACCTCTTTCTTGCCCTTTTCTTCCTTGGTTTTTCTCTCTTCCCTTTTGGAGTGACGAGGAGAAGGACTATGGGTTAACCGTTTCCTCTTGGGAGGAGTTGGCGATCGTTTAGTCCTCCTTCTTTGTGGAGCCACATCTTTGGAGGAATTTAGGGATTCATTGCTTTCTTGATCTTTGGATTCCTCCTCTCGTATGGGAGAGAGTCTTCTTTTGGGGGTCTCTTCAAGAGGCCTCGTAAGCTCTCTCTCCTCTTGGAGAGGAAAGGAAATCCCATAAGAACGAAGTTGTTGAGTAACTTCGGCTTGCATAGCTTGTTGCAACCTAGTGATAAGATAATTAACAAACATTGGAGAATCATCATTGGCACCTTCATGTGCAAAATCAAAGTTATCAATGTTCATTCTCCTCTCTTGATTATTGTCAGCCATGCTAATTAAACTTATGTGTTTACTTAGTGTATGCTTTGGCAATTCAAAACCTTAGTTGTTACTCCTCTTAGCCTTTGAAAATAGGCACTTAAGTATCTACACCCACGGCTCGAATTGGTTAATTACAGAGAGTAGTGGAGTGAGTCTAACATAGCGAAGTTGTCAAGGGATAGCTCCTTTCGGACGTCTTATGGCTCAATAATGGTAAATCCATAGGCAAGTCTAAATAGACTCCATTATTAAGTCCAAAGCTCCCGAAGTGTGCACCATATCCCACATAGTGGGCTCAACTAAACCGATAATAGATCCCAGTCCCACTTACCCTAATATAATTAGCAAAATCAACCATTAATAGGCTACTTAAGGACCTCTCTTCTTAAGCAAGAAAAGAGAAACTAAATGCTCTGATACCAATGTAATGGATATGGCCTATGAACTTTGAGATTTGCAAAATTAGGAAAGTAGGTGAAGCACTTTTAAGAGATTACTTTGTGAGCATAGCGGGTGAACTTAATTGATGGTAGCAACATAAACATGGTACTTAGTTAACTTGGCATGAACAATACTTTTGCAAGAGAGAGAGTTTAGAGAACATGACAATAGTTGAGAACCGGATTCATATGGAGCCGGTCCCCCCTCCAATAGGCATTTGTATTATAGTTTCTCCCATCAAGAGAGACTTGGTACAATACAATCTTTGTGTTCCTTGTGACCTTGGTGATGCAATGAAGATGGAAAGCTTCATGCATAACAAACATAACATAACATAAACTTGAAGAAAGCATTAACTATCCCAAGCCTTAGTCCCAAGGCCTCAAACACCTTCGAAGGTGCAGAGAGCTAGCGGGGAATGAGGATAGGAAAGAGGAAGAAGAAACATTCCATAGGAGAAAGAAGTAGTTACTCACTTATCATTACTCTTCTTGCTAGCATACATAATAGCATAGTAATGGAGATGGAGAAGATGGAAAGCTTAAGCATTGAAGCATGACTCTTGGTTGGATTTGCATTCCATAGCCAAGAGTGTTGGTGTAGGCTTTCACTCTCACAAGCTTGGAGAGGTAGGTGGTGTTCCTCTACTTTCACCAAGTGAGAATGGCTTCTCAAGTAAGTGTGTGTGATGGTGTATATCCTCCTAGCACCCCCCCTCCTTGCTTTGGGTGAAAATTCTACTTGCTACAAGCTCATTAGACCCCTCTCCCCTTAGCCAATCACATGCAGCCTGTAGTCAAACACATGGGTAGTCTTTTGACAAGTGTCCTCCTTACCCCTTAGAGAGAGAGAGCTTGAAAATATGTAGATATTTGTTAGGTGGAAGTAAAAGCTCATTGGAGCCCTCTTTAGCCTGAATGCACCCATGTGGTTAAGCTTAGTGAGAGTCTAACATGTGTCCCATGTGCTCTTTTAGAATTCCCCTAACTTTGAGATTTTTATGCATAGGAAGTTTCTCAAGCAACTTCCTCATTAAGTGAGTAGGTTCTCTTTTTGACTCAAGCATCTTACCCCCCATGCATAGGAAGCTTCTCAAGCAACTTCCTCATTAAATGTGACAAGTACCTCAAGTACCTTAGTCATCAAGCATGACAAGCACCTTAGCTGGAGTTCCCACCTCAAGCTTAGCCCTGCCTAAGTTTAGGTCGGGTTCCCACTTCAAGCACAGCCCTAGCTTGCCTAAGTTTAGATCGGGTTCCCACCTCAATCACAACCCTAGCTTGCCTAAGGTTCTCACCTCAAGCACAACCTAGCTTGCTTAAGGTCAAAAGGACTTTTAACACGAACCATTGGAGGTCTTTAATGAAGCAAACCCTAATGTCTTTTAAGCTTCATTAGTTGATCTTGCTCTTTGACATACCATCTCTCATTTGGGCCCCTTTACCATTGGCCCATGTGCGCTCCTTGCCGCACTGTCGAAGCAAGGGACTTGTTGATACACCGTGTACGAGCCGCAGACAGAGAGCCGCAGACAGCTCCAAGCACACAACTAGTTTAACTAGTAAGCTCAAGAGGGCAATGGTGTGTCACTCACCGCCTTATGCTCCTGCCGTAGAGGATTCCTCGCCGCGAAGAAGAGGGAGACGCCGCTATGCCGCGCTCAACCGCCTCGCCGCCGTCGTGCCGCCGCAACGCTCGATCCCACACACACTCTCACTCTCTCTCTCTCTCTCTCTCTCTCTCTCTCTCTCACACACACACACACACACACACACACACACACACACACACACGTACACACACAAGGAGATGGTGAAGGAGAAGGTGGAGATGGAGCAAGAGCAGCTTCTATTGCACACTGAGAGAATGAGTAAAAATTAGGTTTAGTTGGCTTTTATATGAGCTCACCCCATTCACACTTGGGCGCCCATGCTTAGCCAACTAACCCTAGCATGTTCGTGTTAGAGTGCGCCTCTCATCGGCGATCACTCTACCTTTCCCTATTGGACCAACAAGCCCGGTGCCTGACTCTACTTAAATAAATAATACGGTTACAATGTCCGTCGTAGGCGATAGGGTGTCCGTGAGCCACGAGGGTTAACATTGCCCCCCTTCCTGATGTAGATTCCGTCCTCGGAAGCTATTGAGTTGAAGCTTGGTAAGTCCATGTTGTAGAGCATCTAGATTTGAATCTGCAAGGCAAAGTCACTGTTTTAGCAAGCGGAATTATATTGCCATAAATCATGAGGGGAATGTAAAGTACATGTGGAAATGAGTAAATGCAAGATTTATGAAATGTTAAACTGCCATTAAGGACAAATAAATTGCACTTTGAGTAAATTAATTAATCAAGAGTTTTGAGCTTATGGGTGAGTCTATCAATTAGTTAGCTATGACTAAGGTTAAAACAACTACTCTAGTACTAGCTAAGCTAAGAAGATTATCTAAATGCAAGATTCCCTAATTATGCTTTTCAGCTTTGATTAGCCAACTCGCTCTCACAACTGCAAACAAAATCTTGAAATGTTAACTGTAAGCTCAATGGAAGTCTTTTAATTTTTTTTAATTTTTTTTAATTTTTTATACTTTTTTACTTTGGGTCACAATCATGTGACGTGTGTGCTTATTTTGTATGTCCGGGGTTTTTTGCTTCTCAAGGAAAAGCGCCCACACTGGGAACCTCTAGGGCTCTAGTACCATAGACAATACATGTGAGTGAAGTACCAATTCAAGCCAGGATTTCTCTTCCAGCGTAAGATTTTTCATTTGTGGCACTTATGTTTTTTTGCTTCCATTTCCTTGGTATTGGCACTAGTGTTTTTTGTTGTTTGAGTGAGCAAGCCTTTCTCTGCCTAAAACATTTCTAAGGTCTCAAATACTCGGATAATTTTATTAGCTAGGCCTAGTGGTCAAGTAAATGAGTTAACCTAAAGTCACGGTCTCCTAATCTCAAGGCTCATCCATAAGATTAAACTGGAGTTTAATCAACTTAAGCAAAGACAAATTTATACATCTATAATGGCAGATAACATCATAACTATTGCACTCAAACAAAGAATGAAAAATCATTATTAGCAATTACACATATCCACCAACATGAATCATGGAAAGTAGTACACCTGGAGGTATGGAGTGGCTCATTTCGTTGAAGCAGATGTCCTCAGCCATGTGGATGGAGATCCATATAAGTCCTACCTAACACATCCAAAAACAGGCACTATACCTCTAGGAGGCATGTCAGTGTGAAAAATTAAAACTCCTAAAAAACAAACTCAAAACACAATCTGGACCCCTAACCTACCTATCTGTCACCCCTTTTAGAATCAAGGAAAGAGGATATTATATAAACCGGGTGGCCACCCTAAGGCTAGGCCTCTATCCTCATCATCTAGATAAATAAAATCGTTGTCCGTGAGGCCATAGTCTTCCTCGGTCTCTATTAGTTCCTCTTCATCATCCTCTTGTGCAAGCATGCTAATCAAGAACCTCGCGATGCGTGGATCCTCATCTTGTGCAAAAGAATAAGCATGTGCCATTGGAGACACATTCCCTACTGGGTAGGGATCACTAGTTAGCCATAGACGTATCAGCCATTCTAACTCCTCAAAATTTCTCTCACATGCAAGGCTCTCTATCAAATCCCATTCGCAAGAAATTATAGGGTAGCATACGTAGAACACTTGAGGAAAAGACAAAGGGTACCTTTCATCAAAAATAGAAGTGCATGCCTCTGGTGAAGTAGCCATTTCTGACAAGACAGATAGATTTGGTTAGGCCTTTAAAACATAAGAGTTGTTTTGGTGTGTTGCTTGAATTGACACGGTGAATTTGGACTTATATGTAAGATTTGATAGGGTGCTCTCTCGTTGCTAGTCGCTCTTGCTCTTTACTATTTTTGTTTTTTGTGAGTATAAGCCTATATATATACATTCCCTAAGATTGGAATTGAGAGGTCAGGGAGCAAGGTTGAGAGGGGAGCGAGTGAATGATTGATGTTAGCAAACACTCCCCCCTTCCTTGGGTAGATCATACCTTTTGGAATGAGGTCGTCACCTTTTGAAACCAATTGTTCCAAGTTGTTATGGGTGAAGGTTTTAACCAATAGTTTTCGACCGCCCTATGTGTTTCATCTAGTTGCAAGGGTGGTAAGGTACTCTCCCATGATTTTATTTGCAACGTTGTTGTAGGTGGTGAACTTACCCCGGGAGGTGCAAACTCTTTCGTGCTTGTATGGATATTTACAGTGGTAGGTGGAGGTTGTGTCAAAGCTTCTATTTGCGTATAGGAACTACATGAAGAGCAAGAAGCTTCATTTGATTTCCCTGTTCTTGAGCTAGGTGGAACAAATCGTTCTTTCTTTGGTACCCAAACTAGCTCTAGATCGGGTGTGTAACATTCCATGATTTTTTCCTTTCCGCGATTTTCAATTTGTTTTGGAGCCACCGGATTGGGTTTACATGGGCCAGGTGACAGGTAAGAGTACACTTTACATTTGGGCACCCAGATTTGATCATTTCCTTCATAGTATCCTTGGGCTTCCAATAGTCGTTTAGGAATCCAACGCAACGTTTCTTTACATTTCTTGGAGTGAGTGGGACGGTTCTTTCTAGGTTTCCGTTTTTTTGCATCAACCATGCTCACTACAGGGGCTTTAGGGACCCACTTGTATGTTTTCTGTGTTATATTAGGATGGTTCTTGTGTGTCTCAAGCTTTCTTTTAACTACATCAGTTGAAGCTCTAGAGAGTTGGGCTATGGGGACGTATGGTTCAACCTCCTGGACATGCAATGTCTTGGGTTTTATTTCCTTAGGCAATATCTCAGGGACTATGGCTTGAGTGGTAGGGCTAAGAGTTGGTTTTTGCGTTGTAACACCCCCAGTCCCCCAATCAATAGTGCATTTGGTGGCTATCATCCACGTGCGGCCTAGGTTTATATTACCCTCCATAGTTCCAGTAGGCATGACCAAAAAGTCTTGAGCTACAATTCCATTGTCATAACTGACAGAAGTGTGCCAGATTCCAAAAACCGTAGTTTTTTTCTTGTTGACACCCTTGACTTAGATAATACTCTCAGATAGAGGTGGCTTCCCTAACTGACACCACACCCCATAGGATAGCAGATTATATTTAGCACCCGTGTCCAATAAGGCGTTATATAGCACTTTTCCATAGGCACTGTTTAACTCAATAGGGTATCGTAGAGGTGTGTCAGAGTCCAACCCCTCCTCTTCGATTTCCACGTGGAATGCATTTGTGACTCCAAGGTTAGCCTCTCGTTTTTGTCTTATACGTTGTTGTCGCTCCTTAGCCTCAGCTTGAGCTTGTATCTTGTTTAACTCGGTTTGTGCTTTGGCGGCCTTTTTTTGATGAATGGCCCGTAGTTCTTCTTGGCTTAAAGGATCATAATATCTTTTGAATTTACTCCCATTGAGGAATCCAATGGTTTCAACTCCATCAAGAGTTTCCACACGAAGGGTACCTTGTGGGGTAATTTCACATACTCTATATGGTCCTTTACCAGCATATTTCAACTTTTTCTTCTCTTTACGTACTCCATACATAAGGACTTTATCACCAACTTTGATGTCCTTGTCCTTCACATGGCGATCAAACCACTTCTTTCTCCTATCCTTTTCCACAAGAGCATTTTGCACAGCCAACTGTCTCTCTTCGTCTAGTTTTTCTAAGATATACAAACGCTCGGTTAAGGGGTTACCATTCCATCCTTCTTGTGAAGCTACCCTAAGACTAGGAATGACAAACTCCCAAGGCATAACCGCTTCTTGGCCGTATACCATTTTGAATGGCGTACAATTAATAGCCACTTTATGAGCAGTACGATAAGCCCATAGAGCAGATGTCAACTTCAAATCCCAATCAGTGCGATGAGCTTCTACCATCTTGGTTAAAATAGAGATTAGAGTCTTGTTGGTGCTCTCGGCTTGTCCATTAGCTTGCGGGTAATAAGGTGTAGACTTATGGTGGGATATCATAAAGGTCGTGGTAAGCTCTCTTATTACCTCATTTATAAAATGGGTACCATTATCACTAACAATTTCAAAAGGGCAACCAAATCTTGTGATAATGTTCTCAAAAAGAAACTTAGCTGTTGTCCTCGCGTCAGCTTTTTGTGAAGCCTTAGCTTTAGCCCACTTTGTTACATAGTCCGTAGCAACTAGAATATATCGAGATTGAGTGTTGCGAGCTGCAGGACTAATTGGACCTACAAAGTCTAAGCCCCATTTTTCAAATGGTTGGGTTACTTTAATAGGATGTAAGGGCATTCTGTCTTTGCGCTGTGTGGTCTTGTAACGTTGGCACTCATCACACGCTTTTGCAAAAAGTGATGCATCCTTAAATAAAGTTGGCCACCAATAGCCTGATTGTAGCACCTTTCTAGCAGTCAGGTCTCCTGAAAAATGACCTCCTGCTATGCCCATATGTGCTTCTTGCAAGATATACAAATATTCATCCTCGCGGGCACAACGCCTAAGAATATCATCCATGCCTAATCTATACAGAGTTCCGGCAATCAAACAATAGGGTTCACATTCTTTTACTAGCCTTCGAGCGATATCCTTACGAAGTTCCTTGGGTGGAAAACCATTAACTAAAAAGTTAACAATGTTCTCACTCCATTCAGGCATAGTCTCAACTATGAATAGGGAAGTATCGGGTAATTCATCATCAACTCCTGTAGGGGCTTCACCATTGGGTATGCGAGACAAATGATCAACCATGACGTGCCTTTTACCGGGTCTCACTAAAATCGTGAAATCAAACTCCAGAAGAATTAACAACCATCGTGTGATTCTTCCTGTGGAGCATGGCTTGTTTACCAGATACAGCAACGCTTGATGATCCACATAAAATACAAACTTGTTTGCCAGAAGGTAGTAGCGAAATTTCTTTACTGCATAAACCATTGCCAAACCTTCTCGCTCTGTAGTGGTGTAGTTCCTTTCAGCATCGTTCAATTGACGGCTTGCAAAGCTAATGGGATAGTCCAATTTATGTTCTCCTGGTTGAGTGAGAACACACCCAATAGCAAAGTTTGATGCATCAATATGCACATGGAAAATGACATCCCAGTTAGGTGTCCTTAAAATCGGAGCACTTGCTAGTGTTTTCTTCAATTGTTCATAGGCCTGGTCACACTCTTCAGTCCATTTAAATTCAATGAGAAGCTTGTACAAAGGACGTGCTATCTCAGCGAAAAATAAAATAAACCGTCGATAATAACCCACGTGTCCCATGAACCTTTGAACTCCCTTGTAATTGGTTGGTGGTGGTAACTCTAGAATCACTTTAATTTTGCTCTCATCGGTTGAGATACCATTCTTGGATACTATATGCCCTAAAATAACTCCATGCTTGACCCAAAATTGGCATTTGAACGGGTTCAATGAGATACGATATAACCTACACTTTTCAAACACCTTCCGCAAACATGATAGATGTTCCTTCCAAGAAGAGTAAACACAAAGGTCGTCTAAGAAAGCTTCACAAAGCTCACTTAGATATTCTTTAAAAGCAGTGTTTATTAATCGTTGGAATGTAGCAGGGGCATTTGTTAAGCCAAAAGCCATCACACGAAATGCAAACACGCCAAATTCTGTGATGAAGGCAGTTTTAGCTTGGTCCTCTAGCGCTATCGTGATTTGGTTGTAGCCTGAGTACCCATCTAGAAAGCTATAAGCTTCCTTGCCTGCAACTCTTTCGAGTACATGTTCGGAATATGGTAGGGGGTAATGGTCTCTTCTAGTAGCTGCATTAACTTTTTTGAGGTCCACGCACACCCTGAGTTTCCCATTCTTTTTTGGCACGATAACTATTGGAGACACCCATTCAGAGTGTTCAATAGGATATATGAACCCACATTTGATAAGCTTTTCTAGTTCTTCTTAAATGATCTTTGCGTACTTAGGATTCATCGGGTAGGGTCTTTGTTGTACGGGCTTCGCAGTGCTAATCATAGGGATTGTATGTTGGACCACAGAAGGTGGAACACCTTTCATATCATGGTATGTCCAATCGAATACGTCCTTGAATTCCTTGAGAAGCTCTTTGAGGACCGCCTCTTCAACTTCTGTGAGGTCTTGGGCAATAAAAACAGGTTTTGATTCTTCACCGGGGTCAGCTAATTCTATTTCTTTAACTATTGCCGGACCATCATATATTCCATTATTCCCATCGATAGGTATTCTTTGGGCTTTTGTGTACACAACCTTTGCTTCCCCTGTGGTGTAAGATTTGAAATGTTCTGGTGCAGGATGCAAGTCTGTGGATTCTGGTTGTGCTTTGGTTTGTGCTTCCATTTTTGCTTTCTTGTGTTGTCGAGCTAACTCCTGGTTTTGACGCCTCCTTGCAGTGCGGCTCAACTTTGGCTTGTCTATGATCTCTAATTGGGCTATGTCATGGGGTCGTGGTCTACACCACATAACATTTTGGAGATATTCACCCCAATTGTCTACCAATTTTCGATGAGCATCACATGCCCCTATATAACTGAGCCATTCTGCTGAGGATCTCTTCTTTTTTATCCTAGCACGTACATTGCCTCGATATCGACGTCTCTTAAGGTTTTTCTTTTCCTTATTTGAGACCTGCTTTTGATTTTCATTTAGATCTAGCTCACTAAAGGAGTCCTCGTTGGTGTCCTCTTCACTCTCGGGGGAGCTATCATCGGATGATGTGCTCGATCCTTCCGAATGTTTTGACTCTGAACTTGCTCCACTCTCTAATTCATGAGATTCAGAATCCGTTTCACTCTAGGAGTCAGTGTCCAAGTCATGTTGGTCAAAGTCTTCTATTGAGCTATCGGTGTCACTGTCAGATTGGTCCACAATTGCCTTGCCCTTAGAAGATGCATGTATGGCACTTATCATGTTCAGAGGTGCAATTTGTGGTACCTCTTCCCCCTCTGGTGTGACCCAAGTGGTTCCTCTATTTCCCCAGGTATCTATGGTTGCAGCTAGGTGTACCCAGTCTACGTTGTCTGATTCCGTCATACCCGGTAACACATCCATGTAAGGAGAATCTTGGCCAATGTCTGTATCCTTCTTACAAGTGTAACAATATTGTAGTGGGGCCGAGTGAACTGTGGTGTCAGAGCGATGATCAATAATGGTTTTACTCCCTAAGGGGTGTACCTTACCAGTCACCAAATCCACTCTAAGGACAGAGTCTTGGAATTGCAAATAGACATGATTTTTAGACCAATCATGAACCATTTGTGCTTCCCTCATGAATGGTCGTCCTAAAATCATTTCATATGACATAAGGTGTTTAGGGAAATCCATTACAATGAACGTATGTCGTACCTTGTGTCCTAGAACTTTGATCTTAAGATCCTTGAGCATCCCCATAGGTTTGGCTATGGTACCATTTGCCATCTTTACCACAATGTTAGTAACACTGAGGCGGGGTTTTCCCATGGATTCCCAACAATCTTTTGTAACGATGCTAACTCCCGCACCACCATCAAGAATTCCCTTTATAGTTAATCCCTTGGTAGTGATGGGTAGGGTCGCATTAGACTCGTCGCCTTCAAAATACTGCCCTAATTCGTTAATGGGTACCTCGATCACAGACTCGTGTCCATCTAAGTCAAGTGATTGCACATGATTTTCCTCATCAATCATAATCGAGTCAGGCCTATTTGGTTGCGCAAACTGCGGTAATCCCGTTCGTAGCTCTTCGTTAAGGAATGCTCGAAGTGCAAGGAATAACTCAGGATCTCCATACAGCTTTGCTATGATCGTGGTTCGGACCTCAGAAGACATGAAGTCCACTAGTTTGGAAACATTCATTGGCATTTTTCCGGGTGTAGGTCCTTGACTAGGAACTGGTGAGGATGGAATCTCATATTCCTCAATGGGATCAGGTATTCCTTCGTTAAACATCCTTTCCAACAAGAAGGGTGTTTGCTCACTTTCTGATGTCCCGTCCTCACTCCCTTCTTGGATGATACTAGATATGGCTAACGGTCTATGGTTCATGTGGGGTGGATGAACTTGCGTGGGAAACACTGTGTCATGAATTTTGACATGCATGGGTTCTGGTTCCAGTTTCCTTTGAGTCTCCTCCACTAAACCTCTTAGATGTTTCACCTGCTCAATCTCGTCTACTGGGTTTGGATACGTCCCAATCTTCTTTTTACGATTCTTCCCTTTTTGCCCCTGCGGTTTATCTTGGGGGTCTTGGATTGGATTTGGAAACACTTGTGGTGTTTTCAGAGGCTCTTTATGGTTTTCTCTTATTCGGTTTTCATTTGGTTCCATGTTACGGTTTTCTTTGTCGGTCTTTCCCTTTGTGGTATTGGTTCTAGTCTCCATTGTCTCGATTGAATCTGAATCATCCTCGAGGTCATTCATATACACGGGGTCATCTCCTGTTCCTATGTTTGTTTTGGAACTTGGCTTTGAATTTCCCGTATTCTGCGACCTCTTCCTTCGTGTCTTCTTTTTCTTTGCTTGGATAACTGACGCGGTACCTCTCTCTTCGAGGATATGGCCTGGCCCTTGAAGCATGGACCGTGTAATCGCATAAGCAGGTGCAACGGGTGGTATTGGCGATGTCACACTAGCAATTTTGACCAAATTTAGGGGTGTGATTTTAGGCGCATTTGAGTTATAGGGGCATTGGGCAATCAAGTGATCTATGCCACAACGATTACATGTGAGTATTGGCATTGCAGACGTGCTCCCTTGATTCATTTGCATCTGCGTAGCATTCTTTTGTAGCCTAATAGGGCACTCCGCTGCCCGATGTGGTCCACCACACTCGTAGCATTGAAGAGGTGGCCTCCTAGCCTGGGTGTTGATATTTTGACCTCTGGATGCGAGAGCAGCAGCTTGATAAACCGGCTTGACTTGCCCCCAACAATCTTCCATGTAGTATATAGGACACTCTTCCAATGTATCAAGTCCGTAGGCAATACTAGTGTCTATTTCCTCCTCACAGCCATCTGCATAAGCATTAGATGGCTCGCAACCCACTTGGTTCATAGGGGCGACCCTTGGATGCGGGGGCTGCGGTCCTAGCACAGGAGGTGGTAACGGTGTAGCTTGTACAACATTTTGAGATCTAGGGACCATGTGTTGCGGTAGTTGCTCAACAGGTGGAGCAGGCATCAATACAGGAGCTCGAGGTGCATCCGTCCAGGCTACAGGTGGCTATTTGCCATCATACGTTTGATCATTAAACAATCCTTAGCTTGGTGACCATACCTACCACATGCGTTGCAAGTTCCATTAAATTTTACTCTAAACGTAGGGCACTCACTAGTGCTATGTGGACCTAAGCAAATGGAACACCATTGTTGCTCCCTTCTTGGATACATGTGACTATTTTGAGGGGGTCGATTATCCTTAAGAGACTCTTGGATTGCCTTGGTGAGGTCTGTCAAGAATGTCTCAAATACCTTTGGCTCATTGGCAATGGGCTTTGCACTCATGGGTTCATACTCAATGGCTTGTGAGCTAGTGGATCTCGTGTCAGTAGACACCCTCATGCCTGCTATCATCAAGTTGTCCTCTAGTTGGATTGCATTGGCAGTGACATCTTCCCAGGTTGTGATACCTCTAATCACTAGTCCATTATAGATTCCTTCATTCCTCAACCCTTGAATGAATCGATCAAGCAGTTGGTTATTGTTGAAGCGCTCATTTACAGGGCAGCGAGAGTTTAAGTGCTTTAGACGACTAATGAAGTCCCTTACTGACTCTCCTTCCTTACGTTCGGCCTTCTGTAGCTGAGATGCTACACCCCAAAGCACACCTTCTCGTATGTACTCCTTTAGAAACAACCTTCGAAGGGTAGGGTAGATTGTTTTCTCGTCCACCCTTAGGGTTCTATACCAATCTCCAGCCTTCCCACTTAATGTCAAGCTTAAGGCATTGCACTTATGTAGTTCGTTGCATTCCCCTAAGGAATCACATACTTGTTCAAACACTTCGATGTGTTTCCTAGCATCTTCGTCCCCATTGAATTTTTGCGTGAGTTTGGCAATTTGTACTGCCTTACTTCTAGGCTCTCTATCAGATGCATGACGCATATTTTCCGCGATAGATCGACCTATGGTTTGAGCAAACACTGCCAAGTCACCTATGTGAGGAGGTAGGGCCGGTGGAGGTACTCTTGGAATCATATGTGGGAGAGGGACAGGTACCGGTCTTGGCATATGTGTGGATGATGCAGGATATGGAACATAACCGGGCATAGGTCCACTCGGATAAGGGCTAGGGAGCGGCACTCGAGGAGCATAAGCAAGTGGTACAATTGGAGGTGTGGGGGCCATGTGTGCATAAGGGGCTAGAGGCACATACGGTCGAGGCCCCATATTAGGTACTACGACACTAGGTAGTGGCACTGCGCTAACCGTAGATGTCATCGGTACATTCTCTGTCAGGCTTATCCCTGGAGTGAGCACTGAGTTTTCCTTAATAGAGGGTTGAGCCAAGTTAGGGAAGCTAAAGTTGTCGCTCGGAGGCTCAGATTGCATAGAGACCCCAGGTGAAATGACGTAAGATGGGTCCATGGGGCTCATTAGAGGAGTCTCCATTTGTGATAGAGTAGGCTGTTGAGCCTTGCTCGTATCCAAAAATCTCATGGGGCCAGTTGAGAGTGTTACCATATACATGTGGTAGTGATGTGTGTGAACACACTAGGACCGCCGGGGCATTTTTTCCCTCTTTAGGAGGTTTTTTCCCCCGTGCATTGTATATACGCCCATCACTCTAGGGCTATCTATCTTTCCATTGCACACTAAGTAATATACTCTCTATTGTGTGCCTTGAGCTTCCTTCGTCTTCTCCAAGCTGTGTGTGTTTCTCTGCAACCCTAATTCCAACAATTGGTATCAGAGCAGGTCACGTCCTCCCGGGCTTAGTCGCCAGCTGCTCCAGCACACGCCTGCTCACTTTCTCCGATTTCAGTGAGCTTTGGCAAGCGTTCGCAGGTCGACAAATATTTTGGGCGAGCTCGAAGAGCTCGCTCTGCTCAGAATTTTGATTTGGGCTCATTTCGGCCTCCGTTTCCACTACGGGCAGTACTGCACAGGTTATTTCGTCATTTTGTGCAGATTTTCTGTCAGTGCCGTTTTCTGCATAACAGGTGCCTTATAGTCTTCTACGGTTTGTGCTATATAGCACAAGTTGTTCCCGCTCCATTTCTCCTATTTTCGGGTAGTTTTCACATCAGGTGCATCATTTACCATGGCTGACAACAACAACACAGATGTGTTCAAGATGTTTGCTGCTGAGGACAGGTTGGATGGGGACAACTACCCTATGTGGGCTTATATGATGCAACACGTTCTTGTGTCAAAAGGTGTCTGGAACATTGTGCAGGGCATTGATGTACGTCCTGGTTCTGAAGATGTAGGCGATATTGAGGATGTTGCAGGTCTTGCTGCAAGGATTGCAGCTGTTAGAGTTGTTTTGCCTACAGCAGAACAAGCTCGTTGGGATGTTAAGGATGCGCAAGCTCATGCATTGATTGCGTTGTCTGTGAAGCGCACCATTATTCCTCACATCCGTTCAGCAAAATCTGCAAAACAGGCTTGGGATATTCTAGCAGGTCTTTATGCAAGCCGCAATGAGGCTAAAATTGCTTTGCTGCATAAAGAGCTAGAGTCGAAGATTATGCATGAGGAAGATGATATGGACACTTTCCTTGCTAGTGTCAAGGATATCAATGAGCAACTCATTTCTGCAGGTGAAGTCATTTCTGACAGTTCCCTTGTGCAGACTGTTCTTGATGCCTTACCAGATTCCTACCAGACTTTTGCTAGTACTTGGAGACTGATGACCCAAGGAAATCCTGAAGTTGTCAAGTTTGATGCATTATGCACATTGCTGTTGCAAGAGTCACTTTCTAGAAAAAACAGGACTAGGCAGCATGCAGTTGAACAGGCTTTTATTGCTTCTCAAAGAAAGGGTGGTAACAGTAATGCAGCCACTTCTTATGGTTCTGCTGCGAGTGGCAAAAATTATGTTCCTAATGCTTCTGCTGGCAGCACTTCGTCTGGCAATACTGGTGATAAGGGCAAAAAGAAGATGCGTTGCCATTATTGTAAAGCCAATGATCACTTGATCAAGTCGTGTCCTAAGTTGAAGGCCAAAGAGGCTAAGAAAGAGGGTGGTTCCACTGCAAATGTTGGTTCCACTACAAATGCAGCCATTGTTGAGTCTTCTGTGAAAGGAGATTGTGATGCTGATGTTGATGCAGAATGGGCTTTTAGCGCAGAGTGCACTTACAATCCTGTTGTCCATGATGCATGCTTGTCAGTTGCTGCAGATTCACATGTGTGGTATTTCGACAGTGGTGCTACAAAGCACATTACCTCACATCGTGAATTGTTTACCTCTCTCGAGTCTGTCCCTCATGGGAATTCAGTCACTTGTGCCAACAACGCCTCTTATCCAGTTCATGGAGTTGGAAAGATTGTGCTCACTGCTGCTAATGGCAGTTCCTTCACACTTGTTGATGCACTTTATGTACCTGGGATCAAGAAGAATCTATTGTCTGTATCCGCACTTGCTAGACTTGGACTTGTAGTCAAATTTGTGGATGACAGATGTACAGTTCATGATCTCAGTTTTGGTGATGAAATTGTTGCATCTGGGCTTTTGTGCCGTGGGCTGTATAAGCTCACTTTGTATGACAAGTGTGGACAAAATTTTGCAAATGCTGTTGCAGATGCAAGGGCTATTTCAGATGCAAAACTTTGGCATGCACGTTTTGGTCATCTGAATTTTGCCAGTTTGCTGCGTTTGCAAAAATCTGATATGGTTGCTTCTTTGCCGCCTCTTGAAGCACCTATCAAACATGTTTGTGAAGGCTGTATTCTGGGTAAAATGCAGCGTTCTAAGTTTCCAAAGGATGGTTCAGTTAGGGCCACAGGCAGGTTGCAGCTTGTGCATAGTGATGTTTGTGGGCCCATGCAAACTCCGTCCTTGGGCAATTACCTGTACTTCGTGACTTTCATTGATGATTACTCCAGGCATGCATGGGTATTTCCGCTTAAAGCAAAGTCCGAAGTTTTTATGTGCTTCAAACAATTTTTGGCTATGGCTGAAAATGTCTCAAAATGTACTATGGGCACCCTCCGTTCCGATCGAGGGGGGGAGTATATGTCTCATGAATTTAATGCATTTCTGGCTAGTCGTGGGATAAAACACCAATGTACAGTGCCTTATACACCTCAGCAAAATGGTGTTGCTGAGAGGAAAAACAGGTCACTAACGGAAATGGCACGATGTATGGTCAAAAGTCAAGCTTTGCCGCATTCTTTTTGGCTTGAGGCCATCATGTGTGCCACTTATGTACTTAACAGGTGTCCTACGAAAGCTTTGCAGTCTATTACTCCATATGAAGCATGGCATGATAGAAAACCTTCTATTGAGCACATGCGTGTTTTTGGCTGTTTGGCATATGCTTTGGTGCCACAAGTGCAGCGCAAAAAATTGGATGATAAGGCTGTCAAATGTATTTTTGTTGGTTATAGTGCTGAAAGCAAAGGTTACAGGTTGTATCATCCGCAAACAAAACGTATTCTGGTTTCACGGGATGTAGTGTTTGTGGAAGATTCTGTTCAACCCTTGCTGTCATGTACTAGAGACAGTAATGTAAGCTCACAGGACATTTATGACACTTTGTTGCCTCTTTTCAGTGGTGGAAATACGAATGTAAGTTCCAATGAGGCAAATGTACAGCCTATGGGGGTTTCTGAAAATGTTTTAGAACAGCCTATTACTGATGCAGATGTACATGATGTACTTGATGAGGAAAGGGCTGAAAATGAGCAGGCTAGAGGTATGCCAAAATGGCTGGTGCACACTTTGCGTGACAGTAAATTGGATGCACCTTTATCTAGTCGTACTCGTTCAGGCTCTCGCCATGCATCTTATGCATCAGATTGTTATGCTTTGGCTGTGTCTAGTTTACATGATGTTGAGGAGCCTCTGTCCTTTGATGAAGCACAGAATTCAGAAAATTGGATTGCTGCCATGAAATCAGAATATGATGCACTTATAGAGAATGACACATGGACTTTATGTGATTTGCCTCCTGGCAAAAAGGCCATTGGTACGAAGTGGGTTTACAAGTTGAAACGCAAGCCGGATGGTGAGATCGATCGCCATAAGGCTCGACTTGTTGCAAAGGGTTATGCACAACAAAAAGGCATAGATTATGAAGAGACTTTTGCTCCCACTTGTCGTATGACTACTGTGCGTTTTCTATGTGCATTGGCAGCTCATTTTGGTTGGGATGTACATCAATCAGACATTGTTACTGCTTTCTTGAATGGTGACATATTTGAGGAAGTTTATGTAACGCAGCCTCGCGGTTTTGTCATAAAAGGACAAGAGGACAAAGTGTGCAAATGTAAGAAGGCTTTGTATGGGTTGAAGCAATCTCCTCGTGCTTGGTATGAGAAAGCTGACATTCATTTGGTTAAACGAGGCTTTCGTAACAGTCCAACAGAAAGCACATTGTATGTAAAGCGTGAGGATGATGTATTTCTCATTGTGGTTCTTTATGTTGATGATTTGCTGATCACTGGACCAAATGAGAGACATATTGCTGAATTTAAGGCTGATTTGAATGCTACTTTCAAGATGAAAGATTTGGGACTGTTGCATCATTACTTGGGTATACAGTTTAAGCAGTGTGATGGTGGTATTGCCTTGTGTCAGAAAAGTTACATAGAGACATTGCTATGTAAGTTTGGACTTGAGGATTGCAAACCTATTGCCACTCCCATGGAAACAGGTTTGAAGTTGAGTCTACATGATGCTGGCGATCCTGCTGATGTCACTCTTTACCAAACTGCTGTTGGCTGCCTCATTTATGTATGCAACACGAGGCCAGATATTCAGTTTGCAGTCTCGCAGGTCAGCAGATTTATGCATAGCCCAGGGTCTAAGCATTGGCAGGCTGTCAAGAGGATTTTCCGCTACCTTAGTGGCACTTTACATCTTGGCTTGTTTTATCCCAAGGGGGGATCATTGCCGCCAGACTTACATGCTTTTTCGGACTCAGATTGGGCTGGTTGTTTTGACACGCGAGTGTCCACAAGTGGTTTTTGTTTCATGCTTGGCAGTTCATGTATATCATGGTTGAGCAAGAAGCAACCTACTGTGGCCACTTCGAGTTGTGAGGCTGAGTACAGGGCAGTCTTCACAGCTACGGTTGAGTGTGTATGGCTCAGACGCCTTATGGCTGACTTGGGTGTTGGACAGGACACTGCCAACACTATCTACACTGACAGTCAGAGCGCATTGGCAGTTGCGAGGAACCCAGTTTTTCATGCTCGCACAAAGCACATTGAGGTGCATTACCACTATGTCAGGGAGAGGCTCTCAGCAGGAGAGATCAGCTTGGCTTATGTGCCAACACAGGACAACCTTGCAGATCTTTTCACAAAGGCATTGTCTCGTGAGAAGCTTGAAGCTTTCCGCAAAGCTTTGGGCTTACTCCCCTTTGTGGACTGATCCTGTCCTCAGGGCATGGCACTTCCCTTTACTCATGTGCCAGCTCTCGTTCACCGCATCACTCCAGGGGGGATTTGTTACCATATACATGTGGTAGTGATGTGTGTGAACACACTAGGACCGCCGGGGCATTTTTTCCCTCTTTAGGAGGTTTTTTCCCCCGTGCATTGTATATACGCCCATCACTCTAGGGCTATCTATCTTTCCATTGCACACTAAGTAATATACTCTCTATTGTGTGCCTTGAGCTTCCTTCGTCTTCTCCAAGCTGTGTGTGTTTCTCTGCAACCCTAATTCCAACAGAGAGTATATTTACCCCTCGGTTTTGCCTTTCTGATTGAATAATGCCATGGATAACATTACAGATCATTTTCTGTTGATCTTCGATGCTCGTGGCACTAGAGGTGGATTGTACAATCTCTATCCATCCTACATGGTAGGCGTGGCCAGAGTGTAGATCCGTCAACACCTCAGTGTGGAGGTCGTATGTCCAATGATCATTAATGAACAATCCTTCTAGAGTCAACGTGTTAACGGTTTCTTGTGAGGTAGAAGCAATGTTGCTCCCCGTGGTTTTACTTGTCACCAACGGTACTCTAGAGGGAACTTCTGAAGGAGGCAGCTCAACAGGGCCTTCTTGGTAAGAAGTTGGCAGGATATCCACATGGACACTCTTTGGGGGTGTGGGGTCCACGTGCAATGTGAAAGGAGAGTCCACTTCCCCACCCCCTTCGTGTGCTTCATTTGCATCAGGTTCCGAGCGAGTAGCTCTACCTAATGTTTCCATGAAACGGCTAAACATACTAGTACTAGGCTGTGGAGCTTCGGGAGGTGCATGGCCTTCTCTCTCAGTGTTTTGGGTAGGGTATGCTTCCATGATTTCTGAGTCGGAGGAGGAATCACTAGCGGCTATCTTAGGGTCTTGGGTGGTGCTACCTTGTGTCCCCGCTGAGGGTCTAGATCCTATCGTGGATGGGTAATGGGTGTCCGTATGAACAGAGGCACCCTCAATATGCTCGTGTTCTAGCACCCGCCCAGAGCGTAAGTGCATGTGCTTTTGATACCCTAAGGTGTCAAAAAGCTGCTCTAGGAGGCCTTGTGACTAGTTTTTAGCGTGTTTTTTGTTTGTTTTTTTGCTAGAATTTTTAGAGCGTGTCGTGGAATGGGCCGTGTGATAGCTCGAAACGAGCGTATCGGTCAGAGGGTGGTGCCGTGCTTTACAGCCCCCCGTTTGGTCACTCTATGCCCTCGGAATCCCTAAAACTGTCAATCTCCAGTGGGGAACTAGGCCCAAACTAGAAGGTCTAAGGGTGCAAGTGGGAAGAGAAGGGAGGAGAGTGGAGGACTTGTCCCACATGCTCTCATTCTCTCTTGAGGGAGTAGGGTATATATATAAGAGTGAGTCTAGTATATCACAGAAAACTGAGGACTGAGGCCTGGGCCTGGGCTTGGGCTTGGGCTTGGGCTTGGGCTTGGGGAAATGATCCCGATCTATCTTTTATACAGACCAACCCGTACGTTTTTATAACTCACGTTTTTTGTTTTCGAAAATTTAACCTCCCACTCACTCGCGTTTTTATTTTTCGGTTTTTTTTTTTCACGATTTTTTTCTCTTTTTTTTTTGATTTTTTTTTTTTAACAACTTTTTTTTTTTTTTTGGAGATATTATTTGGTACGCGTTTTGGTGCGCGTTGACCTCACCTAACTATTTACTGTCCCACCTACCTACTGACCTGCAATCAGTGGTTCACCTAATTACTAACCTACTTAATTAACTAACTATGCGCCTAACTGTGCACAAACCAGAAAACACAGAAAACACAGAAAATGCAGAAATTGAAACTTGACAGAACTGTGCACTGAAAACACAGAAAATGCAAAAAAAACGCAAGAAATGCTAACTGTGTGTAAAAAGAAAAACAGAATTTTGCTAACTGTTTAACTAATTACTGAATGTACGCAGCAGAAAAACAGAAAATGCAAACTGTGCGCATTGGAAAAACAAAATTAACAACTTGCAGAAAAAATACGCCTTCCTCTCCCTCTTCTTTCCTACTGCAAACCACTCATACAAGAAGCACAAAGTGCCTCTTGGGCTTAGTGCAGGGCTATTCCCCGGCAACGGCGCCAAAAATGTGCGCTCCTTGCCGCACTGTCGAAGCAAGGGACTTGCCGATACACCGTGTACGAGCCGCAGACGGCTCCAAGCACACAACTAGTTTAACTAGTAAGCTCATGAGGGCAATGGTGTGTCACTCACCGCCTTATGCTCCTGCCGTAGAGGATTCCTCGCCGCGAAGAAGAGGGAGACGCCGCTACGCCGTGCTCAACCGCCTCGCCGCCGTCGTGCCGCCGCAACGCTCGATCGCACACACACTCTCACACTCTCTCTCTCTCTCTCTCTCACGCACACACACAAGAAGATGGTGAAGGAGAAGGTGGAGATGGAGCAAGAGCAGCTTCTATTGCACACTGAGAGAATGAGTAAAAATTAGGTTTAGTTGGCTTTTATATGAGCTCACCCCATTCACACTTGGGCGCCCATGCTTAGCCAACTAACCCTAGCATGTTCGTGTTAGAGTGCGCCTCTCATCGGCGATCACTCTACCTTTCCCTATTGGACCGACAAGCCCGGTGCCTGACTCTACTTAAATAAATAATACGGTTACAGTGTCCGTCGTAGGCGATAGGGTGTCCGTGAGCCACGAGGGTTAACAGCCCAATGTAGAGATAGATCCGTAAGAACATGTTTATATTCTAACCCTTGTTCCCGTTTATTATCCCATATTAAAAGATCAGTTTAATATGAGAAAATCATTTGGGTTGGTTAGATATTTTATATTTGATGACAAAATCTATTCACAAATATGTAGACAAGTTTTGGGACTTACATCTGAAATACAATGTCTTCAAAAAGATGGACTTTGGAGAGCAAAAACAAAAATTTTGTGTGGGATTAACTTAAGATATGGCGGAGTATGTCAACTCCCAAAGGCCACGCACCATATCTGCGGTCATACACCAGACCATGGTGGCTTCACGAATAAATTTCCAACCAGGGGCTGAGAGAAATCTTAAGCCCACGAAGAACAAGGACCATAACAAATGAGCCTAAGGGGAAGGACAATGTCCAAAAGTTTCCTAAAGGCAAGCCAACAACAACAAAGCTAAGGAGAAGGAAGTTTACAAAGGCAAAAATATACTCTCTCCTGAAGAGCTTGAGCGTTATCGTAAAGATAACCACTGTTTCAAGTGCGAGGAGCAAGGGCATGCTTATCGTGCTTGCCCCCACAAGAATACACAAAATGAGCCTACTAGAGCTACCTTGGTCGAAATCCAAGAAGAGGATGCTCACCACAAAGGATCTCCTCTATGCCATGCTTGGGGAAAGGTAAGAGAACATGATGCTTTTATATTCTCTTTGACCCTGGTTCTACTCACAATTTCATATCCATAGAGTTGGCCACCAAGCTAGGCATCCAAGCCTATGAGATGGGAGATGTCCTACCCCGTTGATGGTGCTTTCAAGGGGCAAGAAGCTTCAGTCACTCCCTTAATTGGGAAATTGAGGCTCCATGTCCAAAGCTATGTGGACAAAGAGGACTTCTTTATCTCTCCTCTCAAGCATGAGGATGTAATCCTAGGGGCACCATGGTTTGATCGCATGGCTGCCAATGTTAAATTACCTGAAAGGCAAATCTACTTTAGGTTCAGGGAAAAAGATATATACATAGATGCTAAGGACTTGGGTAACACCATACCCATTGTACATATGCAAACTTTCAATAAGTCAATAAAGAGCTCTATTTCCGTGTACATGATTTTTGTTAAATATTCCCAAAATGAACTTAATGCTTTAGCAAAAGAAAATATAAACAATCACAAGGAATTAGAGTTATCCAATTTTCCCAAGGGATTTCAAGATGTTTTTATTGATGACATCCCTTGTGAACTGCCTCCTAAACGAGGCAATGATGACCATGCAATTGAACTTCTTCCAAGAAGTTCACCGCCTAATAAAACTCCTATAGAGCTTCTCAAGCTCAACAAGAGGAGATTATGCGGCTGGTCTTCGAGCTCATGCTACAATGCTTGGTTGTGAGATTCAAAGTGCTATATTCCTAGCTAAGAATGCCATGTCCCATGCTCGTACCAAACACATTGATGTGAGATACCATTTTATACGCCAGGTATTGGAAGATGGTCTTGTCACATCGACAAAGGTCAAAACACATGATACTTCCGCAGATGTTCTCACTAAGTTTCTTTCTAAGACACAACATCATCATTGCTTGCACTTGATGGGAGTTACTTAAAGGTACCACACCACTATCTGCTCCAGCTGCCAATGCTTCCTTCAAAATTTACCTCTCTCAAGGTAAACCTAAAGGTAAATCATTCGATAAAACATATTTCTATTATTGCAAAACTTGATCAAGTTCATCACTTTGAGAAAAAAAAATGAGACTTTTATCTTCATGTGTAAAGAAGCTAGACAAGTAGTAACACAAATTTACATTCTCTATCTCATTTGCTTTCTACAATAATTACAACTCGGTTGTACATATGATAAGAGAAGAGGGGACATCCCACTCTCTAAAAAGTAAAACATAATTACCATTAGCTTCAAATTGGAGAGTGTTATGATAATAACTATGCTTCAAAGTAAGTCATAGGCTATATAACCACTCATGCCCAACAACTACATAATCTCTTGACATTTTCATGACCTGAAAGTTGATGTTCATTGGATGGACTTGAACTTATCCGGAACATCCTTAATCATAGAGTCCCAAACATCTAAGCCTTGCCCTTGCAAGAGAGACAATATGTAAGTGTGTGTACTCTTTGTTTGTGGAATCTTCAATCATTTCACCAAAGCATAATTGAGAAAGTTACGAGTTTCCCATTTGTCGATAAGTATGTGCACATTATACCTATTGATATACCCATGAAGGTAGACTAAATCATGTGGACCCATTGGCTGCTCCCACATTGAAGCTGTAAGCAAGTACTCATGTGCCTATGTGGATGATGATAGATCTCCACCTAGAAAACTGAGAAGATGGATTTAATTATAGTAATTGGATAGTGTGTAGGGCCTTGTCCTTACCTTTAATTGTCTCTTTTTCATTGCCCTTGAAAATTTCTTACTTTGTGTTTTTCTATAAAGGACAATCCCACTTGGTATGCTCGTCAGAGAGACACTTAAAGAAAAGTTATCCTTTTTTTCTTTGCCTTTGCAAAATATACTATAGACAAAGAAGCTTGAGGATCCTTAGCCTTCTTTGAAGCTTATTGATCATGTGAAGATGACTTGCATTTATGGTTATTGTGTTTATGAGACAAAGTGTGATTATTTGATGCAAACCACCAAGATCATAGCTCCATTTCATCCACATCATAAACTAGTGCTTTGATTTCTCTCTGGAATAGTCTACAACCTCTAATACAAGAGCTTTACAAGCCCAATGGTTTACAAATCCACAAAAAAGAACCAAATCCTTGTTGGTATGCTATTTATCTTATTTTTTCACTCAATTGAGGTTGTTGTTTTAATTCAACGTTGATTTTTTATCTTCAATAGAATTTCTTATACATGGGTATTTCCATCATGCACTCTCGATTATTGTTCCTCTCTTTATACGAACTACTTTTTGTTGCCACCAACTTGGGACTCCTTCTTGTCCTTGAAGAGTCTATAGGGCATGGGAGAGAGAAGGACCCACCAATACTAGCTATAGGCCTATTTACTTTCGATTGAGAATATGCAGGCTGACTTGGCTTAGATTTTACTTGCTTTAGGTTAGCTTGACTTGTGGCAAATGGATTTACGTGGTGTTAGGCTTTAGCATTGTACAAATTGCTATTGTGTTGACCAAGTAATACATATTAGAGTAGCCCACAAGCATTTTGTCTTTGAAGTCAATCTGAAGAACCAAGAGAGGGAATCTTTAAACTTTCCTAAACTTTGCTATAGAAGATAGAAAATTCATAGTGTTTGAGATAGACAATAATACTTAGCATATTATCTCTTTGCTACTTTCCAGAGTTTTGATGCAGGAACAAAATTGAAAACTATTATTATGAGATGCCATGAATGAACTTTGAACAAACTTGCACCTACTCTTGGGCACTTATGATGCGAGTAGGGATGCCATAGCTATTGCCCAGGCTATGCATGTTTATTCTTCATGTTTGGACAAGCAGCAAAGTTAAGGCCACATATTGTCAAGATTTCAACTTTGTACTACTTTGGTTACATCACGATTTAAGAATTTATTCTTTTAGAAGTTATCGTGTGGATTCTAAATTCTAAGATTAAGTTTTTGTGTGGTCTTATCTTATTTTTGTAAGTGAGTACTTTTATCAAGTGTTCAACAACCTCAACTACAGCCATTCCTTAAATATTTCAAGGGCTCTGCTAGGTGATGCTCCTCGGAAAATTTACTTTCACTACATTACCAACATTACCTCTAGTTACACCATCCATATCACGACCATCTCAAGAAGTTTCTTAACCTTTTGGTTAGTCACTTGCACAACTATTATCAAGGCATTGGGGATGTCCACATTGGGTAAATATCCATCCTCATCTTTCACATCAATAGATGCCTTAGCCTCTACAAAGTATTGAACATAGCAGTATGCCTGGAGCTTGAGAGATAGAGAGCATACGCATTGTAAATCTTGACCTCAGGGGGTTCATTAGTAGTACATGGAGATGTCCCTTTCATGCACCAAAATTGCCTTTTTGACCCCTATATATGGGACCCCTCTTTGTAAAACCTATCAATCCCACTATTGTACACTCATGTGATACAATATGGTAACCCATAGTTAATACCCTGGGATCTCCGCTATTGTAAGCATAACATTGTAATATCCATGAGTGTGTAATAACCCATTGATGCAAAGGAGAAACTTGATAAGTATCTCAATTGTTCCCCAAGCTAGTTATGGGTGTAAGAAGTGACACGCATCAAGGTTTCATGGTAATCTTCAAGCTTTGTGATTTGGGCATCATGGTCTAGCTACAAAATTACAAGTACAACAAGCTCAAGGACAAAAGAACCTACACTCCACACTACGTTACATATACTCCATAGAAACTTCTCCCCATGATTTGAGCTTTTGGAGTCCTGTGATGCAAAAGTTGATTTGCTCGATGCGTGTTGTTATTTATGAACTAATTTTTGTTTCAAATATTTTTATCTTGGATGGATTGAACTAGCGTGTAGTTTGCTAAATATAAAGGTTCTAAGAATAACCCTTCTTGTACAAGAGAGGAAAACACTTTCAAGTTATTTTTTTAACTCATATAGATACTCTTAGCAATGTACAAATCGTTCTCTCTTTTTGTCATACTCCTAATTGTGAGTGGACATGTAGTATTATCTCACAAAAGAATGTACATTAAGCCTCAAGCACATTCAGTGCCTTGAGGAGCTAAAAGATACAGAGGGGTGCACATAGAGGGGTGCACATAGAGCCAAGTGAGGTTGTGTTATGGCTGATAATGGGAAGCCCATAATTACTCCTTTCTAAGTATTTGATGTTGAGTAGTGCTTGTTTCTACTCTTCAAAGGATTTTGTGTTTTCATATATAGAGTAACCACTCACTACTTTCTTGAACTTCAAAGTTGGCCATTGCAAGGTTTTCTTTTAATACTCGAAGGTTTCTCGACTTCCAAGTTATATATATATATATATATATGTATGCAAATCAAAATTGCTTGGTTATTTGGAATCTCTTCTTCTAGAACTCGGGTGGGTCATTCTTGAAAAAGCAGATCTTCCAAGTCTTTTGTACCCATTTGCAAATTTCACCTGCAAGACCTCTCATAGCCGAGCAGTCTCTAAATGGATAAAGGGGGCCTTTGATTGCTGCTTTACATCCTAAACATAGGTTAGTGCTATTCCTTTAGATTTTACTTTAGTATATGTCTGTAAAGCCCCCAAGAGCACCTTCTATTTGAAGATCTTCATTATGCTAGGCCAAGGAGGATCCCATATGCTACATGTTACTACGATCCATTTTGCCTCATGGCATTACAGTCTCCACTAATTGTTTAGCGACGAGAATCGATCTACCTCAAAGCAGAGTTTAACGTGAATTCCTCTTGTTTTTGGTATAGCAAATTTCCTATTCGTGGACCAGTGCCATACTTCTCAATCAAATTATGCCTCATAAATAGGTGCCCTAACATTACTCAGATTTTTAATCATTCTAGAGACCAGTAATAGGCTTCCATGATGTTGAGTTCAAACTGGGTAGCCCATTTTTCTACTTCTTTCTAGTTTAGGCTATTTCTCTCCCAGAATATTAATCCTTTATTGTTGAGTTTCTTGACTATTTCTCTCCAAAAGGGCTTCAATGAAACACCTCCAATCTTAGCAAGCTAGGGAGACTAGGATGGAGTTTCTAAAGTACCTAGTTGCCTCACTCCATTCAAGTGCTCTTGAAGCTTTGGTACACTTACATACCAGCTCGCCTAAGATGCCACCTAGTTTCACATTTTCCTAAATTGATGCTAGCAGTTTGTCTTGCACTCCTACCCCTTTCCATGGGCCTTGAGGGAGCAAAGCTTTACCTTGTCCATCATATCCCATGTCATAGTGGCCTAGGCCACCACAAACTTGGCACATTGGGTCTTTGCATGAATTGTTTGATTGAGTATTTTGATGCCGCCCTGCTCCTTTGATTTGGTAACCCACTCCTATTTTCCCCACTATCGCGATGTCATAGCTTTGGAGTTTTTTTTCATAAGAAACATTTCACAGGTTTCAGGACCTCGTTCTAGTTGCATTTGGATATCTTCAGGATTGGGAAGCAACGTAGAAATTCTCATCAAGTGTGTGCAGTTTATGTGCAATGCCTTTCTCTATATGCTACATGGCAAACCTGTTGATGTGGCGTATGAAATAAAGATGCATGTTAATGTGTGTCTTGAGTAAAATCTTACCATTTCCTTTTTCCTTGTGATGCTTGCAAATGCCATTTGTCAATGAGATATGATACACTAGTGTGCATCTTGTTAGGTAGTATGGGGTAATTAGTTTTGAGCGTGGACTCCAAAGGATGTACACTTTCATACCTCTTGTTATCCACAGCTAAAGGAGAAGGTAAGAAGAAATACATATAGTGCAAAGTTGCAAGGATGCCTTGGGGCGGTCACTCATCAAATGTCCCTATATCACGTACATTCAAGAGATTATTAATAATACCCCGATAGACATGCTATGATTACACTACGAGCTTATTAAAAAAAAAACCCACCCTCCTCTAATGTATACATAAAAGTATACATTTTGGACTATTAATAATCGTCTCCAATTAACTCCCAAATATGATACACATCTTGAAAAGTGACCGCCCTAAAAAGGACGCATCCTTTTCTAGCTCGACAAAGTTCCATAACTCCTCAAAGATCTTGTATGGAGAAAAGATATGTAAGGAAGGATTCTACATAGATGATAGTGTGTCTTATGCTTCATCCAATACTTCTCTTTCTTCCATATCCTTTTAAGGACAAAATCTTGAGAAGGGGAAGAGAGGGAGGGGGGAGTGTTTAATGTCAGATGGCTTGTAATGGTGGATGTGGTGACACCTACAATAGTAGAGCTTGACCATACCATGAGAGCATGCACCCATAGAGTAGGTGTTGAGAGTTTCCAAGGTCCAAGGGTGAGGGCACTCAGGTCGTAGTGGCTGCAGGGCGACTGCAGGGCAACTAATCTAGTGTGGAGAGATTGGCCAACCCTATATAGCACAACCTTGAGGTGTTAGGCTTATATGATGTTTGAACACATTGAGCACACTCTATCCCTCTATGGTTAGGTGGTGAATCGAGTCTCTTAGCTCCTCTCTACAAAGTCCATGTAGGGACACTTAGCGATTGTACTGTGTGAAAGCTTTCTTATTTAAAAGATGCAAAGTCTTTTAAGTTTTGACGACTTTGGACTTTCATTGTCCATATCCTCAATTTATCACGAGCGAGAAATTCTAACCATCCTTCACCTTTGCATATTTGTGTGTTAAGAAGAGAAATGCGGCAATGACAAATCTGTAAGGAAATAGCATCAAGAACAGTAATTTTTTCTTTAAAAGATGCTCCAAGGAGAAAAATTACATGAATTCCCTCTCTCTAGTTTTCACTAGTCAATTGAAACCTAGCTTAATCTTACCACATTTCTTATTTTTCTCCTTTGAGCTCAAAATGCCCTTACTTTTCCTCAAAATAATAATTTGCTATTTACATGTGTTATATGCTTTGCCTCTTGTATTATTGTAGGTTGTGGACCACCTATAGATTGAAATGTTGATCATAATTTATAGCTTAAAGCTATAATATAGATTGTTGCACATAACTTCCTAGGCCGGAGCTTTTCATTAACAAACCAAATAATTCTCTGAGGAATGTGGTAGGGTTGGCTGGTATGGTCTATAAAATATATGACTGTCACAATTGATATGCATCCTTTATTTTAGTTTATCAATGAACGGTGAACAAAGGGTATGCGAATTCTAATGATGTAGGAAGTTGGATTGGTTCTCCAATTTATTGTGGGAGGGAGTTGACATAGAAAAGCCAAAAGCTAATATAAAACTCATTAGTGATGCCCAATGTAAATGACTCTCTCTCTCTCTCTCTCTCTCTCTCTCTCTCTCTCCAACTTGGTTGCCCTTGCTAAAGAAATTTGTTGATATGGTTTAGTATTGATGTGTTGATGCGGCTTAGATTGATGTGTTATTGCAAGTTAGTAGTTATTGTATAGACGCTATTAATGTGTAAATTAAATGAATGCGTGAGACCATTATTAGAATCACACCTGAGGTAGTAGGCGGAAGGGTAAATGTCCCAAAGGACTACCCTTTCACCGAAACTCACTAACACTCTTTGGTCTAGAGTGATTGTTTTAATTCAAACACTCAACCAAGATGATGTCGGTTCAATTCACAGGAAACCTCTGAACGTCGTAGCCAATCAGTCAAATTGTGGGGTAGTAGACGGAAGGGTAAATGTCCCAAAAAGGACTACCCTTTCACCGAAACTCACTAACACTCTTTGGTCTAGAGCGATTGTTCTAATTCAAACACTCAACCAAGAATCACACATGAGGCTCTTGGCCTTGCGATTTGGCTCTACAGCAATGGCTATAATTAGGCTACGTGGTTGAATGGGAGGGCTCATTGGAGAAAGAGCCCTTAGGCTCATTGAATAGTGCATTTTTTAAAGCTTTACTGCATCATTTTTTCACACCCAAAAATTAGAGTTTTCAAAGAGAAAAATTCGATAGAGAAAAGACCGAGAAAAATGTCCTAATAAAAATTTCGTATGGTCATTTCGAAAAAGGCACTTGCCAAAATAGTGATCCTTGTAGAAAGAGTTCTTGTAGATAGATCTCTGCAGGACAAAATAATGGCTTTTATTAGCACCTAGGAAGTAGAGTATGCTTTATTACTAGGGTTCACCGATGGAAAACTTACTTCTACAAGCTGGAGTTTTAAGAGTGGCTTGCAAGCAACAGTTTTCTTGCCAACAAAAATCAAGTTGGATGTAGTACTTTCCATATGAAGCATTAAATTTTCTACTTATATTTTAGTTTGTCAAATGTCCCTTCATTTCACAGCCTTTTAATTACTTGATTTCCTTTTCATTTTAATGGTTCTTTATTTGGCCTTCGATTAAAATTGACTAATATGGATTTTCGATTGGCTCTAGAGTCTAGGGCCTCTACGTCAAAAGACAATATCTATCTCAAAAATTTACTGGTAAAAGGACAAGATTCTATAACACTAGTGGTCCAAACCGGCCAATTTGTCCCACTCCACCTTCGGGAAAAGAGAGAGAGAGAGAGAGAGAGAGAGATGCCAGTGTTTAGTCATTGACCTCTCCAAAATGGCTGATTATCTCATGTGGACAAAATATGCTTCCATGAGGTGGCACATCTGGTGCAGGTGAATATTACATTTATAGCCTCTTAAACTATGTGTAGCATGATATGCTTGAAGCAATTGATTAGGTTGCAAGCATCATACCATTCTCTGTCGCACTACATCACAAAACAGCGGATCGAAGACAGCGTTATAATCATAGAAGCTTCTAAGAGGAAGGTGCCTTGAAGACAATACCCTGATGTGAGCAGACTCAAAAACTTGCAGCCTTTTGAGGTTTGGCAAAGAGAGAGAGAGAGAGAGGGCGACTTGGCCCGCATCGCAAACTGCACCAAAAGTGAGTAACAATTTGTATACCACCTGACAATGTAGATGATTCACAAAGCAAGTCAGTTAAACAATTACACAATTCTAGACTCATTGGTAAAATCCTTCCCTTCGCAACAACATGCACAGACGAGAGAATACCATGGACAAACTACTAATCCACCTAAACAGTCCAAAAATTTGAGGCGATACAGTATAAATCAGTCATTGTTGAAGCTCTGCCTTGTACAACTACTAACAAAAGTTACTTGAATACAGCTGAATCATAGGCTGGGTCCAGACAAGCCGGTGGGAATGTGAAGGGCACCAGCAGGTGGAAGGCATCCATTGGACGAAAACGTAAGCATGTCTTCTGGAACCACCAAAATAATGCGCCCCCCATCCCTTCTCAAGGCAACCTTATCCACCTTTACTGTCAGCAGAAAAGATGCGCCAGCCAATCATCACGAGACGAATTCGCTATTATTCGCTGATAAACTATTGAGTAGGTTTTCCTGTCCAGCTTTGCTGCTGCCTCTTGTGAACTTGGCAGAGTGGAGGCGGGAGAAAGCTATCAGGCTACCGGCACCCTCTTCTAAACCCCCCCTTACATCATTATAAATAATCAAGCCAAGACTGGAAAAAGGCCTTTTAAGTGTGCACATTATCTAATTTACCCTCAACCGTTCATCACCTTCAATAGACCTCTCCACTTGAAAATGCAACTACAGTCAATTAGATGATAAAATTGCAAAAATCATTGTCTTTTACTGTTTTTAAGTGAAAAGCTTCAATATAAACCTCCTTTCCCTAGATACTGGTATATACCCTCATAATGAAAATTGAGAACTGTATCAGGGGCTAATATAATGGCACAAAACACATCGTCAAGCCTTTACAACACCGATGAAAGAAGGGGGGGGGGGGGGGATGAAGCAATATTCATATACTCCCAAACGTCTATTGCCTCTTGTGGTGTGGTTCTAAATGCACTACCACCTCCAAAAAGCTTCGACTATTCCCTGACAAACAGCTTGCAACTCAAGTTTACTAATGGAGGAACAAAAAAAGTAAAATTCCACCATAAAAAGCTGCATTTAGTGGGTTGCAGATAACATACAGCATCGTTTGAAGGCAATCACAATGGAGAGGATTGCAGCACAAAAAACAACCTGAATGTGATGATCCCACCTTACCTGAGCTTCCGACCAGCTCTGTATATTGGCAACACATTGTTCTCAAAACTTGTCAAACTCAGTTGCAGGCTTTCACATGGCTTCAAAAGGAGCACAAGACACTTGCGGCACTGGCTCCATGATTAAAAAATTGCAACCAACAAAACGTAGAAAGGGAAACCATCAGAGGGAGTCTCTGACAACACATGCTGCCAATGTAGTTTAAGGCATGTAGAAGCCAAACACCAAGTGGTGGGAATGATGCCACGTAACACTTCATCGGATGAGCTCAAGATGACCAAAATATCATCCCTTCAGATCATCGGCGCCCACTTTAAGCTCACCCACTATTTGATTTCTGCAAAAATGCTTTGCTAGCCTCGTAGGTTGACCAGCAGATCGCTGCAGCGGGCGTAGAAAACAACACCCTTGGTACCATTCCACGCAGCAACGCCTTCGGACCCTCTTTCTCTACAATAGTCCTTACCACCTCCCGGATGGAGCTGGTTGTAAATCGCTCGGCACCATTAACTCCCTGTGTAGGCAATCAAACACTATTCACAACCAACCACCCACCACAAGCTGGGTATGTGTGCACGTGAGAAAGAGAGGATGCAAATACCTGGCATTGCAAGCGAGTTTTCACTACATCCAGAGGTGTTGTGACAATGCTTGCTAGAGCCCCAGCGGCCCCACCTGCGGTCAAATGCACAAAAAGGTTTTCCTCATTCGATTTTTCAGGCCACCGACTTTTCAACCCTGCTTTGACTGCCTCATAGGTTGCAAAATGTGTGGCTGTGTAGGGAGCATTCATAATCACAGTTGTTCGGTAGGACGCATAGAAAGCCTTAATGCCCTCTTCTCTGAGAGTTCGC